>NW_008346261.1:229393-261238 GCF_000622305.1 Nannospalax galili | reverse complement strand
GAGGGGAAGGGAGGGGAGGGGAAAGAGATTTCAGCAGCCCTCCACTTGGCAGTCTGGACATGGGCCCTGGAGAGGCATATAACCCAGTAGCTTTGCGCACTCCTGGTTGACCACAATGGTAGCCCCAAGGAATCTTTTGTTCTGAGTGGTTCTTAGACTGACAAAGTGGCCTCTAGATGGAGCGCTAGGATTTCATTGGATGAGCAGGGAATGGGCAGCTGCTGCCATGTGTTGAGCCTTCCTTAGTCCCTTTCATCTTCTACATTGTCCCTTCAGGATCTCAAGACCGCCTCTCAGGACTAGCAAAATGGCTCAGCAGGTAAAGGTGCTTGCTGCCAAGCCTGCAACCTGAGTTCAATCCCCAGGACTCACATGTTGAAAGGAGGAAAGTTGCCCTCTCACCTCCACTCCACACATGACATGTGCCATGGCCTTTGAACACACACACACACACACACACACACACACACACACGAACACACACATAAATAATTAATAATAAATAAATAGATACTAAATAATGTGATTTTTAAAATTAAAAAAATATTTACTACTGTCTCTGCCACCTTAGTACTGGGACTACCCAGCATCACATCATACCCAGGGCTGCATCGGTGCCAGGGGATAAGGGAAATAGTAGGTCTCTACTATTTAAAGACCTTGGATGCTATGTCTAGTAAGTGAGGAAAGGAGTTCGGGGTCCCTATTCTAATTTTTTTTTTTTGGTCTTTTTGAGACAGGGTCTCCCTGTAGCCCCAGCTGTCCTGGAACTCACTATGTAGACCAGGCTGGTCTTGAACTCACAGAGATCTGCCTACCTCTGCCTCCCGAGTGCTGGGACTAAAGGTGTGTACCACCACACCCGGCTCCTATTCTAATTTTTGAAGCTTCTGTTGAATATCTGGAGAAACCTGACTTATAAAATGTACAACCAGGATGGCTTGACCTTCTCAGCTTTGATAAGTATATTTCCATAAGGCTTCAGCTAGCCTAGATTGAAAGAGAGCTGGGTTTTTGGAAGGTCTTTGTCAAATGTCTCATAAGTTGTTATAGTTAACTGGTTTGATCATAGCCTTTTTCCTTCTGAGAGACCAGTTGTGTGTGATTCCAACACTTGGAAGGAAGAGGCAGGAGGGTCAGAAGTTCAAGGCTAGCCTCTACTACCAGATCGTGTGTGTGTGTGTGTGTGTGTGTGTGAGAGAGAGAGAGAGAGAGAGAGAGAGAGAGAGAGAGAGAGAGACAGGTAATCATGTATTCCCAGCAGGTCCTTCCTCCATTGTTCCCTATGCCAGTGGCCTGATATGACCAGCAGTGTTCTATATCAGATACCAAAATGGAGCCTGGTCTGGCTATGACTAGGTTACAATCGTAGGTCTCATCTGCCCTGGTGTATGCTAAATACCAAATAGGGAATTTCGCCTCAAGATTTCAGAAGGTAGTTAGAGTGACATAAACATCTCCCAGTTTGTCACAGTGAGCCCTTTGAATTCTTTCATGAAGGTAGAAAATCTTGGCTAAATGACTCATTTGGATTGGATTTTTGGACAGGTCAGATACTGGGAAGGGGACATGAATCTGGATGAACCCCTGTTGGCCACCTTGCAAAAGAAAAGAATGTTTTCTGAGGGAGCAGTGTGTGGCTTTTAGCTGATCCCTGAGCTCTATAGATGAAATTCTTGAGCGAATGTGAGAGTGAATCCGGGTAAGGGAGAGGGTGTTTGGAGAGAGTTCCACAAGTAGAAAGGAAAGAAGAGGAATGGAAGGAGTCAAAAGGGGAGCAGAGTTGTTGAGCAGAGAGGAGTGGAGAAGTCTGAGAGTGAACCCTGGGTTGAGCAGGGGTTTGACTGAGTCCAAAGGAAGGAACACTGAGGATGTCACCTGGGGCTACTGTCAGAAGTAAGGCATATACAACACCCCTCCTGTAGTGGAGGGTTCTGTACAAGGCCATGAAAGGCTGACTATAAGGAACCCTAGAGGCCTTTCATAAGTTACAAAAGAGATCACTGATAGGATGGTGTGATAGTTCAGCACCCAATTAGGGGATCCAGAGCTCCTGGTCTGGGAGAGTGTTCAAAAACCAGGTGTTGTTACAAAAGAAAACAATCCATTTCTTTTGAGGATCTGAGGATAACATTTAGATCAATTTGAAAAGAACCGTTTTAGCCAGTGGTAGTGGTGCATGCCTTTAATCCTAGCAGGCAGGCAGGCGGATCTGAGTTTGAGGCCAATATATTAAGTTGCAGGTCCTCTAGGGCTACATATTTTTTTTAATGTTAGAGAGAGAGAGCGAATATGCTGGGGGGAGGCGGTACACACCACAGTGCACATGTGGAGGTCAGAGGACAACTTTGTGGAGTCATTTCTCTTCTTCCTTTACATGGGTTCTGAGGATTGAACTCAGGTTGCTAGGCATGCACAACAAGCACCTTTGACCCCTGAGCCATCTTGCCAGCCTAGACCATTTTTGAGAATACTTCCCAGGGGCAAGTCATAGGGAGTGTACTATGTGTGATCCCTTGTGGGCCTGTCGGGGTGTAACATCTACCCAAAAGGCATCCTTGGTGGGTAATATACATCCCATCTGTCTACAAGGGGTCTGAGGTAAATGGTCTACCCTGGAGTGTCCCCCCAGAAAAAGAAAGCCTGTAGCACACAAAAGTGAAAGCTGATTTTTCTTCAATCAACCACAGCACTGGGGCCAAAGCTTCCTGCTGGTTGGACCAATTCCAGCCTCAAAAGGAGACTCAGAATCTGAAACTCAGAATCTGAACTCAATCACAGATCAGTCATGAGGTGAAAGGAGAGATTTCCTGGGGAAGTCAAAGTCAGGTTATCTGTAAGTCTGTTGGATCAGGAAGTTGGGCCAGAAGGGGGAGTGTCAGCTGTGCAAGCACCTGCCATAGGCCACAGACGGCAGGAGAAAATGTTCTGCTCAGTGGGCACAGATGCCAGTCACACACACTAGGTTCCTTCCCATCCAAAGAGAAAAGAATGAGGGGAGAGACAAGAGGTTCTCGCAATGTGCGTGGTGAGGAGATCCCCAAAGGAAGTGGCCAGTTAAACTAGAGTGGATCGAGCTTCTTTTTCTGCTGCCTTCATGTCCCATGAAAGAACTGCCTTGGGCAAGAACCTTCCATTGCGAATGGCAAGTTAGGCTTTTTTCAAGAGATCAAAAGGAATGCCCTCATGATGGGCAAATGGTGGTCAGGAGTCACAGACCAAGGACCTTGAGGTCTGGAAAGCAGTTCCAGCAAGGGACTTTCAGGTGCTCATGATGCATACTAAGTACTACAAGCACCAGAATATAAAGGCTAAGGGAAGTAAGGATAGAGTCCTCAAACAGGCCAGAAGGGGGTATTAGATCCCCTGGAGCTTGAGTTATAGGTGGTTGTGAGCCACCCAATGTGCATGCTGGGAACTGAATTCAAGTCCACTGAAAAGAACAGCAAGTGCTTTTACCTGTGAAGCCATCGCTCCAAACCCTTTTTATTTTGGTCTTTTTGAGACAGGGTCTCACTGTAGCTCCAGCTGTCCTGGAACTATGTAGACCAGACTGGCCTTGAACTCACAGAGATCCACCTGCCTCTGCCTCCCGAGTGCTGGGATTAACAGCGTGCGCCACCACACCCATCTCCAAACCCTTATTTTTTTAATTATGTGTGTGTGTGACTGTGGGTTTGTGTACATTGAGTGTTGTGCCTACAGAGGCCAGAAGAGGGTTTTAGATCCAAGAAAGATGCTACTTTGGTCGTTGTGAACTGCCTGGTGTGGAGGTGGGACCTGAACTCCGGCCCTTTCTAAGGACTAGTGTGAGCTAACACTGAACCCTCTCACCACCTCGCCCTGCTTCCTTTATGGTTTCTTTCCAGTCACTGTCATGCCAATGTCAACTGTGTTGGCACTGGAAGGTATGTCAGCATGCAGATGAGCTCATAACGAAGCTAAAAGGTTACCTTAAGTGAAGTCCAGGGCTTTCAGGAGGGAATGACTGCAATAAAGGCAGTCATTTTAGATCCATATATTTTCAATGAGCCAATCTCAAGAGGCACTGCTGGCCTACAAGCATTGTGTGTTTAAAAATTGGCACCAGTGAGATGGTTCTGCAGGTAAAAGCACTTGCTGCCAAACCTGACCTCAGTTGGATCCCTGGGATCCACTTGTTGTAAGGAAAACGGCAGTTTCCACAAGCTGTCCTCTGATCTACACCTACAAACACACAACACACACACACACACACACACACAGAGCCAGTTTCCACAAGCTGTATTCTGACCCCCCCCACACACAAATAAATGTAAATAAACAAACATTAACACTTGGGAGACAGAGACAGGACCAGAGATCCAAGAACAGCCTTGGCTACATTGGAGGACAGCCTGAGTACTTGAGACCCTATCTCAATAAACAAACAACCCTACCATGGTAACTCACAGCTGTAATCGCAGCACTCAGGAGGCTGAGACAGGAGAATTGCTTCAAGTTAAATGCCACCCTAGGCTACATAATGGGTTTAAGACCAGCCTGTGCTATGTAGCAAGATAGTCTCAAAAAAAGGGGTGAAAAGAACAGAACAAACACTCCAACACCATTTGCTTTGGGCTATTTGCTCACATCACCAGTTTCAGAAGTCATGTAGCTAAACAGCGTATTCCCATTAGCATTGTTCTTCAACAGGTAACACCTGACTGTAGCTTGTCACAATGGTAATGGCCTTGGACTCACCATATGGCTGAGGATCCTAAACACCTGATCCGCTTTTCTCACCATCCAAGTGCTGACTGTAGGCAGGCATTCACTATCACAACAATGACACACTCTCAACCAAGAAATTTGTTTTCAGTGGGAAGGTCTTCCAGTTAGATCTTTGTTCTGATTTTTTTTTTTTTTTAAAGACAGGGTCTCATTAGGTAGCCCTGGCTAGCCTAGAATTCACTATGTAGATCAGGCTGGCCTCAAACACACAGATTCGCCTGCCTCTGCCTCCCAAGTGCTGGGAAGACAGGCGTGCACCACCACGTCCAGCGATCTTTGTTCTGATTGGTATTAAAGATTATTTTAACAAATTACTAGCTGGAGATGTCTAAAATTTACTTAGTGTACTAGATTACCTTTCAAATGACCATAGATCAGAACCCAAAAGTCCTTACCTCTTGTGGTAGTGGATGCCTAAAATCTGAGCACCGCACAGGCTGAGGTGGAAGGGTGGCAGGTTCAAGGTGGGTCTGGCCTACATAACAAGACCCAGTCTCAAAGAACAACAATAAATGAAAATTTCAGAACTAGGGGCTGGAGAAATAGTTCAGTGGTTAAGAGCACTAGCTGCTCTTGCAGAGATCCTGGGTTTGGTTTCTAGAACCCACATGGCAGCTAACAACTGTCAGCAACTCCAGTTCCAGGGGATCTGATGCCCATTTCTGGCTTCTAAGGATATTGCACAACATGGGCACACTTACATACACACAGGCAAAACATTCATACACATAAAATAAAAATAAATTTTAAAAACCAGAAAACCAAAAGAAATTCATCTTCAGGGACTATGTGGGACTGGGTGGAGGGGGAATGAGAGGACAGGATAGCTGACAGGTGGACATCATCAGTGCAGATGCATGCACATGTATAGACACATCATGAAACCCATTCATTTGTCCAATTCACGTTAAGAATTATTAAAAAGAGGGAACCAGGGCCGGGTGTGGTGGTGCATGCCTTTAATCCCAGCACTCAGGAGGCAGAGGCAGGCAGATCTCTGTGAGTTCAAGGCCAGCCTGGTCTACAGAGTGAGTTCCAGGACAGCTGGGGCTACAGGGAGACCCTGTCTCAAAAAAAAGGAACGTATAATTCCCTTTAGTAGCATACCCCTGATGGCATAAAGATCTCCCACTGGAGGTCTCCCTCCCAGCTGCTATACATTCCATCATTTCCCAACAATGCCATCCCGGGTGACACATCCCGGGTGTATCAAATGTAGCAGGCAACACAGCAAGTGCCCAAAGTGATCTTTGCTTTGCTAGTATTAAGGGTCAAAAGCAGAGCCTCTTAGGTGAACACCCCACCACACTGAACTAACCCCTAACCCTTTCTTTCCTGTCCATCACTTGTTACCCCGCTCAGGGTTTGGGGTTTTGTTTTTTTTTCCACTTTTTGTTTATTTGTTTGAGACAGTGTCTCATGTATCCCAGACTGGTTTTGTAGCTGAGGATGACTTTGAGCCCCTGATCCCCCTGCCTCTGCCTCCTGAATGCATTCCAGGTATAGGTCACTAGACCTGGTTTCTGCAGTGCTGGGAATCAAACTTGGGGCTTCATACTTGTGAGGCAATTGAGCTACATCCTCAACTTTCAATGAGACTTTAAGATTTAAGATTTTTCTCATTAGAGAGCACAATTGCCCACACATGCCAAATTTATGTGTTTAGTATGTTCCTTTCAGTTTTTTACTCTATTATCAAAGAAACGGATCAGAGTTTTACTAAATACTCATAAGCTATAACTGGCTTAATCACACTGTTAGACATTTGGATTGTTTCTGTGTGCTATGTATTAAAATAAAAACTTCAGAGTAAAAAAATGAGTATTATATGTATTTCAAGTCAAAAAAGCATGATTATATCACACAAGACTGTTAATATATACCATGAAGTCACCAACAGAACTCCAGCGACATGAGGAACAGTTCACTGATTTATTAGATGAACATACTCATATAATCAATGAAAACTGTATGATATAAAATAATTTAAGAAATGTTGGGAATTAGCAGCACCATCTGTTATTGAAATGGCAAGAAAAACTTCACATATTTTAAGCAAACACTAGAAGAGGATAACTATATGACCTAATAATGCCACTGGTCTGGGACGACTGAGAAGGGCACTGTTTTAGGCAAATATACCTCCTTCTATGCCAAAGATTTAGTAAGTATATCCAATGATTAATGTTCCAGAAAAATGCTACTGAAGCTAGAAAACACTGCATAGTATGAGACAGGAGATGGAAGTCAAGCTACATCAGCAGTGCTTCTCCTATGTTTAGTCCTGAATTATATGAAATGAGAAAGGAAAAAAACAGCTTGAGACACTAGTAGTCCCTAGGAAACATTAAGAGGGCACATATCACTATGAAAATACATCACGTTTCCAGTTTGGTCAGTAATTTACTTTAAAAAGCTGTGTCTTCATCACAAGTGGTGTATACAAATTTTTAATAAGCGTTTTAAAAAGTTTTAAAGTGTATTTTTAAAATCTCATAGATTTTTCTTAAACGTTAGCCCTGTTATCACGATTACTGTGTATCGGAGTAAGAGACTGAGTTTGTGTGAAGGATACAAATTTACACACGTTTTACAACAACTGATTCCCTACATCTACAAAATTCACATTTATAATACAGGCAAGTACAAGGCCAGGATAAAACTTAAATTCCAAAAAGTCAAACTGTATGCTCTTTATTTTGTCCCGTTAAAAAAGTTCAACTTCGGCACCAAATTTGAAAAGCCCTCATCCTAAGTCAGAAAACCCATCTGCCAGACCCACTTTAGCAGACACACACAGTTTTCCTGTGCTGCTGCAGTAAGGGGTTTCCCATTCTCTTCTGGCCCCTAAGTCTGCGCCGCATGCTCAGTTTAACAGAGTTCCTGCGCTGGGAGGCGGCGGGGAGGCCGGCGGACCGAGCCCCACTACTGCGGCTCAAGCCATTCCGCCGATGCTTCTTCATAAGGGGGCCAGAGTTGGATTCTTCCAGTGTCCTTTTAAAGCTGGCTGGAGGGGTTCTTTCAACTTCTTGAGCTTTCATTTGACCTGGAGTTGACATCTTTAAATTTTTTTGGTCCATGATGGTGTTTGTTGAATTAGTTGGTACAAGGCCAACTGACAGGGTATTATTCAAAGAATCGTGAATCCTTAAAGTCAGAGTTTTAGGGCAATTTTCTTCAAGTGCCTCTGGATCTTTGGGGGCCATCACTACAGTCTGGATACTCCCTCGAGCTATGTCAGCTGGAACCTCTAAAAAATTCTCTGAGAAGGCATTACTACGAACAAGGGCAGGTATATGGTCCTTTGAGTTCAGCCTTGGCCATGGATCTTCTTCCAGGGACTGAAAACAAAACAAAACAAAACAGTAAAACAAAAATTGATCCTGAGCTCAAAAAAACTCATGCCATGGGATAGTAAGCTCTTACGACGTTATGAGGATGGCAAAAAACAAAAACACGAAATACACTTCATTTACTATATATTTATTGTACTAGATTTGGGGGGGTAGAGGTGGGATGCTGAGAATTGAACCTGGGTCCTCTGTAAGAACATCAAGTGTGCTTACTCATTGAGCCATCTCGCTAGCTCTCTAAAAATTTGTAAATGATACTAATATAATTTTAAAACTATAGAAATAGGGTAGTAAAGTCTTTTTGTGTATAAGTATAAGAGCCTGAGTTTGATGCCCAGACTCCATGCAAAAAGGTGGCACAGTGGCATACCCTTGAAATCCCAGGCTGGGGAGGCAGAAAGAGACGGATCCCTGGAACTCACTAGTCAGTCAGTCTAGCCTAATTGGTTGAGCCCCAGGTCTCAGAGAGAGACCCCATCTCAGAACACAAGGTAGATAGCATGTGAGGAAAGACACAAGGTTGACCTCTGACCTCTAAGGCATGTGCACAACATGCAAATACACACACATACCCTGCAGGACGGCATACCTTGACTGGTGGTGTAGAACTTGGGGAAGGAGTCATCACACAGGTTTCTTGGCTGTTGTAAGAAGGGCTATCAGTCAGGTTCAGAAAGAGCTCATCTTCACTGGTAAAGGTGCCCTGATTGTCCACTCCTGGAGAGATGCAGATTACAATGGCACTCGTGTTATCTGCTCGGAGCATACGCTGCCTCCAGCGGCCTAGTGCTCGGTTCACAAGCATTTTGGCACAGGACAGTCCATGCTCACCCTGTATTTGAAAGAACAAGGAGAAGGAAGAACATTAACTCTCATTTACTTCCCAATACATCTGTATCAAACTGAAAACTGGGTAGGTCCAGTGAGATGGCTCAGTGGATGAAGGTGCCTGACACCAAGCCTAATGATGCAAGTTCAGTCACTGGGACCTACATGGTGGAGACAACCAGGTTCCACCAGTTGTCCTCTGAGCTCCATGAATGCAATATAAACAAACAAATAAACAAATAAAAATGCTTAAAAATAATGAAAAATACAGCATTCAAATTTTCAAATATTATCAAAATCTCTGTATGTTAAAATAGTACATTTGTAAGTTTAAAAAATAAGAGGGCTTGAGAGATGGCTCAACAGTTAAAAGCACTGGCTGCTCTTGTAGAGGACCCAGGTTCAATTCCCAGCACCCACATGGCAGCTAACAACTGTCTGTAACTCTAGTTCCAGAGGATCCAATGCCCTCATCTGACCTCCAAGGTCACTGCCCGACACAGGTGCACTCACAGACATGAAGGCAATACACCTGTATGCATCAAATAAAAATAAATAAAATTAGAAAAAATAATACAAGAAAAAAACACAAAAAAATGAATAAAATGATATCGTGTGGTTAAATTTGACACACATGTGCCAACTGCAGTGGTATACACTTGCTATTTTTACATTCTATTTGATTTTTGGTTTGGTAAGTACTGGGGGTTAAATGTGAGGCATGGTGGTGCACATCTGGAATCCCAACTAAGACAGAAAGATCAATCCCAAGTTTAAGGTCAGCCCGAGCAATTCAGAGACCTTGTATCAAAATAAAGTAAAAAAGGGCTGGAGGTATAGGGCCAAAGCACTTGCCTAGCATCTGTTAAACTCCTGGTTCAATCCTCCGGCCCAGAAAACAAAGATACGAAAACTTTACACTAAGTTAAAAAGTAGACACAAAAGACCATGTAGTATAGAATTACATTTATAGGAAATATCCCCAATAGGCAAATATGTAGAAACAGAAAGGGCTGGTGGTGGTGGCTGCCAGGAGTATGGAAAAAGGACAGTAACTGTAAATGGTAATGAGGTTTGTTGGGGGCAACAAGGATATACAAGATGAACTTCCTCCTCACACTCAAGACCACAGACAAAAGAACCAAAACACTTCAAGACAGTGTCAAGTTATTGAGTTGCTTCTCACCATCAAGTATTTTTTCTCCTCTTGGTCTTGGCACATGGAGATGGCATCTTGAGGTGGAATCATATTCCAAAGTCCATCACTCCCCAAGATAATATATTTGTGCTTCTGGGGGTCAAGGGTGTGGACACTTGTATCTGGTTCAGGTGACACCACAAACTTACCACTGAAGAAATCATAGCTCCACAAGTCACCTGGGGGGAGGAGGGGCAGAAGATGCAAAGAGTTTAATTTCCATGCCAAAGGTATCAAATCAGCAGACTAAAGGAGAAAATGAACATGTTCATTTCCATAGATGCAGAAAAGAAAAGCATTTGATAAAATCCAAACCCCATTCAAACTAGGAATAAGGGGAACTCTCTTAATATGCTAAAGAACATCTATGGGGATGTGCAGCAAACATCTTAAAGGTTGTGTTAAAAATGTTCCCTTTTGGGGCTGGTGAGATAGCTCAGAAGTTAAGAGCATTGGCTGCTTTTGCAGAGGATCCAGGTTCAATTCCCAGCACCCACATGGCAGCTAACCATCCAAACTCCAGTCCCAGGGGACCCGATGCCCTCTTCTGACCTCTACAGGAATTGCACGACACAGGTGCACTTACATAAAGGCAAGTAATACACTCACCACACATAAAATAAAAAATAGTAAAAAAAAATTTTTTAAAGATTCCCTTTTGCCAGGCATGGTGGTACACACCTTTAATCTCAGCACCCAGGAGGCAGAGGCAGGTAGATTTCTGTGAGATCGAGGGCAGGCTGGTCTACATAGTGAGTTCCAGTCCAGCCAGGGCTACATGAGGCAATGTCTTTATTTAAAAAAAAAAAAAAAAAAGAGGCACTTAGAAAAAGGACAGTAAACATCCAAGAACAGATGACATGCTTCTCAAGAAAAAGTTACCTAAAAAATACTTGTTTGTGACAAAGTTTCACAATGTAGTCCAGGCTAGCCTGGAACTTAACAATATAGACCAGGCTGATCTTGAACACCCTGGTGATCCTTCTACCCTAGCCTCTCATGTGCTGGAATTACAGGTGTGTGCCATTATACCTGGCTACATTTACATTTACATCAGCAAAATAAAACTCCCTGGTTCATGAGACAACACTGAATGTGGAGACAGTTAAATTTTAATGTTTGTTTGTTTGTTTGTTTTGGAGACAGGGTTTCCTGCAATCCCAGCTGGCCTGAAAGTCGGTATGTAGACCACGCTGGTCTCCATCTCACAGAGGTCCACCTGCCTTTGCATCCCAAGTATTGGGATTAAAGGTGGTAGCCACCAAACTAAGGTTTATATATATTTTTTTATGTGTATAAGTGTTTTGCCTGCATGTATGTTAAATGCACCTGTGTCATGCAATGCCCGAGGAGGCCAGAAGAGGGCATTGGATCCCTTGGAACTGAAGTTACAGAAAGCTGTTAGCTGCCCTGTGGGTGCTGGGATCTAAACCTGGGTCCTCTGCAAGAGTAGCCAGTACTCTTAACTGCTGAGCCACCTCTCCAGTCCCAACTGCTACATTTTAAAGTAGCAATTAAAGAGGTCATAAGTGATGACTCAAACTTTCAAAAACAGTCCTCTAACACACAATTCTTTTAAAAAATTAGTATTGTCATTCCAGGGGCTAGAGACATAGCTTAGAAGTATGCTGCTCTTCTAGAGGACCTGGGTTCTGTTCCCAGTACCCACACCAGTTCACAACCAATGTAAATCCAGTTCCAGGGGATCCAACATCCTCATCTGGCCTCTACAGACACCCACACATACAAATAAAAATATAAAATAGGACTAGAGAGATGGCTCAGTGGTTAAGAGCACTGGGGGCTCTTCCAGAGGACCCAGATTTGGTTTTCAGCACCCACATGGTAGCTAACAACTGTCCTTAACTTCAGTTCCAGGGGATCTCCTCTGGCCTCCATGGGCACTGCATACACGTGGTGTACTTATATACATGCAGGTGAAATACTCATATACATAAAATATATTAAGAAAAAATTTTGTCATTCCAAGAACAATTTACATAAAAGCAGAATGCTTAATATGTTTAAATTAAGATCCAGGTTGTACATATTGGATAAACACATGGCTATCTCCTGCCTCTCAGTCACAGCTGCAGAGCACATGCTGTGGGGACCACACAGCCAGACACTAAAAAAGCCCTTCTCCAGCTTCTGGAGACCTTTCTTTTAACCCTGTTAAGTCCAGAGTGCCCTCAGTCACTGGACAGCTGTGGTTGCTTTTCTCAGGAAAGACACCAAGTAACTTCTCTGCACTGGACCATCCATCTTGCTGAGCTAATTCTCCAGGTCCCAGAGATAGGAGGAAAACTTGGCCTTGGCCTTGTTGGAAAGTTTGCCCACACTTAGTCGCCACCTCCACATGAACTTAACCCTCAGGCCCTAGCACCTCAAGTGGAACTTGTCCCTAGAAATAGCCTCATATCTATTCAAGAATCATTCATTGTACCTAGTTTCCCTATTTTTTTGGTCACTTTTAACCAAGAAAGTTACCTAGGTTTTTTTGTTCTTAATCCTTCATGGAATTGACAACTATAAAAAATTTGTCAATTGTTCTGAAGGACCCTTACTTTGACATTTTTTTGTGTGTTTGGTGCTAGGGATTAAACCTGGGGCCAGTCCTCTAACCATTGGCTATTACCCCCCCAACCATTAATTTGGATTTATCTGATTGCTTCTTCATATTCTTGTAAGAAAGGGCTCATGGGGGCTGGAGACATGGTTCAATAGGAGGAGGTACATGCCGCCAAGTCTGACAACCTGTTTGATCCTGGGGACCCATATGGTAGAAGGAGAGAACTGACTCCTACAAGTTATCCTTTGACCTCTGTGCATGCACATACACACAAATTTATGGGGAGGTCTAGAATATTACATTGCTAAAGTCATGTCCTCAGGATTGGCTGGCAGTACTAAGTTTGGTCACTTGGCTAAAGTGCTATCTACTGACACAGTAATTTGTCTTGTCTTTTTTCTTCTTATTTTTTAAATTTATTTATTTTTATTTTATGTGCATGAGTGTTTTGCCTGCAAGTATGTAAGTGTACCTGTGCATGCATGCTCTCTGAGGCAAGAAGATGGCACTGGATCCCCTGGAACTAGAACAGTTATCAGCAGCCATGTGGGTGCTAGGAACCAAACCTGGGTCCTCTGCAAGAGCAGTCAGTGCTCCTTATCACTGAGCTCTCTCTCCAGGCTTTCCCTACTTATTATCTGTCTGTCTGTCCACCTACCTATCCACTTATGCTGGGGATTAGACCCAGGGCCTCACACACTGCTAGACAAGCTTACTACTACTGAGCTGGACAGCCCCAGTCCAGGTGCCTTTTTCTTTGGGTGTCTGATTAATAATTTGTAGAGGTACAGTCCAAGATTATGTGAAAAATCTTGTTCATCTAAATATACCATATGTTAGCATCCACTTATTTTTATGTTATAGATGCTTTATGATATATTTTTTATTATCAGTATAGACTAAAGGATTTTTATTTTATTTTTATTTTATGTATTTGCGTGTATTGCCTACATGTAGGTAAGTGCACCCATGTTGTGCAATGCCTGTAACAGTGAGAAAAGGCTGTCAGATTCCCTGGGACTGGAGTTACAGACAGTTGTTAGCTGTCATATGGGTGCTGGGATTCGAACCCGGGTCTTCTGCAAGAACAACCAATGTTCTTAACCGCTGAGCCATCTCTCCAGCCCCCAGGGATTTTTATTATAGTAATTTGTTTTACTGTTCAAATTTCTTTAAATATGCTACTAAAAATCCCTAGAATCTGAACTTGGTTGAGGCCTCGGCTGGCCGCCAACCCAGAGATTTGTCTCCTGCTTCTGCTTCCTGAGTGCTGGAATTAAAGGTGTGTTCCACCATGCCCAGCTCAGAATCTCAACTTTTTTTTATTTTTGGTCTTTTTGAGACAGGGTCTCCCTGTAGACCCAGCTGTCCTGGAACTCACTATGTAGACCAGGCTGGCCTTGAACTCACAGAGATCCGCCTGCCTCTGCCTCCCAAGTGCTAGGACTACAGGCGTGCGCCACCACACCCCGCTCAACTTCTTTTCTTAAAAAATATTTATTTTATGTGTATGAGTGAATTGCCTGCATGTATGTGAGTGCACCCATGTTGTGCAATTCTGCATAGGTCAGAAGAGAGCTTCGGATTCCCCTGGAACTAGAGTTAAGGACAGTTCGTAGCCACCATGTGGGTGCTGGGAATCGAACCCGGGTCCTCTCCAAGAGCAGTCAGTGCTCTTAACCGCTGAGCCATCTCTCCAGCCCCAGAATCTCAACTTTTAAACTCACTGTGATTTATATTTCTAGTCAGTTCACTTAAGAGCATCCCAGAATGTCAGTTCTACAGCTCCATAAAAAGAAGCCATGGGCACTGGCAGACATGGGTGGTCATTTCCCTTTTTACCTCAATAGAGGGCGCTCAAAGGACACCAGAGAAGAGGTTCCTCTGATTCTAATGAGCTCTGCTTGCTCCTGTCGCACCTAGCAGCAAGCAGGCAACCAGCAAATTTCAGACCACCAAAAACAACTTCCCCCATACCGTCACCAACTCTGGCTACTTGCCTCCACCCTGTAGGCCATGGAAGTTCCCAACACCTTTTGCCTCTCTGATCCATTCTCAAAACTGCACTCAAAATCATCTCTTTGAGACATAAATCTTAAAGCTAGCCATAGTGGCTGTATGCCTGTAATACTTGAGAAGTGGAGGCTGGAGGATCAGGAATTTAAGGCCAGCCCCAGCTGTACAAGTAGTTTAAGGCCATCTTATGCTATGAGACCCTATCTATAAACAAAATTTTCAAAAAACAGAAAAATGAGCCAGCAAGATGGCTCAGTGGATAAAGACAATTCCCACTAAGCCTGACAACCTGCACTCCATCTCCAGGACCCGCATGGTAGAGGAAGAAAACCAACCCCCAGGAATCATCCTCTAACTTCCATAGGAGCAACATGGTATGGTGCACCCATCCCCACTCCACCACAGCCCACATAAATACATGTTTGAAAAATGGAAAAATAAAACCCAAGTCTCAGAGGATTGGTGGTGATGGCTATGTAACTATGTAAATGTACAGTCTATCATTCTGTCTCTGTGTTTGTCTATCTCTGTAGTATTGGGCTCGACCTTGCACATGCTAAGAAAGTACTCTTCCACTGTATATCTAGTCCCTAGTTTTTCAAGACAAAATTTCATCATGTAACTAGACTGGTCTTGAATTCACAGCCTCCTGCCTACACTTCCCAAGTAAATAGAACATAGGTGCACACCACCATGCCCAGCTATTTTAATTTTTCATTAGCTGAGATATAAGTGGTTAAGAATTCTGTTCTTTTTACAATCAATCATTTGATGAATGTCATTCCCATTCTGCAGACTAAGTCCTATAAGGGCAAAGATTTGGCATTTATGTAGTACCATGCTTCATACACACAGCACTAAAAATGTATCTGTTCAGAGCTGTGGGTATAGTTCAGTGTTAAAGAGCACTTGCCTGGCACGTGTAAGGCAATCTCTAGCACTGAATAAACATAAGTTCAACCTCTAGCACTGAATAAACAAATCTGTTCATGAATAAATGATATATGCCTTTTGTGTGATGGGATGAGGTACCAGGGATCAAACCTAGGGCTTTGACCATGTTAGACAAGCAATCTACCACTGGATTACATTCCCAGCCCCAAATGCATTATTTGTTTTCAAGGTTTTGTTTGAGGCAGAGTCTCACTGGGCTGGCTTCAAACCATGATGTCTCAGCCTCAGTCTACGCTAATGCTGAGATTAAAACCATGTGCCATCACATCTGCCTCCTAATTTGACTTTTTTTTTTTTTGAGACAGGGTCTCCCTGTTGCCCCAGCTATCCTGGAACTCACTATGTAGACCAGGGTGTCCTTGAACTCACAGAGATCCGCCTGCCTCTGCCTTCCAAGCACTGGGACTAAAGGCGTGAGCCACCACAGCCGGCCAAAGTGTACTTAACAGTTTTAATGTTTTTGTTTGTTGGCTTGGTTTTTGAGACAGGGTCTCCCTATAGCCCCAGCTGGCCTGGAACTCAGTATGTAGAGCAGCCCTACCTGAATCATGACCTTTTATTGTTAAACACTTCTACATGCATATTCCAGAAATAAATGTATTTTCTTATATAACTGTGGCATACTGGATTCAAACATTTTTCAGATATAATTAATTAATCTGCCATTTACCACCTATTTTTTAAAATTTTCAGATTGTCTTTGATTCAAATTAGGGCCAAGAACATCATTTCATTTTGTTTTGATTTTTTTTAAAGTTTTCAAACAAGCATTTATTGTATATTGAATATATTTTCCTCATACCCTCTACCCTTCTCTATAGTGCTGCAATAAACACTGATAAGCAAGTATCTCTGATATTTTGACTTGAGAGTCCTTTGGGTGAATACCCAAGAGTAGTAAAGCTGAGTCATGAAGAGCTATTTTTAGTTCTTTGAGATGCTTCCATATTGACTTTCATAGTAGCAAGATTAGTTTATATCCCCACCTACAGTGTAGAGAGGTTCCCTTCTGTCTATATCCTGACCTGCATTTGTTGTTTTCTTTTTTAAAACCTTAAAAAGCACATCTGTAGCAGAGCAAACTGGGCACACCTTTAATCCCAGCACTTGGGAGGCAGAGGCAGGCAGATCCCTATAAGACTGAAGTCAGTCTGGTCAAGTTCCAGGCCAGCTGGGCTACAGGGAGATTTTGTCTCAAAAAACAAAACAATACAAATAAAAACAAAATGTATGCAATGCCCCCAGAGGCCAGAATAGGGCATCAAATCCCCTGGAATTGGAGTTATAGATGGTTGTTGGCTGCCATGTGGATGCTGAGAACAGAACTCACGTCCTCTACAAAAGCAATCAGTGCTCTTAACTGCTGAGCCATCTTTCCAGAACCCATTTGTTGTTTTCTAAATGACTACTATTCTGACTGGGGTAAGATGGGCATTACCATTTTCCGATGGTTAGTGAAGTTAAACATTTTTTCATATGTACACTGGCCATTTGTCTGTTGTTTTTAATTTATTTTTACATTTATTTTGTATGCATGTATGTATCTGTGTGTGTGTGTTTGTGTGCTCATGCCACAGCACCCATATGGAAGTTACAGGACAACTTAAGGGAGTTGGTTCTCTCCTTCAATCAAGTGGGACCAAGGGATCAAATTCAAGCTGTCAGGCTTGGTGGCAGTTAAGTGCCATCTCACTGGCCCCATGTTCTTGTTTTTGGTTTTTAAACAGAATTTCACTTTGTAGCTCTGGTTAATCAGGAACTTACACATCAGGCTGGCCTAACTTGCCAATCCTCCTGCCTTAGCCCCATGTGCTGGGATTATAGGCATAAGCCATCACACCATGCTCAAGATAGTATTCACCTGTCACATTTCTTTAGCTTCTTGGTAATACAGACTGAGTTACACACTCTTGGACAGAACAGTATATAAAGGATAGTATGGCCTTCTCAGCATTTCACACATTGGCAGGCATACAATGTCCAATTATCCCTCATAGTGAGTTTAACTTTGACTATCTAAACTGCTGCGCCTCATGCCTGTAACCCCAGCATTTGAGAAGCTATGGCAAGAGCACTGTGACTTCCATGCCAGCCTGGACTATCAAGGGAGACCATGTCTCAAAACAAAAAATAACTATTGCCTGATTTTTGTATTAACCCATTAGCAGTTTTTTATTGTTCCAATTAAAGACTGGTTCTCAAATGAGGGAGAACATGTAATTTTTTCTTTCTGAAATTGGATGACCTCATTTAATACTATATATTATTAAGTATATCCATTTTCTTGCAAATTTCATTTTTCTTTCTTTTTTTTTTTTCGGTCTTTTTGAGACAGAGTCTCCCTGTAGCCCCAGCTGGCCTGGAACTCACTATGTAGACCAGGCTGGCCTTGAACTCAGAGATCCGCCTGCCTCTGCCTCCTGGGTGCTGGGATTAAAGGCATGCACCACCACGCGCGGCTTCACTTTTCTTTTTTTAAAATATTTTATTTGTTTTTATTTTCTGTGTATGAATGTATTGCCTGCATATATGTAAGTGCACCCATGTGTGCTGTTGTGCAATACAATACCCAAGGAGGTCAGAAGAGGGCATCTGATCCCCTAGAACTGAAGTTAGGACACTGATTAGCTGCCATGTAGATACTGGGGATTGAACCTGAGTCCTCTGCAAGAGCAGTCAGTTCTCTTAACCACTGAGCCATCTCTCCAGTCCCAATTTCATTTTTCTTTAAAGCTGATTAATATTCCATTTTAAAATATTTTATTATTTTTATTTTATGTGTATGCGTGTATTGCCTGCACGTAGGTAAGTGCACCTGTGTCGTGCAATACCCATGGAGGACAGAAGAGGCTGTCCAATGGATCCCCTGGAACTGGAGTTACAAACAGTTGTTAGCTGCCATGTGAGCACTGAGATTCAAACCCGGATCTTCTGCAAGAACAGTCAGTGTTCTTAACCGCTGAACCATCTCTCCAGCCCCACTATTCCATTTTATATATGTACCAGGTTTTCATTATCGATTCATGGACAACTAGGTTGGTTCCATTTCCTTGCTTCAGTGAATAGAGCATCAATGTTTAGGAAGTGTAAACATCTCTAAGGCAGGGTATGGAGTTCTCTGGGTATATGCCCAGGAATGAAATAACTGGGCCATATGGTAGCTCTATTTTTAAGTTTTTGAGGAACCTCCAAACTGATTTCCATAATGGCTGTACTAATTTGCACTACCATCAGCAGTGAATAAAGGGTTGTTCTTTCTCCACATCCTCTTGAACATTTGTCAGATTTCTTTTTGTTATTTTATTTCTTTGTATTTTATACGTATGAGTGTTTTGCCTGTGTATATGAAGGTGCATCCATGCATACAGTGCCCATGGAGGTCAGAAGAGGGTGTCAGATCCCCTGGAACTGGAGTTAGGAGTGGCTGTTAGCACCATGTGGGTGTTGGGATTCGAACCCAGGTCCTCTACAAAAGCAGTCAGTGCTCTTAGCTACTGAGCCCATCTCTCCAGCCCCTACAATATACTTTTAGTGTATCTGTGTTTTGACTACAACTTATCATGTCTATCTCACCAACTCCAGTCTTTTTCCCCCCCTTCCTTCCTTACTTCCTTGCCCTCCCCTTCACTACTCTTTCTTTCTTTCTAAACAGAGTCTTATATACCAGCCAAACTGGCCTTGAATCGAATTTATTGTGTACCTGAAGATCATTTTGAACTTCTGATCCTCTTGTCTACATCTCCCAAGTACTGAGGTTATAGATGTGCACTACAATGCCCAGTTTATGCAATGTTAGGAATGGAACTCTGGGCTCTGAGCATGCTAAGCAGACATTCTACCAACTGTGCTACATCTTCAGTCCAATTTCAGTGTTTTGAACAGTCCTGGTGTACAGTAAGACCTTCCTCCTCAGGATCATGCCTGGAATACCACCCCAAACTATTCATTCTCTGTTTTCAAGTTGCTGCTAAAACAGTACTTCCCAAAAGCAGCATTTCTGTCACACTATCTAAAGTAGTTTTTTCCTTCCCTTATTTGTCACTGCAGCACCCTGTTTCTTTCATGGGACTTCCTAGTCTATAATTGCCTCATTTAAAAGTTTACTGCTTTATAGCCTACTCCCCAGCTGCATGGCTTTCTTCAGTGGCAACAGAACATCTTCCAAAGCCTACCCTCATACCTACCACCAACTTACTCAGATATGTATTAAAAGAAACAAATTGGTGTTGACTCAGAATTTCCTTTAGAAAAACGACCCTGTATCTACGATAGTCAAAGCAGATATTTCATTAGCTGTAATTCTCTGTTTTTTTGCTAGGTATGGTGACTCACTCCTATAATTCCAGTCATTTCGAAGGCTGCAGCAGATCACTGTGAATCCAAGGCCAACCTGGGCTATATACAGATACTATACAGATACTATATACAGATACAGATACATGGACAACAGAGTGACACCCTGTCTCAAAAATAAAACAAGAAGAGGGTATTCCTCCCTTGGGGCCCCTCCCACTCTTAGGAGTTCTTTCTCACTTTTCCCTAATAAATGTTTGCTCTGCTCAAAACAAATAAACAAGCAAACAAGTAAATAAATAGAGCAAAGCAAAGCAAAACAAAATTCCAGTCTTCCTTCTAAAACTAGGATACTTGGAAGAGCTATTTTTATTTTGCTATGGACAACTTATTTTGTTAAAAAAAAAAATCAACTCTGAAGCCTCTTAAGAATACTAAGGGCTGAAGTAGGAAAGAATACTTAAAAATAGCTTTAATTATAACATTAAGCCTGGACAGGCACATGTGTGTGTATGTGGATCTAGACAGATCTCCACCCTAAATAAGCCTGGACAGGCGTGCGCGAGTGCGTGCGTGCGTGCGTGTATAGATCTAGACAGATCTCCACCCTAAATAAGCCTGGACAGGCGTGCGTGCGTGCGTGCGCGCGTACGTGCGTGCGTGCATGCGCGTATAGATCTAGACAGATCTCCACCCTAAATAAGACCTTAAGTATAACTTGTGAACAAAGAACAACTAACTGGTGCTGAAATACAGACTTTAACTGTTCCCTCAACCTTTTAGAGCATTTAATACAATTATCATTACCTCTATCTTTGCACGTGAGAGTTTAGTTCTCAGTATTATCTTTTATCTTATCACCGAATAGTGTAGAAAATACAAGATGATTTCACCAAATATAAATCCATCTTACCAAGTGCTCTTGCTACTGCCAGAAAAGGAATCTGGTCAATAACTGTGCTTCTTCTAACAGGTCCATTGTGAGAAAGCCGAGGTCTTTTCCAAACTACACGATTCACACCAGACTTGTTCATCACACTAAAAAATAAACAAGAGTTCATAAACACTCTAAATAAGATAGCTTGGTGTTAAATAATTAATATAGTAAGATTATATGATCATAAAATAATGACCTGTGTTTCAAATACAGAGACAAAAGCCAACGCTCCTGTTATAAAAAGAAAGCAAAAAACAGGGTAGAGTTACAGGAAAGGAATTTGACTGCACAGGCCAAACAGAACCAATTGCAAATAATGTGAGGATAAGTAGATACGTATTTTTTTTAAAGGCAAGAAGACTTAAGACTCAAATAATTGGGAAAAGGAAAAAGAAATTTTCTAAATGAAGGGGTAACCCAAAGATAAATAAATTAAACAGGATTTTATAGTTCTGAGTGTTTCTTTGGGGATGAGGGAAACAAGAAATCCAGCTTTAATGCTTCTGATTTGAAGAATTAATAGAAGCTGGACAAGATGAGTCAGACTTGAAATCCCAGTACTTGGAAAGATGAGGCAAGAGGTTCATGGCCTGCCTGGTCTACACAGTAAGTTCTAGGCCAGCTTGGGCTAGAATGAGACATTGTCTGGTCCTCCCCGCACCTCAAAAAAAAAAAACACCAACAAAAGAAAAGGCTATAATTTTGCCACAGGAGCAAAAACTCTGTCATTAGTACACTCAGGGCACCTAAAACTTTTAAGTATGGTTAATTATTTGGGGGAAAAAAGTATAACAAAGATGGTTTCTCATTCTGTACCTGGTGTGACTGAAATGGGACTTCTTAACTAAAAAATTGATCCTTATTTCAATCCAATCATGGTTTCTGAGTCGTCGTCCCGTCCCCGTACCCAGCCCCCTTGCCCCCATGACTGAGTTATTTTTAAATGTCAAGAAAGGCTAGAGAGGTAATTGGTCAGGAAAGGGCTTGCTGTGAAAGCATGAGGACCTAAGTTTGACCCAAATAAAAGCCAGGCTTGGTGGTGCACACTTAAAATGAATGCAGTGCTAGGGAGGCAGAGGCAAGAGGCTCCCTGGAGCTTGCTGGCTAGTCAGCCTACTTGACTCAGCAAGCCCAGGTCCCAGTTAGAAACCACATCTCAAAAACAAGGTGGACAAACTAGTTCCCGAGGAGTGACACCTGAAGTTGACCTCTGCCTCCACACACTAGTGCACACAGAGAAATGTTAAGAGAAAGGAAATATTCTTCAGGAAAGCCAGAAAAAGGTTGTAGTAGGAAAAAAAAAAAAAAAAAAAAAAGGATTTCTAAGAATTCACCTGGTATTAATCTACCTGGTATTAGGTCTACCTGACAGAAATAAAGACAGATGTTCATTCTCAAAGACAGACTGACATCTATTATGATTGACATCTATTAATCTAATAAAGTTCACTTATTCAGGTCCTTCATACATCCAGAAACCCTTTGGTAATAGTCTGAATAATCTATGGGGAGGACTAGGTAATGGTGGTGTGGATGCCTGCAATCTAGTTACTAAGGAACTTGGGCAGAGAAACATGGATTTGAGGTCATTCATCAATATCTTAAGAACCCTATCTCAAAAAGGGGACAGAAAGAGCCAGTGAGATGGTTCTGGGGTAAAAACGCCTGCCACAAGACTGACAACCTAAATTCAATCTGCAGGTCCCACCCACATGGTGGATGGAGAACTGCAGGTTGTTCTCTGTCCTCCATATGTATGGGCTGAGATGTCTCTTAGTGGTCTAAGCTTGCCAACCTTGACTGCTAATCCCTCCCACTACAAAGTCAAGCCAAGCCCAAGAGATCTGAGTAGCACCATGAAATGAAACCCCACACCAATGGAAATGTTCATTCTGCATTGTCCAACACAGCACAGTAGTCATTAACCACAAGGCTGGTATAAACCGTAAACAGGGCAATTGAACTGATTTTGTAAATTTAATGATTAAATTTAAGCAGTCACATATGGCTAGTGATTATCATATTAAACAATACAGTAAAAGACTCAAGTACAGAATCAGAATCAAAAGAATCAAGTACAGAATGACCAGAAAATATTATGTTAACTAATTCAATTTTCAGCTCTGAAAGCAACAGTAAATCATGAGTCAGAATATCAAAAGCAGTCATTTTGTTACACTTTCTTCAAAGCTGATCCTCAAAAAGGGAACAATAAAGTGAATCCGCCATTCACAATAATGTCCAAACCAGGAGAAATTACAATGAGGAGGGATGCCAACATTCTGTCTTCAACCCATTTTAAAGCCCCACTGTTCCTTCCTAGAAGACTACATCTGAAAAGATAAGGCTTAAGACAAATAATTACAGTAGCTGTTTCGAATAAAAATATACCAGGCACTCCCTTGATATTTAATCTGCAAGGATATTATGGACTCTGCGTTTCTGAGGAACAAGACAAATAATGGTACTTTTTAAACAAAAAAGTTTTAAATCTGGTGTCAAAAAAACCAAGGTAATGTTAGGGTAGACTGCTTTTACTGCACTCCCTGCTGTTGTTCTGTATGATTCAAAGATAAATAAAGAGGAACAGCCTGACATGCAGAGAGCTGACTGTGCATCAACAGAAGGCTGCAGAAACAGTGCCGGCCAACTGCCTAGGTTGGGCAGAGGGAAGACAGGAAATAACTTATCATGAAATGGCTCAATTTTTGCAAAGACACCTGCTCCCAAATAGCAAAGAGCATGTGTCCAACTGTCCAGATGGTATTTTTAAGTAAAAAGGCAAAAAACATAAACTCTTTAAAAATGCTATTAAAGAAAAAAAAATTGTAAGGCAAAAAAACAAAGAAAAAGAAAGCATAACTTTAAAATTCAAGGTGAAAAAGAAATGAGAAAATAATCAAGAAAAATATTTTATTTTAAAAAATGGAGAAGAAATCAGGCCTACCAATATTAAATACATATGTAACAAGAAATCAGGGATATAGCTCAATAGTAGAGCATTTGCCTAGTTGTACAAGGACCCAGGTCTGATCTCCAGCAAAAATATTTATAATGCCTCACCTTAAAAGAATATTGGGTTGGGGGAGACTGGAAAGCCAGCTTAGTAGTTACGAGCACTGGCTGCTCTTACAGAAGACCTAGATTTGCTTTCCAGCATCCACATGGCCATCAACCACCATGTGAAACTCTAGTTCCAGGGGGATCCAATGCCTTCTTCTGGCCTCTGTGGGCATTACATGCATAGGCACACTTACATACATGCAGGCAAACTCATACACATAAAAGTAAATTAATTTAAAAAAAATTTTTTTTAGTTTCAATTACAGTGTTTATTATTCAGTTAGAACAATTTAAAAAGAAATTTTATGCTCTGAACAAACAAGACACACAAGGAAAATGTAATAGACAATGTTTCACAACTATCTTTACCTTTACATTTCAATACTATTACATTTCAATGCATTTCACTACATAAACATGAAATCATGTACAAATGTTGTGCACCAAAATTTAGATCCTTCAAAGAACATGCAATTCCAACTCACAAGTCTTCAAGTACTGATGGTAAGTGTTACGTATGAAGAGGACTACATATTGACCATGAATTAAAGTCATCGTGGTTCTAAGATTGTCTCTCTCCCTGCTACATGGTAAAGTGCTTTCCTTAATTGTTCACCTTGTATGTGAAGAACTAAATCAAATATTTTGAGGAATTTAAGAAGCATTTCCTATTTTTTTAATTAATGAAATAAGATGTTAATAGGTTTAAAAAAGTAATAAAAAATAAAACAAATAGTAAATAGATTCCAAAGAGGAGCCAGCCAAAGACCAGAAGAATGAACTTAGGAAGTTGATATTTCTTGTACTTCTGTACTTCACCTGGAGAATTGGGGACTATTTCACACACCCAATGATTCCTATAAAACAAGCTGTTGATATGTATGTAAATTTGTGAGGCAGATAAAGAAAAGAACCAACTAGAAATTCATGGTGATCTTTCTCTCTGCCATGTAATCTTACAGTGTTCTCTTTGGGGAACATTTATGATAGTCTCCAAATAGAAAGTTTAGAATTTAAAATGGGTATGAAGATATATATATATTCAGAGTGAAAAGTATCATAACAAACATAATTTGACAAGTTCTTTGGGTGCTAAATAAACTGTGACAGAGTCAAGGCACAGAAAAGAGAGAAGGTGCATACTCCAAACTATTTCAAAAGCAAGAAGTACTTTTAATATTTGTTTGCCCTGTGCCACCTGTAACCAAAAATAGATGCTAAAACCAGCTCCTTTTTAAAAAATACATGCTGAGTCCTAGTCATTCAGGTGTTTGTACCCAAATGTCCTTCAGTGTAAATGCGTCCACTGGAGTCTAGTCAGCCCCTTTTGCCTTTAAGAATATATTTTAAGTCGTCAGATTTATTCTCAAATAATCATCAAGCAAACAGAATTTAAAAGCTGTGACTATTATTTTTTTAATTTTTTTTATAAATAACCAGAAAATCAGTGTTTATTTATTGTAAATGAGCTAAATAAGAGGAAGAATCTAGGAACTTTTGTTTTTTAAAGTACCCAATAGATTCTAGATTCTGGTCACTTTTTACCTCAAAAGAGTAAGTTTACACTAGCCCAGACTTAAAAAATTTTTAAAAAGAATATGGAGGGTTGAGACTATAGCTCAGTGGTAGAGTGCTTGCTTAGCATGCATAAGACCCTGGGTTCAATCTCCAGTACCACCCATTCTCAAACATTATAATACTAGTAAATGAAATATAGGGAAAAAAATGCAGAAAAGACCCAAGCATATGTCTATCACTCATAGAATTAAATAGACTTCAGCTTGCAAGCAGATTGTTTTTCAGGTTGTAGGTTACAGAACAAAAATAATAAAGTATGCTGAACGTCAACCTCAAGAACACTGTCTTGAAAACTGATTCTTAAGATTTCTAGGAGTTTCAGAGCGTGGTGGCGCACACCTTTAGTCCTAGCATTCTGGAGGCAGAGGCAGATGGATCTCTGTGAGTTCAAGGCCAGCCTGGTCTACATAGTGAGCTCCAAGTCAGCTGGGGCTACAGGGAGACCCTGTCAAAAAGACCCAAGAAAGATTCTAGTAGTTATTTTCTAGTTACTCAAATGATAGTTCAGGTTTTTTGAAGCTGGGTCTCAGTATGTGCCCTTGGCTGGCCTGAATTTGCTAGGTACATGCTGGCCTCCAACTTAAAGCAGTCTTTCTGCCTGTCTCTCAAGCGCTGGGATTACAGTCATGGGCCACCACGCCTGGCTTGACAGCTCAGTCTTAAGTAAACAAGGCCACGGAGTCTCCTTTAGATAAATGGTGCGTGCGTGTGTGTGTGTGTGTGTGTGTGTGTTCCTGTAATTCAAGCTGGCCTAAAACTCACTATGTAACCCAGGCTGGCCACCAACTCCTGCTTCACCCTCCAAAACACTGGGATTACAGGCATAAACCACCACACCCAGCAAGTTAGCTAAATTTTATGCTACAAGAACCTGCAAGACTTTTTCAGCAAGTATGTAAGATTAACTGTTTTTCATAATACTAAGACCATGGTATCTACAGTGGAGTTTTTGAGAGGTAACATGAATGGCTATAATATATAACTCAGTGAGCAAGCAATTAAATGATAAATTCCTATGTTAGATCTCATGTAGCTACACACTGTAAGTTTTAACCATGTGACATTCTGGAAAAAGCAAACTATAATGACAATTTTAAAAAATCAGTGGTTGTCAAGAGCTGGGAAGTCAGGAGGAGCACTGAATAGGCCAAACATAGAACATCTTTGTTGTGCTTTGTTTTAAACTTTATACAGAAATCTATTTGATATTTATTAAACTTAACTTTCTCTAGCTATGGTTTTGTATTATATAAAGCATCTTTTTTTTTTCTTCCCCCTTTGTTTTCATTGTGGAGACAGGGTCTCACTATGTAGCCCTGGCTGGCCTGGAACTCAGAGAGATCTGCCTGCCCCTGCCTCCCAAGTGCTTAAAATAAAGGCATACATTACTATATCCCGCCCTGTACAAAGCATCTTAATGACACAGTATAGTTTATAAAATTTTTACAAATTGAAATGCGATACCCTTTTGTTCTGTTTTTTGAAAAGGAGTCTCTACTATGTAGCCCAGGCTAGTTTATGTAGCCTAATGTGGCCTGCAACTTAAAATCTCCTGTCTCAGCATCCCAAATGCTAGAATCAAAGGTATACCACTATATCTGGAAATGCATAATAAAACTATTTTGGGGAAAATAAAACTACTTTATAACATTATAATGGTGGGTAAATTTCATATATTTGTTAAAATCCATAGAATACTGAGTATAGAGGCATATACTTATAATCCCAGCACTTAGGAGGCAGAGACACAAATACCAAGAACTTGAGTCTATCCTGAGCCACATAGTGAGACCTTTTCTCTAAACATGAATGCTGAGAGAGATTTGTAGGGAGAAAGGAGGGTGGACAGGGATGAGAAGTGGGAGTGGTTAGCATACAAGGTGTACACGGTTGAAATTGCAAAAGAAATAGTAATTAAAATTAAAAATTTAAAGAAAATCCTTTCTTAACACAAAAAAAAACACAAAACAAAATACTATAGACTATATAACACCAGAATGAAACTAACATTAACACAAAAACAAAACAAAATACCATAGACTACATAACACTAGAATGAACCTAAGAGACATGGACTTTGGATGATGATGATACATCAATGTTAAATTTGAACATATCAAATGGACTTCTCTAGTACAGGACATTGATAACAGGGAAAGCTACACATGGAAGAGGACCAAGGTGTATATGGCTGTTTTCCCTTCAATGTTGCTGTCAATTTAAAAGTGTCCTAAAAAAAGGAAGTCCTATTCATTTTTAAATACCATGTATGAATTAAAATACTCCTAACTGACAGGCTAACGGTCCTAAATATAAGAGTCTGAAAAATTCACTGACACAGTTTGAGCTATTACAACACATAGCCTTTACAAAACTACTACTTTTTGGTTTTCAGAACAGTATCAAAGAATACATGGAGAAGCTATTAAAATATCTTTCTATGGAGACTGGAGAGATGGCTCAGGGGTTGAGAGCACTGGCTGCTCTAGCAGAAGACTCAGGTTCAGTTCCCAGAACCTACATGATGGTTAACAACTATCTGTTAATTCCAGTTCGAGGGGATCTGACGCCCTCCTCTGGGTTCCTCAGGCATTGCATACATGTGGTACACTGACATACATGCAGGGTAAACATGCACACACATAAAATAAAAATAAAACCAAAGCGGCCAGGCGAGGTATTGCATGCCTTTAATCCCAGCACTTGGGAGGCAAAGGCAGCCGGATCTCTCTGTGTTTGAGGTCAACCTGGTCTACATAGTGAGTTCCAGGCCAGCAGGGGCTACAGGGAGACCCTGTCTCAAAAAAAAAAAAAAAAAATCTTTAAATCTAAGATCAGCTACTGCAACCAAGATAACAGCATAGCAGAATGAATGCAGAAGATATGAGACTCTAGTTGTCACCTTCTAAGACAGAGACTTTCAAAAATGGCAAACAATGCCATTCCTCTCACTAAATATTTTATCTCACTATACACAGGGTATGAACCCTAGGAGATATAAACAAGGGAGACAAATAAAAAAATTTAAGTCCAGGATCAAGAACCAGGTGTGGTGATACACACCTCAATCCCAGCAATCTGTAGGGGCAGGCAGATTTCTTTGAAATGGAGGCTACCCTGGTCTACATAGCAAGTTTCAGGCCAGCCAGGAAAAAAAAGAAAGAAAGAAAAAAACCCACAAAAATCCAGGACCAAGATTGAAACAAACTGTGAAAATCTTCAAATCATATGACACAGACTAACTGCTGTGCTCTGTCCAAATTCTGAAGGTCATACGTAAGTATTTATCTGAAAGACTTAATAAAACTTTGCGTATATATTGTTATTGAAATACTGCTTTCCCTTTGGAGTTATGGTCAGAAATAAAGCAACTCAAAATAATAAGATAAATATGAGTGCACAGGGGTTTTTGTCAGGTAAATGAAAAACATATAATACTAGGAAATTAATTTCATTAAAAAAAGAAGGAAAACCGGGCATAGTTGCTGCACACCTATAATCCAAGCATTTGGGAGGTAAGAGGCAGGAGGATCAGAAATTCCAGGCCAGCCTAGGCTACATGACATCTTGTGTCAAAACAAGGGAGGAGGGAGGAGTAACATTTGTAATCCCAGCACTCAGGAGACCAAGGCAGAGGATCACTAGTTACAGACCACCCTGGGTTATCTAGTGAGCTCCATGCCAGCCTGACCTACATAATGAAATCTTGCCTTAATTTTAATAGGGGCAGGGAGAGAGAGGAGGGAGAGACAAAGGATGACAAAAGACAAGGTGTTTCTGAGTTAGTTAAACAGAAACAAAAAAGCAAACACAAAACAAAATGATTACCTTCCACCAAGGCCTTCAATTCGTTCTCTTTCCTTGGGGAGTTCTGGTTTATGGTCTTGTGTCACCTCCACAGCTCTGACAAAATCATCCTTCGGGTCATCCTGAATTCCAAGGACCACCCCAGAGTCACCTACATGAGCTACATACATCTTCATGCCCCGTATGATGACCACACTGGCAGTTGTCCCAGATGTGCTGGGAAGACCTGTCATAGTCTTTGGCCATTCTGCTATAATAAGAAAGAAAACATTTTAAATTTTATTCCTCTAGGTATGAGCATTAGTACAGTGTCAGAACATAACCAACATCATCATCTTGAATCAGCATGCTAGCATTTAAATTCATTTAACAAAAAGTTTAAGAAAATATCTTATGCTGGGGATGTAGCTCAGTTATAGAGCACTTGCCCAACATTCTCAAGGTCCTGGGCTCAATCCCTAGTACAGAACAAAGAAATCCTAGTACAGAACCAACAAATGAATGAACAGAGACAGAGGATGGGGAGAAAGAGAAAGAAACAACTATATTTCAAGTTTCCTCAAGGACTTAAGTCAATCCACTAATCAATAACATTAAAAAATAACAGAACCAGAAACCAATCCTGGGAGAAACAAATTACAGAATGGAGTTTCTACCTCTACATAACTCTTAGTCTTAGATACAGTGAGAAGCAAGGGTATGTTAGTTACCTTTTGTTTATTTTCTTGCTTTGCTAGGAACTGAACCCAAGGCCACCTACATGCTAGGCCAGTGCTCTACCACTAAGCAACACCCAGCACTAGGTTAACAGCTTTGATAGTATTACACTAGTACTTGTTATAACTTTTCAGAAACTGCTATGTGGCTTTGTTTTTTAAATAACTTTTGAATATTCAAAACCTAGCAACTTTTAAAAAAATATCTGTATATGTGGGGGCTGGAAAGATGGTTCAGTGGTTAAAACTGACTGCTCTTGCAGAGGACCTGGGTTTGATTCCCAGCACACACATGGCAGCTGACAACCATCCATAACTCCAGTTTCAGGGGAGTCCAACACCCTCTTTGGACCTCCACAGGCATTGCACAACATGGATGTACTCACATACATGCAGGTAACACACTCATACACATGAAAATTAAAAAAAATAAGTAAAAAAATATAAATATTTTTGTGATAAAATAATTTAATTTTTCCTGTACATTTCTGTTCACATGAGAAATCAAGATACACATTTATAAGATTTGCCTGTTGTGGAACATTCAAGTCAGTTCAGATGGCAAAAGCAGAATTCAATCACTAGTGAAATGTTTAAAAATATATACATTAAACAAAAATGTCTATAAAATAAAAAATAATCTTCCAAAGGCTCAGGCTCACAACCATAAAATATATTTTTAAAAAATTTTGTGTATGTGTGTGTGCCTGCTTGTCTTTAGATGCACCACATGCATGCAGTACACATAGAGGTCAAAAGAGGATGTCAGATCTCCTGGAACTGTAGTTACAGATGGTTGTGAACTCCCCATATGAGTACTGGGAACAAAACCTGAGTCCTCTGCAAGAGCATCAAGTGCTTGTAACCTCTGAGCCAACTCTCCAACCCACCTAACATTTATTGAGTAGCATGTACAAGGTTCTGTACTAAGAAATTTATTAGTGCCTCAAATAATACAGCAAACCTATGAGACATGAGACTATTCCCATTATTTTCACTTACAAATGAAGAAATCAATATTTTGCATAGTTAAGAAACTTAGTTGGGTATAGCGACATATGCCTTTAATCTCAGTACTCAGATCTACGAGATCAAGGCCAGCCTGGTATATGTAGTAAGTTCCAGGCCAGCTGGGGCTACAGGGAGATGCTGCCTCAAAAAATGAAAGAAAAAAAAAAAAAAAAAAAAAAAAAAACTGCAAAAAAAAATTCCAAAAAAAAGGAACCATGATTAACCTCAGCTTCACACATGCCAAATAAGCGATAATTAGGCTTAACTAGAATGTGCATTTTTCTGTGACAGCTTTCTTCATGCATTAAAAATGCATCTCTTTAGGAAATCAAACATATGAAAACACAGGATTATATGAAACTACTTCTGTTGAGAAAATTCACCACTTACAAATCAAGCATCTTGTATGTGAGTGCACGCATGTGTACATGTGCATGTAAGTGTGTGAGTGTTCTTGTGTGAGGGCGCACATATGTGTGGGTGTACATGTAAAGGTACCTTTGGAGGCCAGAAGAGTGTATCTGGAGCTGGAGTTAGAGGCAGTGGTGAGCAATCCAAAGCGAGTGCTGAGAATCGAAACCAGGTCCTCTGCAAGAGCAGTACATGCTCCGAACTGCGGAGCCATCTCTCCAGCCCTGCCTGCTGGGGTCTTAGGAGTCCCGGATGAGAAGTACTTAGGCCCTTTCTGGTAGATCCTCTCACCGTCTCTAACATAACTTTGGTCAGAAGAAACTAAAGAATCCACAAACATATATATATATATCACA
>NW_008346261.1:199963-227493 GCF_000622305.1 Nannospalax galili | reverse complement strand
GTGTTATGAGTAACTGAACAATGGACAGGGAAGACCCAATTTGGTGAGGTTTTGTATTCAGGTTCAATTTGAATTAATATAAGGTGCTTGGGAAAGGTTCAGACTGAAAAAGTTTGAGGACTAAAATTATTATAGGCAACATGATGGAAGGAAGGAAGTAAGGAAGGAAGGAAGGAAGGAAGGAAGGAAGGGAAGGAAGGAAAGAGGAGGAAGGAGGGAAGGAAGTAGTAAAATTTTTAAAAAAGGAAAGAGGAAGGAAGGAAGGAAGGAAGGAAGGAAGGAAGGAAGGAAGGAAGGGAAACAAGATATTTCAAACATTAGCAGAATTCTCAGATTCAATTCCAAACCATATACTGTTTAATTAAATTCAGTGACATTAAAGAATTTTATAATACTAAACTGTAACTGTTAGCTCATGACAGCAGATTGAATCAAACACTCACATATTCTGCCCACTAAAACACTACTGAAAGGACAAAATATAAATATAAGAAAAAGCCCACAGCAGACATAGCACAGGGAAAGGTCCTAAGCAAGTATGAGTGCTAAAAGTTTGAACAAATAGTCCTACCAAGGATAATGGCAGAATGAACTCAGGCACTCCAAAACAAGCAAGAACAGCTAGTGAGAAAGGGAATAAAGTGCTGAGATTAAAGGCGTGCACCACTACACCTGGCTTGTGGATTAATATTTTAACTGCCAAGAGTTAAGTCAGTGCTTAAATTCTCTCTCTACAATGTGAAATGTTTTGGTCCCTGACGTGCCGCAAACCATACATCATCTATATAGATACAACAGGTGTTAAAGGGAAGCAGAAGAAATAGGACCTTCTAAAGAACTAGGCAAGTCAGGCAAGGTAGCACACACCTTTAATCCCAGCACTTGGATCTCTGTGAGTTCGAGGTCAGGCTGGTCTACATAGCCACTTCCAGGCCATCTGGGGCTACAGGGAAAACAAGCCTCAAAAACAACAAAAAGAACTGGGCAGCCAGGTAATATTCATAGGCATAAAGAAGAAATGTCTAATACTTTCAAGATAGTTCTTTTTCAAAAGCAAATAGATTATACACCACTATTCAAGTGATCTTTATTCCTGGGTTGTAAGGATGGTTTGATAAAACAAATACACCATATTAACAGAAATATATACCATAATATGGTACATCATATTAAAGAAAGAAAAATAAAAACTATTATGATCTGCTGAAAGTGGTGGCACACACTATAATCCCAGTACATAGGAGGCTGAGACAAAAGAATGAAAATACAAGTGAGCCTCAGCACAAGGAAAGTCTCAGCTACATAAAATAACTTCAAGAAGAGCCTGGGCTACATGAGACACTATCTCAAATAACAACAACAAAAATCACATGATCAACACAATAGATGCAGCAAAAATAATGAACAAATTTTAACACTCCAGCCAGGTGTGGCGATGCCTGCCTGCAATGCACTGGGGAATATAGCAAATTCTAGGCCAGTCAGGACTACACAGTCAGATCCTGTCTCAAAACAAACACCTCTTAAAAATAGGTACAGGAGAAACGTACCTCAATAGAACAAAGGCCATATATGACAAACCAATATCTAATATCTGATAAGAAAACAATATCCTGATACATATATAGAGAATTCATACAATTCAGTGGCCAAAGGGGGAAATAAATACTATATAATGTTACTTATATGTGGAATCTGCAAGTGTCAAATGCATACAAGCAGAGACTAGGACAATGGCTATCTGGGAATGGAGGACTGAGAAAAGTGGGTCATGCTCAAAGAAAACAAGCTTTCATGTATAAGATGAATAAGTTCTTAGGATCTAATGTACAGCACAATGACTACGTATGTATTCTACAATTGAAATTTGCTGAGTACTCTTAAATGTTCTTACCACCTTTTTGGTAACTATGTGAATTGATAGATGTGTTAACAAACCTGATTGTAGCAATCATTTCATTACATATATCATCACATTATATACTGTAAAAATAAAACTAGAAGCTGGGCGTGGTGGTGCACGCCTTTAATCCCAGCACTCAGAAGGCAGAGGCAGGCAGATCTCTACGAGTTCAAGGCCAGCCTGGTCAACATAGTGAGTTCCAGGACAGCTGGGGCTATAGGGAAACCCTGTCTCAAAAAGACCAAAAATAAATAAACAAATAAAAATTTTAAAAAATAGAACTAAAAACAAAACCTGTGGAGTTTTTTGTTTTCAAACAAGGTCTCATGCATCCCAGCCTGGCCTTGAACTCTCTATGTAGCAGACAATGACCCTGAAATTCTGACCTTCCTGCCTTTACTTCCCAAATGCAGGTGTGCACTATACACCTATTTATGCGGTGTATGTGTGTGCACTGGGCACACACGTCATAGTGCATATGTCAGAGGACAACTTGTAGGATTCAGTTCTCTCTTTTCACCATGTGAGTTCTGGGGATCAAACTCAAGTCATAAAGCTTGGTGCAAGCACCGTTACCTACTAAGCCATCTCACCAGTCCCAGTCTGTTCTTAATAAGCTACCAATAATAGAATGAAAAGATAACTCACAGACTGCAAGAACATATTGCTAAGAATCAAATCAGTAATGGAAAATAAAAATAAAGAGGTCTTGAACCAAAGTGAAAACTCAGACAAAAAAACAGGCCAAGGCATTCAATATTTTTCAGTCAGCTAGGAAATAATTAAAAACCACGAGATACTAGTCTATGAGTGCCAGACTGCACAAAGTATGACAAGAGCAAATGTGGTTAGAAATTTGAAGCCACATGTACTCTAATCAACTATGCATTTAAGTATCAGCTATGAGAGGTAAAGATAAGTCCACTCTTCACCTATCCCCTAGGCATACACCATGTTTGCAGACATACAAAGAATAGATTAGAATGGTCAAAGCAACATTGTACATGAAGGCTAAAATGGTTATCAAGACATAGATAATGCACAACAATCTCATAAAAGTCTGAGGTAAGCCAGGCATGGTGGAGCACACCTTTAGTCCCAGCACTCGGGAGACAGGCAGGAGGATCTCCGTGAGTTCAAGGCCAGCCTGGTCTACATAGCGAGTAGGACAGCTAGGGCTACAGGGAGACCCTGTCTCAAAAAGGCCAAAAAAAAAAAAAAAAAAAAAAGCATGAGGTAAAAGAAGGTATACAGTATGAGTTTCTTCAAAAATATTTTATTCATGGGGCTAGAGAGATGGTTCAGTGGTTAAGAACACTGGGCGAATGTTGCAGAGAACCTGGGTTCGGTTTCCAGTACCCACATGGCAGCTAACAACTGTCCTTAACTCCAGTTCCAGGGATCCAACACCTTCTTCTGGCCTCCCCCAGTTTGCACTCACGTGGAGCACTTACATATATGCAAGCAAAACACTCATACACATAGAATAAAAATAAAAAATATTGTGTTCAAAGAGAAGTGGTAAAATTGTGAAGAAAAATAATCAGGCTGGAGAGGTGGCTCATCGGTTGGGAGCACTGGCTGCTCTTGCAAAGGACCAGGGTTTGATTTGCAGCATCCATATGGTGGCTAACAACTATCTATAACTCCAGTTCCAGGGGATCCAATGCCCTCTTCTGACCTCTGTGGGCACTGCACGCATGGGTGCACTTACATACATGCAGGCAACACACTCATACACAGAAAACAAAAATAATAAATACTAAAAAAAGAAAAAGAGAGCCAGGCGTGGTGGCACATACCTGTAGTCCCAGCACTTGGGAGGCAGAGGCAGGCAGATCTCTGTGAGTTCAAGGCCAGCCTGGTCTACATAGTGAGTTCCAGGACACCTGGGGCTACAGGGAGACCCTGCTTCAAAAAAAAAAAAAAAAAAAAAAAAAAAAAAGAGAAAAGAAAAAGAAGTAAACCAGCATAAAACTATAGTTGGGATAGTGGTTACTTCTTGGAGGTAGACAGAAATATGAGGCCATGGTGGCAGAGGATTGAAATCTAACTACTGGGGAGCCTGAGGCAGAAGAATCAAAAGTTCAAAGCTTGTTTGTACTACATCAAGTTCAAGGCTAGCCTAGGCAACGTCACAGGACTAGAAAAGTAAAAAGGAAGCTAGAGATATGGTGAGCTAACGTGCACTAAATTCTAGGTTCAATGCCCCCCGCAAGACCAGAAAGGATATGCAGGTACATATATAGTACAGACAATGTTCTCTTTCCAAACTGGACAGTGTTTATTCATTACTAACATTCAGTTGTGTGTTGTGAAATACATCTATCCAAGCACTCAAGAGGCAGAAGAAGTGATGGGAATACCAGGCCAGCCTGGTCTACATAGTGAGTTCCAGGCCAGCAATGGCTCAAAAAAAAAAAAACCTACTGCAATGTTTGATAACTTAATAAAGATAGTATCTATCATATTTTTCTACTATAATTTTTTTCCTTCGAAATTACTTTGTGGGGAGGTTATCTGAGACAACATAAATATGCTTTTAAGTAGGTTGACTGTTATCCTTCCCCAAACCCGTGAACATGACCTTATTTGGAAAAAAGGTCTTTGCAGATATAAGTAGGTTAAGAATCTTAAAGAGATCATCCTAGATTAGAGTGAGCACTAATTCCAAAGACCAGTATCCTTAGAAGAAAGATGAAAAGACAATTCAGAGAAAGCCGTATCAAAATGGAAGCCAAAGGAGCTGGAGAGATGGCTCAGCAGTCATGAACACATACTGCTTTTGCAAAGAACCAGAGTTTAGTTCCCAGCACCCATGTCAGGGGTCTCACTATCCCTGTAACTCCAACTCTGGGGGATCCAACACCCTCTTCTGGACTCTATAGGTATGTGCATATACATGATTACATAGCCCCATATACATACATTTTTTTAAATAATTTTTTAAAAATATGTATGCATGTATTGCCTGCATGTAGGTAAGTGCATCCGTGCCATGCAATGCCCATGGAGGATAGAAGAGGCTGTTGGATCCTCTGGAACTGGAGTTACGGACAGTTGTTAGCTGCCATGTGGGTCTAGAATTCGAACCCAGGTCTTCTGCAAGAACAACCAGTGCTCTTAACTGCTGAGCCATCTCTCCAGCCCTTAAAAAAATAAATCTTTTAAAAAATGGAGGCTGTTATGGGGTGGGAGTGGTGGTGCACACCTTTAATCCCAGCACTTAGGAGGCAGAGGCAGGCCAGCCTGGTCTACACAGTGAGTTCCAGGACAGCTGGGGCTACAGGGAGATCCTGTCTCAAAAAGAACCCCCCCCACAAAAAAAGGAGGCTGATGCATCTACTTTCAAAACAAGAAATGCGGGGAGGAGAGGGTGCACATGCCTTTAATTTCAACACTTGGAAAGCAGAGGCAGGTGGTTCTCTGTGAGATTGAGGCCACCCTGGTCTATACAGGGAGTTCCAGGCCAGATAGCAGCAACCAGAAGACAGGCATAGCACCAATTCTCCATAGGGAACCAACTCTCATAATTCCTTGATTTCTAACTTCTCGCATCCCAAACTATGAAAGCATAAATTTCTATTGCTTTAAGTTACCCAGTCACTGGTTACTTCCTAGGCACTCCTAGGAAATTAATTCTGCTCCTTAAATTTTCAGCCATTATATTTTGTTTTTCGGCGTATGAGCATATCGCCTGCATGCATGTAAGTGCATACATGTTGTGTAATGCCTGTGGAGTTTAGAAGAGGGTGTTGGATCTCCTGGAACTGGAGTTACAAATGGATGCTGGCCACCATGCGGGTGCTAGGAACTGAACCCAGGTGCTCTTAACAGCAGAACCATCTCTCCTGCCCCATAGGTTTGTGTGTGTGTGTGTGTGTGTGTGTGTGTGTGGGTGTGTGTGTGTGTGTGGGTGTGTGTGTGTGTGTGGGTGTGTGTGTGTGTGTGGGTGTGTGTGTGTGTGTGTGTGTGTGTGTGTGTGTATAAAACCTGCCCATATCCTCCTGTATACCTTAAATGGTCTCTACCTTACAACAGCTAACAATGTAAATACTATGTAATACTTGTTACACTGTGTCCAGGGAATAATAAGTCCTAGATGTACCTATACATAGCTAAAGTTGCACTGTGTTCATCCCTTTTATTTGCTTTTATTTGATGTATATGGGTATTCTGCCTGTATTTAAGTATACTACATGAAGGCAATGCCCATGGAGACCAGAAGAGGGCACTGGATCCCCTGGAACTGGAGGTAAGGACAGTTTTGAGTTGCCATATAGGCACTGAGAACTGAACCCAGTTCCTCTTCAAGAACAGCCAGTGCTCATAACTGCTGAGCCATTCTTCAGCCCCCATTTTCCTCTTTAGACTATGGAAATAAAGGGCTAATAAGAACATTATTTCAGGGCCTGGAAATTTAGCTCAGTAGCAGAGCTCTTTTCTAGTAAGCACAAGATACTATATTCAATCCCCAGCACTAAAAAAAAAAAAGTATTTATTTAAAAATATAATTTAGCCAGGCATGGTGGCACATGCCTTTAATCCCAGCACTTGGGAGACAGAGGCAGCAGATCTGTGAGGTGGAAGTCAGCCTGGTCTACATATGGCATTCTAGGCCAGCTGGGGGCTACTGGAAAACCCTGTCTCAAAAAAAAAAAAAAGTATTTATTTAAAAATATAATTTAGCCAGGCATGGTGGCACATGCCTTTAATCCCAGCACTTGGGAGACAGAGGCAGCAGATCTGTGAGGTGGAAGTCAGCCTGGTCTACATATGGCATTCTAGGCCAGCTGGGGGCTACTGGAAAACCCTGTCTCAAAAAAAAAAAAAAAAGTAAAAAATAGGATTTATTTCATCTTTCCTTTCACACTGGACAGAAAGTCATCTAAACTCAACTGACTGCTGCAGTTGGTTTGCTCAGTGTGATCTGGTGAACCCTAGAAGGATTAGTTATGAGTAAGGGTACTGTCAGCCAAGGACCTCAAGATTCAGCTAAGAGGCAGATACTACACAATACTGGTTTCTTAGTGGTCAGTGTAATCTTTACAGTGGTTCCTCATAATTCTAAAGTTCCTTTGCTCTTTTTGCTGTGTTGATACCTGCACTGCTGGTGCAAAAGCAATGAATGCTGATAAAACTTCTAGAACCTTGGAGGTAGACAAGATGATAGCACAAAACCAAGCTAGTTGTCAGCTATGTGTTCTTCACAGCTACCCATTTAAAGTTTTAAAAGAAAAAGCCAGGCTTGATGAGGCATGCCTGTAAACCCAGCACTGAAGAGGTTCAGGCAGTAGGGTCAAAAGTTCAAGGCCAGGGGGTTGAAGATAGTTCAATTGGTAAAGAACCTGCAGAACCCATATTAAAAAGCTGGGTATGGGCAAGAGTTTGTAATCCCAGACCTAGGGAGACAGAAACAGGGAGATAGATCCCTGGGGGGTGTTGGCCACACAAGCCCACAAAGTTCAAAACCGGCCTGCCTGGGTTACATAGTGAGGCTGTCTTATTTACTGGGAAAACAACAAAAGCATGGTAGCACAGGATCAGAAATTCGTACACTCCAAGTCTGAAGGCTCCCTGGGCTATACAAGACTATGGCTCAAAAACAAATAAATAGGAAAGAAAGAAAACAAAACAAAACAGAAAAGACTAAGAGGCCAGTGGTAGTGGCACATGTTGCCTGTAACCCTAGTATTCCAAAGTCTAAGGAAGAAGAATTAAAAAAAACAAGGCCAGCCTGAGCTACATGGTAAGATCCTAGCTCAAAAAGCAAGGAGGAAAATAAACCAAGGTAATTAAGACTTGGTCATTTTGTATACATTTTCTTCAAAAAAAGAAAAAATTGTGAGCTGCTTTCTTCAAGAAAAGCAAGATAATATATGATACAATTCTACTGTTGCTTGAAAAACTCAAATTGGGAACATGCATATCTACCACAGTGGACTACAGCCTTCTCAATAATTGGTCTTTTCTGCTAGCATCAATGACAGTAGAAAATTTATGTTCTGCATTATGTACTAAAAGGCATCAATATTCAGTAGATATTAACTCAGTGTGCCATTATTTTCTAAATGATTGATATACCATGTCAAAAATCACATATGGGTAAAAGACTGATGAAAGCCCTGAGAGAGAGAGCTGGGGATGTTAACTGAGTGGCGAAAGATTTGCCTAACATATGCGAGACCCTGGGTTTGCAGAGGGTTATGGATCTTAATGTAAGACCATTAAATTTCAATAGTGAGGTTTCCGATACCAAGTCAACCACCCTTAAACTACCACCAGGGGGTTGGAGAGATGGCACCGTGGTTAAGATCACTGGCTGCTCTTGCAGAGGACCCAGGTCTGATTCCCAGTACTAACATGGTAGCTAACAACTGTCCAAAACTCCAGTTCCAGGGGATCCAATGCTCTCTTCTGACTTTCATGGGCACTGTACACAACACAGGTGCACTTACATACATGCAGGCAATATACTCATATACATAAAATAAAATTATTCTTTTTAAAAAAGAAATGACCACTACACAGAATAATCAATGATCTGAAGATACTAGTAAAATAATCCTTTTTCCTACATCTGTGCATGAAGTTCTTTTCTCTTTAAGATAAGTGTCTCACTACATAGCCCTCACTGGCCTCCAACTTACAATATAGGCCAGGATGGCCTTGAACTCAAGAGATCTGCCTGGGTTTGTCTCCCGGGCGCTGGGATTACAGGTGTGCACCACTTGGCACGTTCCTTTTTCTTTATAGACCTCAACCAAACAGCACAAGAAACTGAGTGCAAAAACATGAGAATTTAGGTGTCTTCCATGAAGCCAGATATTGATACTCGCAAAAATACAAAACAATGCCGCTCTTTGTACTGTTTTTATTTTGGAAATGATGTTTATGTGTAGTGAGTTTATTATTGCTTATAAATTGGAATTTTACTAACTGATAGAACTAAATCAAAGTTCTTTGGGATCCTAATAACTTAAGAGTACAGAAGTGTGGGGTAGTGGCTCAGTGGTGGAGCCAGTGCTCAACACGTGTGAGACTCTGGATTCAAACTCTAACACTATAATAACTGTCTGGAAGTCAAAAAATTTAAGAACTGCTGATAGCCTAATAATCATCACAAAAGTAGAAAGGGATGTTCAGTTCCAAAACAAACTGCAGTACCACAGAAGAAAACATTATCTTGGAATCTATATAATCAATATATTTTTGGCTGAGGGGGTAGTAATCCAAGAAAATGAACTATTTTAAACAGGCCTGGAAAAAGGTAAGTGATCTAAGCTGATAAAAACATGGCTAACAAAACTACAGAGACAGGCTGAATATGGACTAGAAAGAAGTTGGTCTATAGATTATGGACTTCAGAGTTTATTTTATGGAAAATGAAGAACTGAACAAAAACTAGGAACTGAAACAAGTTTTTTCACTTGCATTTCCTATGTCAAGATTGTCATTTCCTCAGAATGTTTTTTTTAATATCCTTTTTAATTCAAGTTTTGAGGATGGAGTTCAAAGGTTTAGCTGATACAAAGTAAACTTTACCATGTGCCTGAATACAAGGCTCTAACAAAACCATGCATCATCATTAAGAATGAAGGTATGATTCCAAATGTATGTGCATTTAGGGCTGGAAAGATGTCGCAAGAGTTAAGAATATATTGCTCTTCCAGAGAACACAGGTTCTTGAGTTCTGTTCCCAGAACCCATGTTAGATAGCTCACAACCACCTGTAACTTAGCTCCAGGGGGATCTGACACCTCTGGCCTTCTAGGACACCTGCACTCACATGTACACTCACTAAATAAATAAATAAATCTTAAGTATGTACATGTAAATAAAAAAAAAAACACATTCACACTTAACAGCATGGTCTCTGTTTTTTTAAAGAAAATGCTCAGGGGCTACAGGTGTAGCTCAGAGGGAGAGCTTATGCCTACTTAGCATGTGAGAAGTCCTGAGGTTCATCCCCAGCAATGAGAAAACTTTAGGGAAAAAAAAAAAGAGAAAAGTTCAAGTATTAAAGTTCAAATTTTTTAACTTTTCCTTTCTTTCTTCTTTTTTATTTTTGAGACAGTCTTGCTATGTAGTTCTTGGCTGACCAAGAACTTACTATGTAAACCTGGTTGGCCTGGAACTTACACTGATCCTCTTGCCTCTGCTTTCCAACCACACTCAACTATAAAGTTCCAATCTTAAAGCCTTTTTTGATTCTTAAAGTTAAAACATATGGCAAATTTATGTTCCCCAGGAGTACTGCAAAATAAATGAACTCTGTAATGGTTCTTTGTGTCTAATCTCCCTCTATCTTGCTGCCTCAATGCCCACTTTTAATTCCTCTACAGCCAACTAAATGATGTTTTTCTAGAACATACTACGGTGCTTTCAGCTGTACTCTGCCCAAAGGAAAAGAAAATAAATTCATAACAGGGGCCCCAGGGATTGGATGAGAACTGCCTCCAAAAGGCTTACTGGTTGGTGTTTGAGGCAATCAAATACTTCTTGGCAAAAAGCCAAACAGATGGAAAACAGACTTTGAAACCAGCTAGCTAGTCTACAACTGTATGACAAAACCTTTCTAAAAATATTCTATATTTTACAAATCTGTAACAGCTTTCTCTATGTCTGTCTCTTTAATGAAAATAAAGCAACTTTATTATGCCACCATAAATAAAGAGTTTTTAGAGACAGAGCAATATTACTTTTCTGTAACAAAGACATGTATCATTTACCCAGAGCAATAAATAAACAAGCATAATCCTGTGAAATAGGTTACATAAATATTGTCTACCTTACAAGACATTCCAAAGTCGGGTGAAACTGCAATTACATCGAATATTTAGAAATTAAAGTACGTGTTTCCTTCCTTTATCTTTTGCTACTTGGAAAGGTATTTACATAAGTGCTTTTCACTATGAACTTTTGAGAACTGTGCATTAATACATATCCCTAACATGGGGCCAGTTTAAGAGGCGTCAAAGAGTTGCGAGCCTTTATTTTTCATAAACAATTCAAGGGATGATACTAAAACATAATCACAACAAAATTCCTTCCAAGACTAAGTTGCCTGTGATTACATCTCAGCCCTTCTTAGTCACACTTTCCTCCACTGAGCCACGGGGGTCAATTTGGAGAAGTGACACCACCGGTAGGAGGCAACCAAGAGGGTAAATCAGGAGCAAAATTATGACAGATGCTAAGGACACGCTCCAATTCTTTCCATCTCCTGCTTCCTTCGCCTGGCCCACGTAGAAACGTCTCTTCTTCCAATTTATCTTTTGGTTAGAATCTGGCGCCGGGTTTCAAACACTTGTTCGTTGGCTACCACCAAAGAGAATCAGCGAAGGGAGGGGACAGTGCCCCTGCCCGCGGGAGGGTGGAGATTAAGCCAGGAGCGGTTGCTGGGAGACAGCCATCCTATCTTTTCCGAGGCCACTCGATGTGGCCGGACCTCCAACCCTGAGAGTCTTCAATCTCATCACTGCACTTTCACCACCCGGGGGGTTTTTTTTGGGCAGGGGGGAGGTCGCCACCCGAGCCCGGCAACTTACCCAGTTTCTTCCACATGGCGAGGTGACAGGCGAGGAAACCTTTGCGGATGGCAGCGCACACCTTGGCGGGCTCGGACGAGGCGAAGCCCTTCTGCTTCTTGATGAAGCCCCACAAGTGTTCCCGAGCAAACTGTGCCGCCTCCCGGCCTCCGTGCCCATCGCACACAGCGAAGAAGGCCACAGAGGAGCGGCGGCGACAGCAGCGGCCGGCGGACTGCGAGGCCGCAACGTCCGGAGCCGACGCCGGGCCTTTTCCTGACGCTCCGCCGCCGGGAGCAGCGGGCGGCGCCGTCGGTAGAGGCGCCGGCTGCGCGAGTGCCAGCCGCGGCGCCGGCTTTTCTTCTGCAGTCAGCTCGGGCTCCACCACGATCTGAGTTACGTCCTCCATGTACTTCCTCCCGCCCTGGTCGGAGAAGACGCTCACTCCCAGCGAGTACAACCCCGCCATGGCCGGCTGCCCGGGATCCCGTCGCTCCCACGCAGCCCGCCGAATTCCGCGGCCGGAGACACACTGGCTGCTCGCGGGCCAACTATTGTTTATCTTCGACGCCGCCGAAAGCGAGGAGGGGGCGGTCCCCAAGGTGGGGGGGGGGCGCGCGATGTCGAGACTTGTCCGCGAGAGCTGGGCCGGGAAAGCCGCGGCGAAAGGAACCGAGCAGCTGCGCCTGCGCACTGGACTCCATCCCCGCCTGCCCGCGCCCACCACACAAATCAGGCGTTCTCCCCGGGATGACGTCACTTGGCTCGCTGGAGCCGACCAATCAGGAGTCGGGTGGAGCGAGCCCGCCCTCCGCCCCCGGCCTCCGCGTCTCTTTGCAACCGCTGCGGTCGCTCCGCCCGCCGCCAGCTCTGGGCCCGCGCTGCGCGGCGTTTGTTTTCCTCCCGGGTCGGGCTTTTTGCGCCTTTGGGGTTTTCGGGGGTGGCTAAGCTGTTAGTCAACGCCTGATTCTATCACCTTTTTTCCCCCCTTCAGTTCTGGCTCTGCCCTTGGCGTCCTTTGCCAGCCTAGCTGAGCTAGCTTTGCAGGCCTCGGGCGACAGTGGCACATCTGCAGAGTACAGGGGTAGATTTGACCTTCCATTCCTTTAAGTCAAATGGCGCGAAACTGCCTTGGAAGGCTGTTTGTCCGCGGGCTGGGAGAAGGGCAGCACGCGTGAATGGGATTTGGGTGGGACGTCCGGCCGGGAGTTCACGGAGGCGGTTTACTTTAGTAAAGAAAACTTGGGAATTTTCCACCTCCAGTTGCGCAGTCCCGGTTCCCATAACTAGGTATGTCGAAGACTTCCAGGGGCCGAATTTAATTCTCAACAGTTCTTTCCGTTATTTTAGTTCTTTTTTGTGTGTGTGCGTTTTTTCTTTCAGCATTTAATAGTTTTGGATACGGCTTTTTATTCTGAGGTTTCACTCCAAATTACCAATTGAAAATAGCTTACACAAGCTTGTCAAGATGTCCCATGCCCTAACAGCGGTTATTGCCGTCTGTTTGCCCTATAAGGTCACAGTCCAAGCAATAAAACACTTGCACTTGAGCAGATTTCCCCAGAATTAAAGCAAGCTTCAAAGTGGGAAACTGTATTTTCAGTGCCATGCTTTCTTTTTAAGAGAATCGGTTTAAAAGTTCCTTTGTTCCACTTTTGGTCAGTTCATCACCAACTCTCCTAATACTCTTTTCTGTACAGCCTTTGAGATTTTCATATGGAATGATACCAAAATAGGAGTGGGGGAAATTTACATACAGGCAGGACAAGAAATGCAAATACAAAGAATATCTTTCTCACGTGTATGTATGTATGTATGTGGGAGTTAGTTAAGTGCAAGCGCTGCCTTCCCCTGAACCAACCTCTTGCAGTGGTCCCTATACCTATCAAGACAGCATATATCTTTTTTCGGTCCTTTTGAGACAGGGTCACCGTGAAGCCCCAGCTGGCCTGGAATTTGCTATGTAGACCAGACTGGCCAGGAACTCACAGAGATCTGCCTGCCACCACGCCCGTTAAAATAGCATTTTTCTAAGATTTATTTTTCTTTTTAATTATGTCTGATCTGTGTGTGTGTTTTCATTGGCGGGTTTGCATGTGTGCATGCACTGTTGTGCAGGTATCCACAGAGGCCAGAGACAAGAGCACTGACTGCTCTTGCAGATGACCCGGGTTCGATTCCCAGCGCCCACATGGCAGCTACAAACAGTCCTTAACTCCAGTTCCAGGGGAACTTGAAGCCCTCTTCTGACTTCCAGTGCATTGCACGACACGGGTGCACTCACAAAAAGCATTCTTTTTTAAAAATATTTTTATTTTATTAGCCAGGCATGGTGGCGCACTCCTTTAATCCCAGCACTCGGGAGGCAGAGGCAGGTGGATCTCTGTGAGTTCAAGGCCAGTCTGGTCTACATAGCGAGTTCCAGGACAGCTGGGGCTACAGGGAGACCTTGTCTCAAAAAAGACCAAAAAATTATATATTTTTAATACTTTTCGTTTTATGTGTATGAGTGTATTGCCTGCACTCGGGCTATGCCAGTGGAGGTCAGAAGAGGGTGTCAAATTCCCCTGGAATTGGAGTTACAGACAGTTGTTAGCCACCATGTGAGTGCTAGGAATTGAACCCAGGTCCTCAGCAAGAGCAGCCAATGCTCTTAGCTACCGAGTCATCTCTCCAGCCCTGTTTTTTGTTTGTTTGGTTTTTAGTTTTTTTGAGACAGGGTCTTTCTGATGCTTCAGCTGGCCTGGAACTTGCTATATAGACCAGACTGGCCTCAAACTCATAGAGATCCACCTGTCTCTGCCTCCCAAGTGCTAGGATTAAAGGTGTGGGCCCGAGTAAAACAGCATTCTTTTTTTATTATTATTTTGTTATGTGTATAAGTGTATAACCTGCATGTATATGAGTGTACCCCTGTTATGCAATGCCCATGAAGGTCAAAAGAGGGCATCAAATCTTGGAAGTGGACAGTTGTTAGCTGCCATGTGGGTGCTGGGAATAGAACTCAAGTCCTCTGCAAGAACAGCCAGTGCTCTTAACAACTGAGCCATTGCTCCAGCCCCCAAACAGCATTCTTAAGTAATTTTTGCTAATTGCTTTGACATTTTACTTTATTAGTATTGGGAATTGAACCCAACCCTTAACATGTTTAATAACTATTTGTGTTAAAGGGATAAAACTGGGAGCCACTGAGATGGCTCAACGGGTAAAAGACACTTGCCACCAAGCCCAATGACCTAAATTCAGTTCCCAGGACGAATATGATGCAATGAGAGAACCAACTCCCACAAATTCTCTGACTACCATACTCTCAACGTGACTCTAGAGCCTACACACACATATAAAATAAATAAACGTAATAAAATTTAAAGGTGTAAAAAGACAAAACAGGACTCCATGATTTAAACCATTACTTAAATATACAACACTGGCTTTTTTTTTTTTTTTTTTTGGCCTCACCCAGATAGTCTCAAATTAATGATATACATATCCATAGGCAAAATCAGTTTAAAAATACAGAAGAAAAAAACTAAGTAGCTCAAATAAACATGTAAGACAGGAATAGCGGAACAGGAACAGTAATCCTAACACTTTGGAGGTAGAGGCCAGAGGATCAGTTGTTCAAGGTCATACGAGTTCAAGGCCAGCCTGGGTTACTTGAGACCAAAAATAGGAGCTGGAAAGATGACTCAGAGGTTAAGAACATTGGCTGCTCTCGCAGAGGACCCAGGTTTGGTTCCCAGCACCACATGGCTAACAGCCAGCTATAACTCTAGATTCAGAGGATCCGACGCCCTCTTCTGGTGCACTTGCATACATGTTGGCAAAACACTCATACACATAAAAATAAATGAAGAGCCGGGCGTGGTGGTGCACGCCTTTAATCCCAGCACTCGGGAGGCAGAGGCAGGTGGATCTCTGTGAGTTCAAGGCCAGCCTGGTCTACATAGTGAGTTCCAGGACAGCTGGGCCTACAGGGAGACCCTGTCTCAAAAAGACCGAAAAAGAAAGAGAGGAGAGAGAGAGAGAGAGAAGAGGAAAGGAAGAAAGAACTGTAAGAAAACACCAAAAATAGAGCTGGCAAGATGGCTCAGCAAATAAACTTGTCACTAAGCCTAGTGACCTAAATTCACTCCCCAGGGACCACACGGTGGAAGAAGAGAACTGACTTCTACAGGTTGTTCTCTGACTCCACACATGTGCTGCAGCACACACACACACACACAATAAATGTAATTTTAAAAACACCAAAAATGGCCCAGGCATGGTGCTGCATGCCTTTAATCCCAACCCTCGGGAGACAGAAGACAGGCAGATCTCTGAGATCGAGGCCAGCCTGGTCTACATTGTGAGTTCAGGCTAGCCAGGGCTAATGGATGTAGTAGAGACCTTGCCTCAAAAAAAAAAAAAAGAAAAGAAAAGAAAAGAAAAAAGAAAAAGAAAAGAAAGAAGGAACCTACCAAAAATAAAAATAGAATAAAAATGAAATGAAAGATACCAATGCCCCAAAATATGACCAGATGTTACAAGACCAGATGTTTGGGCTGGAAAGAAGACTCAGCAGTTAGGAACACATATTGCTCTTCCAAAGGATCCAGGTTTAGTTCCCAGCAACCAAGTTGAGCAGTTTACAACTGCCTATAACTCCAGCACCTGGGGAATCTGCTACCTCTGGCTTCCTGAAACACATATGCACATAATTTAAAAATAATCATTTTTTAAAAATCTAAAAATTATAACAATAATCTATAAACCATATGTTAAATCTATGAATTGTCAAATCCTAAATGAAATGTTAGCAATGACACTCCAACACCTTCCATATGATGAGACTTGCAAGAGAGAACAGCTTATTTATCTTACTTTGTAGATATTCACCTTAGTTTGCCTACCTTTGGCTAAGATTACCAGAAGATAATTCCATGGCACCTTTCAATCCTTTTCACCCCAATCACAGCCCACAACCTCCAGGTCATCCATTACTATATCCTGACTAATGTTTCCATACCGAGCTCCACCTCTATTGCTCTACATTCCGCATCCCATTACTTCACTCATCTTCCTGCTTCAGCATCTGTTAACAACCATTTCCACTTTAATTCAGCCTCTTCTGGAATGTTCACTTCAACTTCCTGTACCTGCTACAACTAGTTTATCATCTGGTTAAACTACCTCCCTTCAATGTTTGAAGTACAGGAAGGTATCTTACAGCACTCTTACCTATGTCCTGCACCTCCTACTACCTCCAGACCTTTCTCTTCCTCCATAAATCACTGAAGATGTGGCTTCCTACTCATCCCTGATAATGCTTCATTTATTCAAGGCTTACAATCTTCCACTGTTCTTGCCCCCACCTTTGTTGTCATGGGGAGGAGATCAGGTACAGAGAATTTTAACACGATGGAGCTAACCCAAGCCCCAGCCCTGTTTGATCTCAGCCATTTTATTTTTTCCTGACTCTGGGCTGACAAGAAGGCTCACCAGATAAAGGCACCGCCCACCAAAATGACCTGAGTTCTATCCCCAGGACTGACCGTGGAAGGAGAGAACTGGTTCCTAGAAGTTGTCCTCTGACTTCCAGCTTGAATGTTGGAAAGAAAGAACATGTGCATACAAACACACTCGAGCACACACACTAAATAAATAAATGTAATCAAAGTTTCATTAAGAAACTTTGGCTTCACAATTCCTTATCTTCCTCATGGTGACATGGCCTTTCTACTATCAAAGGCACCATTACATTCACTTTTTCTTCTCTTCTTTTCAAGAAATTTGGGCTGGGGATGTGGCTCAGTTGGTAGTATTTTCCTAGCATAAATGAAGCCCTAGTTTCAATCCCCAGGATCACATAAACAAGGTGTGGTGGTGCACACCTGTAATCCTACAATTTAGTTGGTTGAGACAGGAGGATCAGAAGTTCTAGATCATGCTCTTCTACATAGCAAGTTCCAAGTCAGCCTGTGATACATGAAACCCTTTCTCAATAAAAATAACACCTTTGTGTCAACAATTAGTTATTTTTGAGACAAGGTCTCCCTGTAGCCCCAGCTGTCCTAGAACTCACTATGTAGACCAGGTTGGCCTTGAACTTACAGAGATTCCCCTGCCTCTGCCTCCCGACTGCTGGTATTAAAGGCGTGCACCACCACACCCAGCCCAACAATTAGTCATTCTTGTTCCTGCTTTTCCAATTTTCCAATTTCTTGTTTTTTGCTGTCATCTCCATTTGTATGAAAACATGGTTTCAGCCAGGTGTGATGACACACAACTTCAAGAACCTGAGGCAGGGGCTGGAGAGATGGCTCAGTTGTTAAGAGCACTGGCTGCTCTCCCAGAGGACCTGGGTTCAATTCCCAGAACTCATATGATGGCTAACAGCTCTCTGTAACTCCAGTCCCAGGGGATCTACTGCCCTCTTCTGACCTCCACAGGTATTGCATGACATGGGTGCACTTACACACACGTTCAGGTAACACACTCATACACAGAAAATAAAAATAAAATGTTTTTCTAAAATAACCTGAGGCAGGAGAATTGCCACAAGTTTGTGCCCAGCCTGGACTGTAGAGTGAGGCCTTGTGTTTAACAGGCCAACAAGGGGCTGGAGAGATGACTCAACAGTTAAGAGCACTGGCTGCTCTTGAGGAGGACTTGGGTTTGGTTTCCAGCACCCATATGGCAGCTAACAACTGTCTGTCACTTCACTTCTAGGGGATCTGATGCCCTCTTCTGAGCTCCCAGGGCACTGTACGACATGAGTACACTTAACATACATGCAGCCAATACACTCATACACACAAAATAAAAAATAAAATATTTTAAAAGGCCAACAACGGCACTGAGTATAGTGGCACATGTACTCTAGAGGCAGAGGCAGGCAGACTCTATGAGATCAAGGTCTGCCATAGCAAGTTCAAGGCCAGCTGGGGCTTCAGGGAGACCCTGTCTCAAAAAACAGCAACAATAATAAAAAAAAAAACCCTGGTCTGGTGTCTATCTTAATACATACATACACACACACACACACACACACACACACACACACACACACACTTTTGCTTATTTCTCCTTTTTTAAAAAAGGGGTTTTTTTTATGTGTACGAGTGTATTGCCTGAATGTATGTGAGTGCACCCATGTCATGCAATGCTGCAGAGGTCAGAAAAGGGCTTCAGATTCCCCTGGAACTGGAGTTAAGGATGGTTTGTAGGTGCCATGTGGATGCTGGGAATCAAACCTGGGTCCTCTGCAAGAGCAGTCAGTGCTCTTAACTGCTGAGCCATCTCTCCAGCCCCTATTTCTCCTTTTTTATGAGACAGTGTCTTTCTATATAGCCCAGACTGGCCTCAAACCTATGATCCTCCTGCCCAAGTCTTCTCTTCTGGGATTGCAGTTTGCACTACCATATCCGGTATGACTCTTCATACACCTCACTTCTCTGGTCTCCTTTACAGTACAAAAAGTCATGTCTAGATTGTTATTTTCAATTCCTGTCTCATAGTTGATTCTGAACTAATTCTAATCAAGCAACCAACTCCATTGAACCATTAAGATTGTTTTTATGGCATAATCAGCTCTGCCTGCTTCCAAAGCTAATGATAACTTTTCTGTTTTAATTTTGTTTGATTTAGCTTTTTATTCTTGTTTCACGGTTTTTTGGGTTTGTGGGTTTTTTTTTGTGTGTGTGTGTGTGTGTGTGTGTGTGTGTGTGTGTGTGTGTTGGTATATGTACACACAGCTGAGTTCAGGGGCCAGAGAAGGAAGTCTGGTGTTCTGCTCTATCACTCTCCACCATATTCCTTTGAAACAGGGTCTCTCACTGAACTTGAACCTGAACTGGCAGCCAGCAAGCCCCAGCAAGCCTGTCCCTGCCTCCCATAGCACTATGCACCATCATACCCAGTTTTTTTTTATTTAAATCAGTTTTATTTAAGAATTTCCAACAATAACAACTCTTACAAAAAGCATCCAAGCACAGGACACAGAACTGCAGCAAACTGCACTCTTATGGGTTGCTAACAGACATGAGAACTCCACCCTTCTTTGAGATACTTGAGCTCACCGGTGAACTCTGTTTCCAAGTTCTCCTGCAAAGCACACCACAAGCTCACTCCATGTTCTCAGTCCACAGCTTCAGTTCACCTTCCCACACTTATAGAGCAGTAACAGAGGAGAACACACACCATAAGCATTCACAGAAGTTAACAGAGGGAAAGGGGAAGTACAAGTATCATTTGACTTAACACAATCAACCAAAGTGGGTTTTCTAAGAACAAAACTCAAAGTCTTCCAACGGATGTGGATGTCCTTTGAATGCAAGAACACTCGTACATTATTTGCTATCATTGCTCTCTGCACACTCTCACCAAAGCACAGGATTGAGTGACACCTCTGGCCAAGTTAAAAAATACCCATTTTGCAGGGCTGGAGAGATGGCTTGGCGGTTAAGAGCACTGACTTTTAACCCTGGTTCGATTCCCAGCACCCACATGGCCGCTAGGAACCATTCTTAACTCCGGTTCCAGGAGAATCTGAAGCCCTCTTCTGACCTCTGAGGCATTGCACAACACAGGTGGACTCACATACATGCAGGCAATACACTCATACACATAAAAAAAAATAAAGAAAATATATTTTAAAAATATCCAATTTGCTGGGCATGGTGGCGCATGCCTTTAATGCCAGCACTTGGGAGGCAGAGGCAGGTGGATCTCTGTGTTCAAGGCCAGCCTGGTCTACATAGTGAGTTCCAGGACAGCTGGGGCTACAGGGAGACCCTATCTCAAAAAGACAAAAAAAAATCCATTTTGCACCACGAAGTCTCTGCACGCTCGCCTTTTCTCAATCATACTTGCCTTTCATGCCTCAGTACCATCATCGATCCCACACGAGGTTTCAAAAGTTCAAACAGCCTTCTGGTTCCATATCACAGCCTTGCGTTCATAGCGTTGATATGACTCCGTGAAATAAAGCATAGCGGATAAAAATGGAGCACCCACCGTCAAAGACGTAGCCTGTGCAGCATGATGACAAATTCTTGGGTGAGGAAGCACGTAGACAGAAGTTTTCCTATGGCAGAATATTTACAGCACGACTTTCAGTGAAGTGCTTCTGCCACAAACATTTGAAATGAGATGAACTGCAGAGATTAAATGAAGGCTTCATATTATACTTTTGTGTATGAAGGAAGACAAGTGTTAAAACCAAAAGAACCAAACATCGTGACATCATGATCTCCCAAAAGGAGATTTTCCTAAGGAAAAAATCCACAAGGTGGGATTCAAATTAAAGTAAGGAGAAAAGATGTAGTTCTAACCAATAGTTTCTACCTTGAACATGCAAACAATTCACTTAAATCCAAGGACAGAATATTACAGGAGAAACCTTTTGAGATCAATTGTAGTGTGTTGGTTTACCAATCAGGCAAACAACAGTTCACTTTCAGCCACTCAATATTTTAAGCCTTTATGTAACAAAACATAAAAGTCCTTTAGTTCTTCCTCTTTTTCTAAAGAAAAATGCCAAAAAATACTGCTGAATATACTCCACATGGAACAAACTAATCTTGAAAGTTTTTAGTACATATGTATTATACAATATACTTACCATGAGTTTAGAAAAAATTGAATTCCCACCATTCTATACCAACCAACCGACCACTGACCCACACCACCCAACCATAACCCACTCTCTACATTCCCCAGCCAGAGGATTAGAATCCATGCTTGAGCCAAACCCTCCATTAAAACCACTGCCTGACCCTGCATTTGATGCTGACCCCCAATCAAGAGGGGCACCAGAATTAGAACCACTGTAGGAGTTATTTCCAGAACCAAACGCCTGGTTTGGCTCCCTCTGCATGTTCCCCTGGCTCTGGTTGTTACCTGATGGGCCTGACTGGTTCTAATGACTGGCTAGCATGCCCATCATACCCCAACTGCTCTGCAGTGTTGCCTGGGCTACAGCCATCATTGCTGGATTAATGCTAAAGGCACCAAAGTTTATCCCTCCACCCTATTACCACCCTGATTGTTTCCCAAGCCAGCTCCACCCCCTCTACTGTTACCAAACTCACCCTGATTCCCAAAGCCACCTGGATTACCACCAAATCTTCCGCTTCTCTCTGTCTATTGCTAGTGTGCTTAGGTTCAGCATTGGATATATGCACACTGACTCCTTTAATGATCAAGTCCACTCCACAAAGAGACTGGGCAACCTGATGATCTGCAAATGTAACAAAGGCAAAAGCCCTGAATGGTTTGGGAATAAAGACATCTACTACTTCTCCAAATTGACAGAAGAACTGTTGAAGCTCATCAGCAGTGATGTCCTCTGTACAGTGCCCAACAAATACCTTTCTGCTTCTCAAAGGCTCATCTGGGCTTTGCTTAGAGTTAGGAAGTTTACAGTCACACCATTGGCCATCTATCATGTGTCGTTGTGACATTACTTTTACGTGGGTTTCATATTCCATAAAACAAACAAAACCAAACCCTTTTGAATGACCAGTTTTAAGATATTTCTTAACCTGTACCATAAGAACTTTTCCAAAAGTACTGAAGTAGTCTTTAAGATCCTGTTCAGTCATTTTCCACGGAGACCCAACACTGTTAAATCAGAGGTTTTTTGGACTGCTCTTTTTACTTTCACTGCGGAGGAGGCATCTGTCTCATCCATTTTCCTTTTGTTACCTTTGGGATAGTTGACAACATATGCCAGATTTCCCCAGCCAGCATCAGGAGCATGCAGAATTCCTTCCACCAATCGGACCCCTCTCATACACTGAGACACTGATTTCCTGTAGCGAATGCCACACGCCCCTGGAAACTGGACTGTGATGGTGAATAGTAATATGGTACCATCATCCTCAGATGGTTCTCCTCCTCTGTTACCCGAACATATTCAGACATCTTGGCCTAGTTCTCCACTAGACTGCTGCTAGGAAGCACAATAAGGAAAATCCATACCCAGTTTTTTCACATGTGCTAGAGATTGGAACTCACATCCTTATGCTTATGCAACAAGTGCTTTTATGAGTCATCGCCTTAGCTCTTTCTTTTGTTTTAATTTTTTTATTAAAATTTTAATTATTTTATTTTATGTGTATGAGCGTATTGCCTGCATGTATATAAGTGTACCCATGTCATGAAAAGCCCACAGAGGTCAGAAGAGGGTGTTGATCCCCTGGAACTGGAGTTATGGATGGTTTTTAGCCACCATGTGGGTGCTGGGAACCAAATCCAGGTCCTCTGCAAGAGCAGCCAATGACCTAACCTCTGAGCAATCTCTCCAGCCCTATCTTTTGTTTTAAGTTTTAAATACTTGTGTGTGTGTGTGTGTGTGTGTGTGTGTGTGTGTGTGTGTGTTTATGCCACAGTGCAAATATGGCTTTCAGAGGACAACTTTCAAGAGTTGATTCTCTTTTTCCACTATGTATGGTTCAAGGATCAAATTCAACTCCTCAGGCTCAGGGGCAATCAATTTTACCCACTGAGCCATCTTGCTAGAAACTTGGTTTTGTTTGTTTGTTTAGACAAGATCTCCCTATGTAGCCTAGGCTAGCCTAGAAATCACTACATAGCCCCAGCTGGCCTCAGACTCACAGCAATCCTCCTACCTCAGCCTTCCAAGTGCTTGGATTGCAGGCATGCACTATCACACCCATCTCATTTAGTTTGTTGAGACAAAATTTCACTGTTTGGGCTAGCCTGTCCTCACAATGGCAATCCTCCTGCTTTTAGCTTGTGAAATGCTGGGATTATAGGCATGCACCATCACATCCACCCTAACTTTTTTTTTCCTATTGAATTTTGTTACAGCTGAAGTAGAAAATGAAACCATTGCTTCCCTCTTAAAATTTAATAGCGCATCAAAACCATTGTTTCCTTGTGGGTTTTTTTTTGTTTATTGTTTTGGCTTTTCAAGATACAGTCTCATATAGCCCAAGCTGGCCTCAAATTCATATATAGCTGAAGATAACCTGCACTCATGATCCTCCTACTTCTACCTCCCAAGTGCGGAGATTATAGGCTTGTGTCCCCATGCTTGTCTTAATTTTGGTTGTTTTGTTTTGTTTTGCTATGGGGTCTTGCTATGTAACCCTGGCTGGCCTAGTACTGCCTAAGTTATCCAGGCTCTTGCTATATAGCCAAGGCTGGTCTTGAACTCCTGATCTTCCTGCCTTCATCTCCTGTGTGCTGGGATTGCAGGCATGGGCCATTGTATCTGACTTGAATTTCTTTCAAATAGCTGTTTTCCAATGTCTTTTGTGAAATTATCCATTTTTATCCATTGGTTAGTGATAGTCCCTCTATCAGATAGTTTTTCTATATTTCGAGTCCTATTTCAGAGTTAACTATCTCATCTATTGATTTGAGAGTCATATCTTGCTTTTAATGACATCTTACTATGTTTTTAATTATTAGAGTTCAAAATCATCAACTATACACTTCTTTTCTTAAACATACAGTCTGGGAATCAATTACAGAATGATAATTAATCAATTCGCTATTGTCTCTTCCCATGGCTAGAAAACACCAGTGACATCATCTTAGTCTATTACCACCAGTGTATTAACGACGACAAGATAATGTATCTCAAGAGGTTCAGTTCTATAAACCTGCCTTTACCATGACCCTGTTGTTTCTGAAACTCAGTATTTAACAAAATAGTCTAATCTGACAATTACCATCACACTCATTATGTGTGAATATAAATGGGTGGGAGACACAAAATTAGAACTGCTTCTACTAGACTCCCAAAGGGGTCAAACCTGCATGTGTTCTTAATTAGCCCTGGAAATTTAATCTGTCATGTTTTCTACAGATAGCTGGGCTTTCAGTTATTAATGTGGAAGGAATATTCATGTCTTCTCTCTTCAGATACCTCTGCTTACATGCTTAGCTTTTTTTTCCCATTTGAGACAGGGTCTCCCTATGTAGCCCAGTCTGGCCCCAAACTCGTAGAAATCAACCTGCTCTGCCTCCATAGTGCTGGGAGTAAAGGCACCTGGCAGCTCTTATCGTTGGTAATAATTTATTTCTATTAACTTTTTGATTGAATTTTCTCAAGAGTTTTATTTTTGATTCTTCTCCTATGATAAGACCCTCTGCACTTTCTATGTTCCTTTTTTTTTTTTTTTTGAGACAGGGTCTCACAATTTAAACCTGTAGACCAGACCAGGCTGGCCTTGAACTCCCAGCGGTCTACCTGCTCTGCTTCCCAAGTGCAGGGATTAAATGCCTGTACCACCTCACCCAGCCTATCTTATTTTATTTTAACTAATAGTACCAACACATTTATTTGCAAATCCTTTGATGTAAGCCAAGACCTTTATATGAATCTCCTGGATGGAGTTCAGCAACCCCCTTTCTGCTGTAAACCACATCAATAGAGTGTCACCTTGGTTTTTCAGTTTTGATTTCTTTAAAGTGGAGCAAGAATGTTAAAATACATACATAGTGCTTACAATACAGAATCCTTTAGACTTTATGACTTCCCTATACTCTATCATCAATTATTCATAGGTAGCCTCATCTAAACCTAATTAACTGCAGTGCGTGCGTGCATGTGTGTATGTGTGTGTGTCTTTTGTAGCTGGTGTATATGTAGGGCATATGCACAGGTGCGTGTAGGCGTATGAGTGGAGGACACTGAGTGTCCTGTTCTATCACTTTCTGCCTTATTCCCTTGAGTCAGGGTCTTTCACTGAGCATGGAGCTAGGCTCTTGGACAGCAAGCTCCATTAGTCCTCTTGTTTCTTCCTTCCCTGAAGTACTGGGGTTATAAATGCATGTGACCATATGCTGCTGTTATATAGGTTCTAGGAATTTGAACTCAGGTCCTCATGTTTCCATAGCAAGCATTCTTGACTGCTGAGTCATCTCCCCAGCCTCATTTTTTTTTAAAAAAAGACAGCAAGATGGTCAGGAATTCAAAGTTATTCTCAACTGTGAGGCAATTCAAGACCAGCCTAGGCATAAAACAAAACAAAATTGGGATAAGGTCTTGCTAAGTTGCCTATATTGGCCTTGAACTCACTCAGTAGTTCAGGTAGACCTTGAACTTGCAATCCTCCTGCCTGAGCCTCCTGAGTAGCTGGGATTACAGGCTTGCACCACCAGTCCTGGTGTCATTTTTAAAATTTTACTTATGTGTATTTTATGTATGTGAGTATTTTGCCTGAATGTGTGTAAGTGCACCATGTGTGTGCAGTGCCTGAGGAGGTCAGAAGATGGCGTCAATTCCTCTGGAACTTGAGTTATGGGCAATTTTTAGCCACCATGTGAGTGATGGGAACCAAACCCGGGTCCCCTGCAAGAGCACCCAGTGGTCTTAACCACTGAGCCATCTCTCCAGCTCCTCAATTGCAATTTTTAAGAATTTATTTGCAACTGGCATGGTGGCATATACCATTCATCCTAGGGAGAGAGAGGCAGGTGAATCTCTGTGAGTCTGAGATCAGTCAGCCTGTCTACATAGCAAGTTCCAGACCAGCTGGGGCTATAGAGAGAGCCTATCTAAAAAACAAACAAAATTGATTTTCCTTTATCAAGTATTTCCAAAGTGTTTAATTTTCATAAAGAGAAATCATTTTTCCCACACTCATATTTTACATGTTATGTAACATTTAAATATGCAATTAAAACAAGAATAACTAGAATAAACTGGTTTGTGAGAAGCACTGACTCAACATGTGGGAACAATAGCATGTAGGGTATACAGAGCTGAGTCTGTTCTCAGGGGTTCAGCATGTACTGGGTCTCAGTATCACTTTAGAGGCAGTAGAGAGCATTGACTAATCAGGTATATCATCCAAGTGATGATTGGTTGAAAAAGCTACTATTGGATTACTTCTGGATGGGTTTTAATGACCAATGAGGTGAAAAAAAATCATAACAGTTCACACCTATAATCCGAACACTGGGGAGACTAAAGCAGGAGTTCTGGGGTCAATCTGAGCTGCATGTTGAATTCCAGATCAGCTTGGACTACAGTAAAGGACCCTATGTTTGTTTCTTTTTTTTCTTTTTTTTTTTCTAGACAAGTTCTCACTATGTAGCCCTGACTGACCTGGAACTTGCTATGCAGACCAGGCTGGCCTTGAATTCTCAGAGATTTGCCTGTCTCTTCTCCCAAGTATTGGGACTAAAGGCATAAGAGATCACACCTGACCTGAAGACCATATGTTAAAAAAAAAAATCAGACACCAAGATGCAAATCTTCATGAAGACCCTAATGGGCAAGATCATCATTTTCTAAGTCTAGCCCAGTGACACCATCAAGAATGTCAAGACCAAGCTGGGCCTGGTGGCACACACCTTTAATCCCAGCACTTGGGAGGCAGAGCCAGGTGAAATAGAGGCCAGCTTGGTCTATATGGCAAGCTCAAGGCTAATTGGGGCTTCAGGGAGACCTTGTCTCAAGAAGACCAAAAAAAAAACAAGATTCAGGACAAAATACACATCCTGTACAACAACAGTGACTGACTCAGCAGCACTCTGTCTGACTACAACATCCAGAAAGAGTCCTCTCTGCACCTGGTGCTATGCCCAATAGATGACATCATCAAGTTGTTCCTTCACCAGCTCACCCAGAAGTACAGCTGTGAAAAAATGATATTCCAAAAGTTCTATGCATGCCTGTACCTCTGAGCCACAAGGAATGTGGCCACACCAATCTCTACCCCAAGAAGACGGTCAGGTAAAGCAGAGAGCTGTCTGTAGGGCCTTTGACCTTGGGACCCTAGTAAAGTCCCCTTCCAATTACTGGAAATTGATTAATTAATTGATTAATTGATTAACTAGTTAAAGGAAGGCCAATGAGATGGTGCTTGTGGCCAAGCCTGACAACCTGAGTTCAAACCCTGGGACACACATGGAAGAAGGAAAAAAATAATTCCTGTCTCAAACTTGTGAACACACACACACAAACACACACACCAAATAAATAATATAATTTTAAAATATTTTTTTTGCTGGGCATGGTGGCTCATGCCTTTAATCCCAGCACTTGGGAGATAGAGGCAGGCAGATCTTTGTGAGTTCGAGGTCAGCCTGGTCTACATAGTGAGTTCCAGGTCAGCTGGGGCTACAGGGAG
>NW_008346261.1:193255-199896 GCF_000622305.1 Nannospalax galili | reverse complement strand
ATACATATATAATTTTTTTCCAACAAAGAAGATCCAGGAGTAAAACCTAAGGCCAGTGGTCTCAGCACTCAGAATATGGAGGCAAGAAGATCAGGAGTTGAAGGGCATCCTTAGCTACACAGCAAGTTCTTGTATGTTATTTATTGATTTCTTTGTAACAAATTATTTTTATGTGCTCATAGTTAGCTTCAGCTGTCAGCTTGACACAAACATAGAGTCAGGTGGGAAGAGGAAATCTCAAGTGAAGAATTGTCTTGATCAGATTGGCCTGTGGTCAGGCCTGTGAGACATTTTTTTAATTGCTAATTAATATAGGAGGGCCTAGTCCACTGTAGGCAGTGCCATCCCTACTCAGATGTGTTTGGATTGTGTAAGAAAGCTACTCAGCAAGCCAGGAAGAGCAAGCTAGTAAGCAGAATTTCCCCATGGTTTTTGCTTCGAGCTCTTGCCTTGAGTTCCTGCCGTGGCTTCCCTCAATGGTAGAATAAAACCTGTAAGCAGAAATAAACCCTTTTTACCCCAAGTGGCTTTTGGTGTTTATCACAGCAACAGAAAGCAAACTAGGACAATATATTCACTGGTTTGTGAAAGTCAGAAACTTCTATTACCTCATGACCCTTGCCTTTCATGGTTATGTTTAAGCCTCAGGAGACTGATGTTAGAGGAAAAGTATGTAAAAGGTCTAGTTTTTTTTGTTTCTAAAATCTTGATCTGACTTTTAGCCCCCAGGGAAATGCAAATTAAAACAATGGGATTCTATCTCATACCTATCTGAATGGTTACTATAAAAAAATAAATATTGGAGAGGATTGGGGAAAGGGGAATCCTTAAACACTGTTGGCGGGAATACCATATAGTACAGCTGCCTTGTAAAGCAGAATATAAGTTCCTTAAAAAAAAAAAGAGGGGCTGGAAAGATAGTTCACTGGTTAAGAGCACTGACTGCTCTTACAGAGGACCCAGGTTTGATTCCCAGCACCCACATGATAGCCAACAACCATCTGTAACTCTAGTTCCAGGGCATCTGATGCCCTCTTCTGACCTCTGAAGGCTTTGCATGACACAGGTGCACTTACATACATACAGGCAACACACTCATACACATAAAATAAAAATAATAAATAATTTTTAAAAAGAGAGAGATATGGGGTGGTGGTCCATGCCTTTAATCCCAGCACTTGGAAGGCAAATACATGTGGATCTCTGTGAGTTCAAGGCCAGCCTGTTCTACATAGTAAGTTGAGGCTACAGAAAGACTCTGTCTCACAAAAAAAGAGTTTCTCTGCTCATTCCGGTTCCAGAGACAGTCACATCTTCTTGTGTGGTGCCAGTACCCCCGTTCACAGTGGTAAACAGATTCGGCCATATTGGGTGCCTGGTTGCCAGGGCTGCCTTCAACTCTGGTAAAGTAGATATTGTTATCAAATGAGATGATGTTGGTGCTGAGTATGTTGTGGGGTCTACTGGTGTCTTCACTACCATGGAGAAAGCTGGGCCCACTTGAAGGGTGGAGTTAAAAGTGTCATGATTTCTTCCCTTTCTGTGAATGGGCTTGAACCACAAGAAGTATGACAACTCCCTTGAGACTGTCAGTAATGCCTCCCACACCACCAACTGCTTAGTCCCCTCTAGTCAAGGTCATCCGTGACCTCTTCAGCATTGTTGAGGGGCTCATGAACACAGGTCATGCTATCATGGCCACCTAGAAGACTGTGGACACCCCTACAGGAAACTGTGGCATGATGGTTGTGGAACAGCTCAGAACATCATCCCTGCATCCACTGGCATTGCCACGGCTGTCGGCAAGGTCATCCCAGAACTGAACAGGAAACTTACTGGCATGGTCTTCCATGTTCCTAACCTCTATGTGTGTCCATCACGGATCTGACCTGCCACCTGGAGAAAGCTGCTAAACACGATGATATCTAGAAGGTGGTAAAGCAGGCATCAGAAGGCCCCTAAAGGGCATCCTGGGCAATACTGAGGACCAAGTCGTCTCCTGTGATTTTAACAGCAACACCCACTCTTATACATTTGATGCTGGGACCAGCATTGCCTTCAACAACCACTTTGTCAAGCTCATTTCTGGTATGACAATGAATTTGGCTACAGCATCAGGATGGTGAACCTCATGGTCCACATGGCCTCTAAGGAGTAAGAAGCTCTGAACCACTCACCCCAGTAAGAACACCCCAGAAAGAGGAAGAGAGAGGCCCTCGGCTGGGGAGTCCCTGCCATCTCTCTAGCCCTGAACTTTACTTTTCACATTTTTTTAAAAAATTGACTGCTCTTGCAGAGGACCAGGGTTCTATTCCCAGCACCCACATGGTGGCTATTAACCACCCTTAACTCCAGTTCCAGGGGAATCCACAGCCCTCTTCTGACCCCCACAGCATTGTACGACATGGGTGCACTCATATATGTGCAGGCAATACACTCATACACATAAAATAAATATTTTATTATATATATTTATTTATTATTATTTTATGTGTATGAGTGTATTGCCTGCATGTATGTACGTGCACCCGTGTCGTACAATGCCTGCAGAGCACAGAAGAGGACGTCAGATCCTCCTGGAGCTGCAATTATGGATAGTTGTTAGCTGCCATGTGGGTGCTGAGACATGTGTCCTTGCTACCAAGGATTGTTGACCATGAATGTTTTTTTTCATAGTTCTTTGCAATATTTTTAGGGTTTTATCTTTGTTTTGATTTTATTTTGAGACAGAATCTCATATACTTCCACTTGGCCTTGAATTTGCTGTGTAGGTGAAAATGAACTTGAACTCCTGATCCTCTTGCCTTTAAATCCCAAGCTTGAAGATTACAAACATGCACCATCACACCCAGCTCTATCTTATGACGTATTCTTTTGTGGTTTCAATGATCATTTCTCCTCCATGTCTCCCTTCTTTTCTTCATTTCCTTCTATTTTTCTTCTTCTTTTCCTTTTCTTTGGGATTGGACGAGGACCTTGCACATGCTAAGCTCATGCCTATACACCAAGATACACACCCAGCCCCACAATTATTGGTTTTCATTCAGTATCTTATAGCATTATTCTTGTTTGTGGTGGATAACCCAGGGCTTATGCATGAAAGCAAGCACTCCACTCCAGAGCTCATCATCAGCACTATTTTAATATTATCTTTGAAGTGTTTCCATGTTGATACAGGTGCTAATTGAGAATAAAGTAAAATCCAATCAAGACCACCTGCTTCTGACTTCTGTGTGCTGATATTAAAGGTGGGTGTCACCATGCCCACCTAACTTTTAGATTTTCAAGATAGGGTGTCACTACATAACCCAGGCTGCCCTGGAAGTCACTATTTAGCACACATCAGTCTCAAGCTCTTGATACTCATGCCTTAGTCTATCGAATAATGGGATTACAAGCATGTACCACTAGACCCATATTATTATTCACTATTCTTATGTTTTCTTTCTTTCCTTTCTCTTTCTTTCTTCTTTCTTTTCTTTCTTTCTCTCTCTCTTTCTTTTTCTTTCTTTCTTTCTTTCTTTCTTTCCTCATATATCCTTTTTGAGACAGGGTCTCCCTGTAGCCCCAGCTGTCCTGGAACTCACTATGTAGACCAGGCTGGCCTCGAACTCACAGAGATCCGCCTGCCTCTACCTCACAAGTGCCGGGATTAAAGGTGTGCACCACCACACCCAGATGTTTTCTGTATTTATCTTAAATATTTATTTTTATTTATGTGTGTGTGCATGCAGATATGTCTTGTGAATGCCGTATGTGTGCAGGTACCCCAGAAGACCAGAAGAGGATATCAGATCCCTTGGAACTGGACTTACAGGTGGTTGTAAGTCACCTGCTGTGGATGCTGGCAACTCCAGCAAGAGCAGCAAATGTTCTTAACTACTGAGCCATCTTTCCAGTCCTATTTCTGTTTTGTTAAATTATTTATTTAATAACCACATGATTAGAAGAAGCATTTCATTACAGCATTAACATATTCAATAACAATTTCCAGAGCAAAGATTCATCTCTTTCAAAATTGGCTGTAAATTTTTAGTTTCACAGTTGAATTAATACAGTTATACAATATTGGACTCAGTATAAACCCTATAAGACATTAACTTGAATGAAGTTTTAACCTTTAAAAAAGATCTCCATTTCATTTTAAAATATACTGTTTCATACAGAAAAACTCATTTTTAATGCTACTAACACTTAGATGTTTGCATATGCATCTCTAATATCTATGTATCTGATTATTACTAGTCACAGTCAGTTACACTCGGATCCTTGGCACCTGAGTATGTATATAAAGTCATCAGGTAGATTTCAACAGTACTGTTTTTCCAATACAGTGAAATTACCTCTACTAATTAACATGAAGCAAATATTTATGCTTCTTCCTCAAATATAACTCATTTTTTTATTTGTTGATTTTTTTGTGTATTTCATACAGAACATCCCAAACAATCTTATTCATCTATATACCCACATCCCAAATGTCATTCTCCCATAGCCCCCCTGCCCCCCACTGGAGCCCATATACTCTGTCATCCCTGTTACTGTCCACTGTGTTGTTGGCACCCCCAGCCATTCCCCAGTGCTTGTCCATCTGCTGAATCTAGTCAGCCTATCTAGGGTTCCTTGTTTTAGGAAGATCAGCTCTTCCCCATCCAGCAACAATCAGTTGACAATATTCCTTTAGATAAGATTGGGGTCTGCTGTTCATTTTCCCAATTGTATGCTGGGGTCTGTCTGGGAGTCTCTTGGGCCACCCTAGCCAACAACTCAAAGGAAGGTATCTCCTGTCTGGCATTGTTTCTTGTTATGTAGCCTTTAGCTATACACATGGACTCTTAAAGAATTATATTGACCCTTTTAATCTTTGGTTAAACTTTCTTTTTGGGTGTTTAAGACCATACAGTTGGCCCAGACAAATCAATTTACTTTTACTCTTTTAAAAAAATATTTTATTTATTATTATTTTTTTAATGTGTATGAGTGTATTGCCTGCATGTATGTGAGTGTACCCAGTGCAATGCTACAGACGTCAGAAGAGGGCTTCAGATTCCCCTGGAACTGAAGTTAAGGACAGTTGGTAACTGCCATGTGGGTGCTGGGAATCAAACTGAGGTCCTCTACAAGAGCAGTCAGTGCTCTCAACCACTGAGCCATCTCTCCAGTCCCTATTTTTACTATTAAGGCCATTTGAGGATCTGTTCCTCAGGGGTCACATGGGTCTGGGAGGAGTCCCTGGTTCCTTTCTTTTATCAGTTCCACCTATGTGAAGATAAGTCAAAGGTCCTGCTCGACCATGGCTAGCTTCGCTTGGAAGCATGGAGGAAATGTTTCCTCTGTATTGGCCCTCCTCTTTGTAGACTGGACACTAGTTCAAGTCCATTTGATGGGGTCTCCATGGCCTCCTTGATCAAGAGGACAGGTGACTCACCACAGTTACAGGACATTTTGAGAGATGTTCATAGTCCCCTGGAACTTAGTTGACCTAGGATGGCAAGGAGCCAAAACTGTCCTTTATGTCCCTTTGACCAAATTAGTATAGGCCTCAAAGTATGGCTGTTAAACCTCCAAGAAGGTTAGTTCCACCAGTCTGGTACTTTTAATTACCATGTGCCATGTAGATAAAGCTTGGGCAAAGACCAAACATTCTCAGATAAACGTTGCCTATATATATATTATATTCCTTGAGGTAGCTGTATGTATAATTTGTCAGTAGGTTGTTTGATTAATATGGTTCCCTCTAGTTTTTTTAAAAACTAGCTAGGCATTGGGGCTGGAAAGATGGCTCAGTGGTTAAGAGCACTGACTGGTCTTGCCGAGGACCTGGGTTCTATTCCCAGCACCCACATGGTGGCTACGAACCATCCTTAACTCCAGTTCCAGGGGAATCCGAAGCCCTCTTCTGACCTCTGCAGCACTGAACAACACCGGTGCACTCACATACATGCAGGCAATACACTCATACACATAAAATAAAAATAATAAAGAAAATATTTTTTAAAAACTAGCTAGGCATTATTTATGTCTCAAATTGTCTAACCCTTCCACCATGGTTTCCCCATTTTTCCATTTCTCCCTTAATAATACCCTTCTCCTATGGTCCCACCTCTCTTGAGCTCCTTCTTTCCCTTTATCCCCAAGAGTCCTTGTATAACCCTCCCTCTCCCATACCCTTAAAATAACCCCATTTTTATTCATATCTCCCTTATTAACACCTGTTTCCTACTGTTCTTCTCTTTCAGATTCTTTCTTTTCCTTTACCTCTCTGGTTCCTTTTCATTAATCTGGCTCCTGTAGTTATGTCTGGATACATATGCACTTATAAGGATTTGGCGCTAGGATCCACGTATGAGGGAGAACATATGTCATTTTTGTTTTTTTCTGAGTCTGTGTTACTTTACTTAGTATAACAGTTTTGAATTCCATCCATTTACCTGCAAATTTCATGATTTCATCTTTCTTTACTGCTGAGTAAAACTCCATCATATAAACAAACCACATTTTCATTATCCATTCACCATTTGAAGGACACTTAGGTTGCTTCCATCTCTTAGCTATTGTGAAAAGAGCAGCAGCAAACATGGATATACAATTGTCTCTGCAATAGGATGAGTTCTTTGGGTCTATGCCAAGGTGTTGTATAA
>NW_008346261.1:149383-192151 GCF_000622305.1 Nannospalax galili | reverse complement strand
TTGATTAGCATTGCATTGAATCTATAAATGGCTTTTGGTAGGATGGTCATTTTCACAATATTAATTCTTCCAATCCATGAGCATAGGAGGCCCTTCCATCTTCTGATGTCTTCCTCAATCTCTTTCTTTAAAGTTTTAAAACTTTCAGGGCTGGAGAGATGGTTCAGCAGGTAAGAACACTGTTCTTGCAGAATACCCGGGTTCGAATCCCAGCACCCACATGGTAGCTAAGAACTGTCCTTAACTCCATTTCCAGGGGATCTGACAGTCTTTTCTGTCCTCTGCAGGCATTGCACAACACGGGTACACTTACCTATGTTCAGGCAATACATACATACACATGAAATAAAATAAAAAAAATAATAAAAGATTTAAAATTTTTGTTGTAGAAGTCTTTAATGTCTTTGGTCAGGTTTATTCCAAGATATTTTATTTTTGCAGCTGTTGTGAAAGGGAGTGTTTCCATGTACTCATTATCTGATTGCTTGTTATTTGTATATAGAAAGGCTACTGACTTTGTAGATTTTGTAACCTACCACTTTACTGAAGGTGCTAATCATTTCTAGAAGTTTTCTGGTGGAATTTTTGGCATCTCTTAGATATAATATGGTCTGCAAAAAGGGATAATTTGACTGGGCGTGGCGGTGCAGGCCTTTAATCCCAGCCCTTAGGAGGCTGAGGCAGGTGGATCTCTGTGAGTTTGAGGCCAGCCTGGTCTACATAATGAGTTCCAGGCCAGCTGGGGCTACAGGGAAACCCTGTCTCAAAAAAAAGACCAAAAAAAAGGGGGGGATGGATAATTTGATCTCTTCTTTTCCAATTATTACTCCTTTAATTTCTTTCTCTTGTCTTATTGCTCTTGCAAGAGTTTCAAGCACTATGTTAAAAAGGAGTGGAGATAGTGGACAGCCTTGTCTGGTTCCTGATTTTAATGGGAATGCTTCCAGTTTTTCTCCATTTAGAATCATATTGGCAGTGGGTTTGTTTTATATGGCTTTAATTATGTTGAGCTTATGTTCCCTCCAGTCCAATTCCCTCTAGGACTTTGAACATAAATGCATGTTGAATTTTGTCAAAGGCCTTCTCTGCATCTATTGAGATGACCATGTGGTTCTTGTCTTTGAGTCCATTTGTATGATTTATTATGTTTATTGACTTACGTATATTGAACCATCCCTACAAGTCTGGAATAAAGCCGACTTGATCATGGTGGATGATCTTTTTGAAGTGTGTCTGTATGCAGTTTTCAAGTATCTTGTTGAGAATTTTTACATCTATGTTCATTAAGGATATGGTTCTATAGTTTTCTTTTTCAGTTGTGTCTTTACCTGGCTTTGGTATTAGGGTAATTCTGGCTTCATAGAAGGAATTTGGAAGTTCTCCCTCCATTTCTATCTTTTTGAATAAATTAAGTAGTATTGGATGTAGAACTTTAAATGTCTGGTAGAATTCTGCTGTAAATCCATCTGGTCCTGGGCTTTTTTTAGTCAGGAGGTTTTTTATTACTGTTTCAATTTCCTTATGTGTTATGGGTCTGTTTAAGCTGTTAATCTCTTCTTGGTTTAGTTTTGGTGGTTCCCATGCTTTTAGATACCTGTCCATTTCTTTTAGGTTTTCAAATTAAGTAGTGTACAGGTTTTTAAAGTAGTCCCTTATAATGTTCTGGATCTTTTTGGTGTCTGTTGTGATGTTTCCCCTTTCATCTCTGGTTTTGTTGATTTGGACATGCTCTTTCTTTTGGTTAACTGGGCTGGCAGTCTATCAATCTTGTTTCTCTTTTCATAGAACGAGCTCTTGGATTCGTTGATTCTTTGTATTTGCTTTGCTTCTATTTCATTAATTTCTGCTCTGATATTTGTTATTTCTTCTTGTCTTCTGGGTTTTCTTTCATTTGTTGTTGCTTTTCAAGTGTCTTAATTTTATATGTTAAGTCACTTATTTGGTTTCTTTCTGATTTTTTAATGTAGGCACTTAGAGCTCTAAACTCCCTCGAAGGACTGCTTTCAATGTGCCCCAGAGGCTTTGTTGCATTGTATTGTCCTTTTCGTTTAGTTCCAGGAATACTTTTATTTCTTTCTTAATTTCTCCTTTGACACCTTCATCATTCAGGAGTGTATTGTTTAATCTTGATGTGTTCATGTGGATAATGGGGTGTCTTTCGGTGTTGATTTTAACCTTTATTGAATTTTTTATTGCATTGTGGTCTGATAGAATGCATGGAATTATTTCAATGTTTTTGTATTTGTTGAGGTTTGTTTTGTGCCCCAGTATATGGTCAATTTTGAAGAAAGTTCCATGGGGTGCTGAATAGAAAGTAAATGCTTTGGTCCTCGGTGGATAACTGGGGGATGTCTGTTAAGCCCATTTGATGTATGGTATTGTTTAACTCAGATGTCTCTCTGTTAATTCTCTGTCCTGTTGACCTATCTAATGGGGTATTGAAGTCCCCTACTATTAATGAGTTAGAATTAATCTTTGTCTTAAAGTCCTATAGTACTTTTTATGAAGTTGAATGCACTAGAGTTTGGTGAATATGTGTTCATGATTGTAATATCTTCTTTAATTATTCCTTTGATCAGAATGAAGTGGCCCTCTTTATCTCTTCTGACTAGTTTTAGTTTAAAGTCTATTTTATCAGATATTAGAACTACAACACCTGCTTTTTTTCATAGTACCATTTGCTTGGTATATTTTTTTTCTCATCCTTTCACCTTAAGGTAGTGCCTGTCCTTGAAAGTGAGATGAGTTTCCTGCAGACAACAAAAAGATGGGTTTTGTTTCTTAATCCATTCAACTAGTCTGTGTCTTTTGACTGGGGAGTTCAGTTCATTGATATTTAAAGTTATTAATGAAATATGTGTATTGAATCGTGTCATTTTTATTTCTGTTCACATTCTTGGTATAGCTGTGCATTTCCATAGTTATACCTTCATTAAGTTTCTTTCTGTAACCCCTTGGGTATAGTTGTTCCTTTCTTCAGCTCTTTGTATTGCTTCAAGAACTCTCTGAACGACTGGACTTGTGGACATGAATTCTTTCAGCCTATTTATGTCATGGAAGATTTCTTTCCCCTTTGACTATAATAGACATTTTGGCTGGGTAAAGTAATATGGGTTGGCATCTGTGGTCATTTACAACTGGGAATACTTTGGTCCAGGCTCTTCTGGCTTTCATAGTTTGCACTGAAAAGTCAGCTGTAATTCTGATGAGTTTTTCTTTATATGTGACTTGTTTTTCTTTTGAAGCTTTCCATATTATCTCTTTGTTCTGTACGTTTAGTGTTTTTACTATGATGTACTGTGTAGAGTTTCTTTTCTGGTCCTGTCTATTTGGTGTTCTATATTCCAAATAGACATTTGTATGGGCATGTCTTTCTTTAATTTGGGGGAATTTTCTTCTACAATCCTGTTGAAGATCTGGTCCATATCATTATCCTGAGATTCTTCTCCTTCCTGTATGCCTATGATTCATAGGTTTGGTCTTTTGATGGTGTCACACAATTCCTGCATATTCCATTCCTGTGTTTTCTTAAATTTTTCATAATCTCTGCTTGAGTGGTCTAATTCATCTTCCAGTCTTGTTTTCCATTTCATTCATCCTATTTGTGAGGCTTTCTCCTGTCATTTCTAATTGGCTTATTGAGTGTTTCACTTCCTTCTTCATTTCAGCCTGAGTATTCTTCAATATTTCTCTTTTTCTGAATTCATTCAGAAGTGTATCCCTATCTTCTTTCAGTTTGTTGATTTCTTTGTTTGTGTGTTCTTTAAATTCACTGAATTCTTTTGTCATGTTTATAATTGTTCGAGTTCCATGTCCTGTGTTATTCCTAGAGGTTCTCATTGTCCTCCTCTAGAAGACTGTTGGTGCTTGGTGGGGATATATTATTTGAGTTTTTCATGTTATTATTTTTTCTCTGTGACTTTGACATGTGGATTTCTTTTGTAGTTTCTGATTCTCGTGTGAGACTGAACCCTTCCTTTGTTGAGTTTAGTTCTGCTTCTTTTGTAGACTTTATGTGCCTTTGTGGTTTACTTGTGCATGAAAAGCTGATTGGTCTAGGCTTCAGGTTCTCTCTTTTGATTTTATATTGGAGTGGCCAAACTGCTTTCACCTTCAGGAGTTCCCACAGAGGCCCAAGTCAGATGAGGATCAGATGCTCTTAGGCTTTCTCCTAAGGTCTGGATCCCTCCAGGAAAGATTCTGGTTAGGAATTTGGGGGCTGAGCTCGCCTGGGAGCAGGGCCCAGGAAAGATGCTGGTCCCAGGAAGCTGGTGGCTGTGCCATTCAGGGATGCAAAGGAAGGTGGGGACGGGACAGGCCCAGAGGGCTCCTAGGGACTGCAGGGAGGAATTGGGTTGGTCTGTGGGGATTCTGGGCCAAAAGTTCAGTCCAGGGGTCTGGGGTGCCAAGACAAGAAATAGGCTAGTACCCAGGCTAGGAGGAGAGATGGGGTGGGGGAGCTGGGGGGGTGAATGAGGCTGGGGGAGTCAAAGCATGCATGGTGGGCTCTCCAGGACTTACCCAGGAAAGACACTGACACTAGGAAGCTGGTGGCTGTGCTGCCCAGGAATGCATAGGTAGGTGGTGGTCCCTATTTGTGTGTGGTTTTTTTATTTTATTATTTTTATGTGTATGTGTGTATTGCCTGCATATAGGTAAGTGTACCCGTGTCGTGCAACACCCACGGAGGTCAGAAGAGGCTAATGGATCCCCTGGAACTGGAGTTACAACCATTGTTAGCTGCCATGTGGGTGCTGGGATTTGAACCTGGGTCTTCTACAAGAACATTCAGTGTTCTTAACTCCAGCCCCCCATTTGTGTTTTTAAAGATAAGTTCTCATGCCAAGCATGGTGGCACTCACCTTTAATCCCAGCACATGAAAATCAGAGGCAGTGGATTTCTGTGAGTTCCAATCCAGCCTGGTCTGCATAGTGAGTTTCTGGGCAATCAGGGTTACATAGTGGTATAGTGAAACCCTTTCTCAAAAAAAAGAAAGAAGGAAGCAAAAGGAAAAATGTTCTCAATGAGAAAAATACAAACTAATGATCTGTTGGCTGTGCAGCAAATAAACCTGAAAAAATCTAAAGTAGTCAGAGAGTGATGCTTCCAAGTTTAGTCTACCCTGTGCCTGATTTTGACTATTAGGCAGACCTAGAGAAGTGGACTGACTCCCCCAGATGGTGTGAGGCTTAGGTACAGCAAGGGGTGAAGTTCATTTACTTGGGCCAACTTTGAAAGGAAGGCACCAGCCTTTGGGCCTTGCTTCTAATTTGCCCAGCAACATAAGGCATCAGAATAGAACTGGTTCTTCTGGGATTGAAAGGTGCACCTGAAGAACTTCATGGTTCCACAGAGAAAGTGTCCTAAGAAGCAGTGGAAAAAGCATTCTTGGCAGTTGCCAGAGCAGAATGGTGACTTCACATCTGTCACTTTCTCTGCTCACTTAGGGATTTCACATGTGGAACTAACTTAATCTAAATTATTTAAAAGAACATCCAATTTCTTGAGATCCTCTTTTCACTATTTGATGAAATAGGGGTAATTATATATAAACTTTAATTTAAAATTCTGAAGATCTGAGCTTGAATATTCACTACTTCAGGCTGTTTTTGCTTTTCTCTGGGAATCTTTGTAAAATAATAGGTAAATCTTTATGATGTGTTCTATAGTCTGGCTCTCTCCTCTCCCTTTCCCTCCCCCTCTCCCTTCCTCTCCTCCCCTCCTCTCTCCTCCCCTTCCCTCTTCTTCTCCCCTCTCCTCTACTTCGACCTCTCTCCCTACTATCCTCCTTAGCCCAGGCTGTCCTTGCTGTGTAACAGAGGCTGGCCCTTGAATTGCTTTTCCTGCTTCTACCTCCCAAGTACTGGAATTATAGGTATATGCCCCATGTCCAGCCTTTTACATTTATTTGACAGGTACCTTTCTTAGCAGTGGCTTGAAGAGCTTCTGTCAGGCCACACTGTGGAGCCTCTGCTATGTGGCCCGCTCATTTTTCTGAGTCATAACTCAGAAAAGTGTAACTTTTTCTTTTCCTTCATTTATTTATTTATTGCTTCTTCTTCTTCTTGTGACAGGGTGTCTCTGTAGCCACAGCTGGCTGGAACTATGTAGACCAGGCTGGCCTCAGTCTCACAGAGACCTCTGCCTCTGCGTCTGCCTCCCAAGTGCTAGGACTAAAGGGTACGCCACCATGCCCAGATCCTTTCCTTCTTTTGTATCTCTTTTTCTTTTAGATACCGACCAAAGCCTGCGCATGCTTTTCCCAATGATCAGGGCCTTCTCACTAATTCTCTGAATCTCTATCCCATTGACCTTCTACCACAAACATATATATTTATCTTTCATTAGATTTTTGATGTGTTTGGAGAAGAACTTATTAAAAAAGAAAACACTTTTTTTTCTGAATTACTATCTGAAAACAAGACGCAACTGTGTGCCGAGTGTGGTGGCGCACACCTTTAATCCCAGCACTTGGGAGGCAGAGGCAGGTGGATTTCTGAGTTCTGTGAGTTTGAGGCCAGTCTGGTCTACATAGCAAGCTCCAGACCAGCTGGGGCTACAGGGAGACCCTGTCTCAAAAAGACCAAAAAAAACCCAAAAAACAAAAATGAAAAATAAAAGGCAACTGCAACTGTGCCTATTGATACATGCCTGTAATCTCAGCACTCAGGAAACAAAGGCAGGAGGATGAGAAGTTCATGGCCAGCCTGGGTTACATAAGACTGTTTCAAAACAAAAAGAAACAATATATTTTATGTATATTTATACATATATAAAACCAAGGCAAATAAATTGTGTAGCTTCAATGAACCAACTGAATATTCTTCTTGTTTTGAGCCAATAGTGTGAACAGAGAGGAAAGCTAAACTCTAGCTCCTATTCAAGGGTCTGTGGCTTTTTTTGGTTTTCAGGACATTTGAGGCTGGGCATCACACTGCAGCCCAGGTTAACCTCAAACACATAGCAATCTGCTTCTGGCCTTCTAGTGTTGGGATTACAGGCATGAGCCAGCAGTCTGAGCTACAAATGTCCTTTCATTGTACCTTATTTTGCTTGAGCGTCTTAATAATGGCTCTCTTAGGTGGTCTATAGTTTATCCAGATTCTGAGAGAAGCTTCTAGAAAGAATTTAAATGATCCTCAGAATGCAGAGAAGTAGCAGGATTGAAAACTATGAAACAAGATATTCTTTCTCAAGGAGTGTAGTAGTATGAATTCTGTATGGCAGCACAGGTGGGTCTTATCATACTGTCAGCAGGCTGTGTATAGGCATAGCACTCTGAGTATCCATTTCACATGACAGGCTTGCCCATCCAACTCCGTGATTGGTGAGCAATGGACTTAGAGACTCATGAAGAGTACAGCCCTGTCCAGCATATAGGGTGAAAGAAACACTGCTAGGGACATGATGCAGACACAAAGCAAAGCCTATTGGAGAGAGTTTAAAGGTGTAGCAGCACACCCAGGCCCCTTAACCCGACTCTACCCAGAGACAAGTGTGGGCCAGGCACAGCCTGACATTTACAGACAGTGCTCTGAGAAAACAATCTATCCCCAAGCTGTCCTGTGTATTGACAGGGACATGGAGAGGGAGTTCAGAACACTAATCAGCCAGTTTTCTGGTTTGAGAATTGGCCAGAGATATAAGAGGGGCTTTCTATGGGGACAGAGGAATTCAAATACTAGAGTGTCACCTGCTGGTGAGGTTATACCTTTTCTTGCTGAGCAGGCTCTTTCCTGTTACTAAGATGTAGAGAAAATTGCCTTAATCCTAGCATATGAAGTTTGTCTACCCCCTTCCCCAGTCTTTCTATCGTTCTCTTTTTTTATTAAAATATTTTATTTATTATTTTTATTTTATGTGTCTGAGTGTGTACTGCCTGCATGTATGTGAGTGCACCTGTGTCGTACAATGCTGCGGAGGTCAGAAGAGGGTGTCAGATTGCCCTGGAACTGGAGTTAAGGATGGTTCGTAGCCACCATGTGGGTGCTGAGAATTGAACCCAGGTCCTCTGCAAGAGCAATCAGTGCTCTTAACCACTGAGCCATCTCTCCAGCCCCCTTTCTTTCTCTTTTTGGTGGTGCTGGAGATCAAGCCTCATGCACTTTGCCACCAAGATGCATGCCGAAAGCCACTTTCCTGCTCCTCATGCATCTTTCATTTCCCCTTTCTTTCTTAGATAGGGCCTCAGTATGTAGCCCAGGCTAGTCTCCATGCCCAGGCATTTCCTTTCTGTTTCTCTCTCTCTGTGTGTCTCTCTCTGTCTCTCTCTCTCTCTCTGTGTCTCTCTCTATCTCTCTCTCATCTTTTTGAGACAGGGGTCTCCCTGTAGCCCCAGCTGGCCTGGAACTCACTATGCAGCCCAGGGTTGCCTTGAACTCACAGCAATCCTCCTGCCTCAGTTTCCCAATTTTTCTGCCACACCAGGCTTCTTTAATCCCTCCTTTCCCATCTCCCATCCCTTTTTTCCTTAGCTATCCTCAAATCAAGATCCTCCTGCTTCAGCCTCCCAGGTGCTAGGATTACGGGCAGGAGCTCCTCTTCCCATTTCTAAATGTGGTGTTTAAATGGAAGTCAATGGTTAGAAAGGAACGAATCATATGTGGCAACAGATATCATCAAAAATTGTTTGGAAGTGATTGGTTTGGTACAAAGTAGCTGAGGAATTAAAATGTGCATAAGGTCAGTGTTAGAACTTTGGAAAGGGTCATTCTGAGATGAAATCCAGAGTAGTCTAGGGATGTTTGACTACCAATTTCTTCATTCTTTGAAAACGAGGGATTCTTAGGTGTCTTACTTTTCTGTTGCTGTGATAAAATACTCTGACAAATGCAACTCTAGAAGGAAGGGTTTATTTTTTAATTAATTTATTTATGTGTATGAGAGTGTTATGCCTGCATTTATGTAAGTGCACCCATGTCATGCAGTGCCCACAGAGGACATAACAGAATGTCAAATCCCCTGGAACAGGAGTTACAGACAATTGTTAACTACCATGTGGATGCTGGGATTCAAATCCAGGTCTTCTGTAAGAATAGCCAGTGCTTTTAACCACTGAGCCTTCTCGCCAGACTTGGAAACATTTGTTTTGGCTCCCAGTTCAAGGTTATAATCCATCATTGCAGTAGAGGCACAGTGGCAAAAGCCTGGGCCACTGGTCGCATTGCATCTGCAGTCAGCGACGAGTGCTTGTGCTTGGCTAGCTTTCTCTTTTTTATACTGTTCAGGATCCAAACCCTGGGAATAGCACCGTCCACTTTTAGTGTGGATCTTTCTGCCCCCAATTAACCTAATTAATATAACCTCTCAAAGGTATGCCCCAAGGCTAGATAATCCCTCACAGATGTGCTTAGAGGCATGCCTTCTAGGTGATTCTTGATCTTTTTGAGTTGATAATTAATACAACCATCACTTCAGGTTAATTCTTAAACCAGGCAGTTATCCTAAGTGTGGTCCAGCACATGCGTCTCATGTGCAACTGCCCCAGAAAACTTTTGCATATATTCTGATGGCCAAATCTTAGTCACTTGATCACATCTAATTTATAGGAGGCTGAGAAATTAATTCATTTGTGTAAGTGGGTCATGTGCTCAGATAAAAACTTTATTGCTGTAGAAGACCAGTAGTCCAGGTCAAACCTCTTGAGATAGTGTAAACAAAATAAGTTTTGTTGTCCTGATACGTGAGTGTATCATAAAACCAGAGGTCAGGAAACCCAGCCAGGCCTAAAGAGAACCTTGACAGGAGTTTATTAGGAACCAAGGAAGTCAATTCTCTATCATTCAAGGAGCATAAAGACTTTCAACTACACCTTTCTCAACAAAGGCTTTTGCTTGCCAATCAGCACACATTCACTCAGCAAGTATTTACTGAGCATGTCCAGTGAGCTAGGACTTTTCCAGGCACTGGGAATAGACAAGGGAGGGAATCAGGCAAAAATGACATATCTGGGCCCCTCAAGGCTACCATCCTTTCAGTTATGAAGACTCATCCTGACCAGATTTCCTGTTTCTGTTTCTCAGTTCTAATTCTTCAACAGGAGAAAGCTGAGGTGTTAAAAATCCTCCTACAAGTTTCAGGTTGTGGTTGGTCCTGACCTAGAATCAGCCCAGAATGCCACTGATCCTCAGGTACAGGGAAAGGCTTCTCAATTCCAGTCAGATAACTTCTCTACTTCTAGGCTTCAGGGACCACTCAGATGAGCAGAGTAAGAGAGATTTGTGAGATTCCAGGTAGCATCAGAGAGCTGGGTCATGGTGACAGTGGTGAGGAGATGTTGGCCTCCATGTGCAGTGTGGAGATGGAGAGAGAACAGGTTAGCATATCCTGGGGAAAATGAAGTAGGAAACCAAGCAGTGTGACTGGAATATCACTCTGAAGAGAACAGAATGAGGGACACACAATAATAGAAGAGAGACCCAGGAGCCAAGGTGAGTAAGCAAGTTGGGAAGGTGTATTAGGTGAGACTAAATCCAGAGAAAGTGCAGACATCAGGACTGCTGGGTTCACTGACTCAGTGACATCATCAGAAACCATCTCTTTCTTCATCTTGAGCCTACAGCACCAATACTCCATGCTTTCCCATGTAATGCAGAGAAAGAACAGTTCCCCTCTTTCTAAGATGGGAACTGTCTTAGAAGTCTTCACTAAGTCTCTCTTCATGTTTGCCAGAACTGAATCATACTGCATTTTTCTTTCCTTTTTTTTTTTCTGCTGTGCTGGGGATAGAACCCACGACCTCCACATGCTAGGCAATTGTAGACACTGAGCTATACCCACATATTTAAGCCAATAGTTCTCAACTATAGACAGTGTTTTTCCCAAAGAGACATTTGGCAATATCTACAGACAGTTTAGTTGTTATAACTGGGAGAAAGAGGATGGTGCCAGAGTTGCTGCTAAACATCACTGAAGGCACAGGAAAACTCTCACAATGGAGAGTGAACGGTGCTGAGGCTGGGGGACTGTTTTTGGTGGTAGGCCTTCTCCACTGAAGGAGCCACAGTAAATGTGGGAGGAATTGAAACCCAAAGAAGATGGTCATGAGTGGCTGAAGAGGCAGAAAAAGGTAGAAAATGATGTCCTGTTCAAAAGCCAGAGGACATTTTTATTTACTTATTATTTTTAGTTTTTTTGAGACAGGGTCTCACTATATAGACCAGGCTGGCCTTGAACTCATAGAGATCCACCTTCCTCTGCCTCCCAAGTATTGGAATCAAAGGTGTGTGCCACAATGCCCAGCAGCAAAATTTTCAGAAGCACACATGGTCAAGGGTATCAAGTGCTGCAGAGAGGTTAGGTAAGTTTAACACCAAAAATCACCCAGTCTGGGAGTGTTACTCAGGTAGAAAACTTGCTTTAACAAGTGTAAGACCCTCCTCCCTCTCCTTCTCCTCTTTTTCCTTTTCCTCTTCTTCCCTCTTCTGTGGTACTGAGGATCAAGCCTAGGGCCTCAGGCATACAGGCAAGCGCTCTATCACTTGGCAATATCCCCTGCCCTCTACTTCGCCCTAGTGTCTCAGACCCCAATTTATCTTCATTATTTTATTTGAGGGAGGCTAGGTCTATCTAAGTCATAGGTCAGCAACCAGTATCCCATGGGCCAAGTCTGGTCAAATACCTGTGTTTTTTGTTTGGTTTTGCTTTCATTTTATTTTTTAATATTTTATTTATTATTTTTATGTGTATGAGTGTATCGCCTGCACGTATGAGAGTGCACCCATGTTGTGCAGTGCCACGGAGGTCAGAAGAGGGCTTCAGATTCCCCTGGAACTGGAGTTAAGGACGGTCTGTAGCCACCATGTGGGTGCTAGGATTCGAACCTGGGTCTTCTGCAAGAACAGTCAGTGCTCTTAACTGCTGAGCCATCTCTCCAGCCCCTTATTTTGTTTTTTTGTAGCCTCAAATTAAGAATAGTTTATGCCAGGCATGGTGGCACATGCCTTTAATCCCAGCACTCGGGAGACAGAGACAAGCAGATCTCTGAGTTCAAGGCCAGTCTGGTCTACATAGCAAGTTCCAGGCCAACTGGGGCTAAAGGGAGACCCTGTCTCAAAAAGACCAAAAAAAATTTTTTTTAAAAAAACTTTAGTGCATATATATATATATATATATGTGTGTGTGTGTGTGTGTGCGTGTGTGTGTGTGTGTGTGTGTGTTTGAGACAGGGCTCCCTGTAGCCCTAGCTGTCCTGGAACTCACTATGGAGACCAGACTGGCCTCTATCTCACAGAGATCCGCTTGCCTCTGCCTTCTGAGTGCTGGGATTAAAGGCATGGGCTACCACCTGGCCTGAGCATATTTTAAATGATCATGTGCATACCTACATATAATCTTGATTGTATCTGTTGGCCCACAAAACATACTTACTCATCTATCTTTATAAGAAAACCTTTTCCATTTCCTTATTAGATAGATATGATAAGTGGCTAAAAATATTCTGAATTTGTTTTCTGTGGACCTTTCACTGTTACCTGAATGTGGTTGAAGTCTTTCATTATGTGGGTTGTAATAACCAGTTCAACAATTTACTATCCTACACAGAGTTCAAAGGAAACCAGGGCCATGAGTCATCTCCCAAAGTTTGCCTTTGTAGCCTTCTTCCCACTGTTTGCTCACGTTGCTGTTCTAGCATGGTATGGTTGCATATGTCTATAATCCCTGCACTTAGAAGGCTGAGGCAGGAAGATTGACATGAATTCAAGGCCAGCCTGGGCTATGTAGTCATAAGGCTGCATATGCTATAGAATGAGACCCTGTCTCAAAAACAAACAAACACAAATGAAATAAATAAAACCAAATTGGGATAAGAAGATGGCTCAAATAGGTAAAGCTCCTGCTGCACAAGTGTAGGGATGTGAGTTTGTGTCCCAAGAACCCACATAAAAGCCAGATGTGGCAGCATGCATTGGAAATCACAGTACTCTTATGGCAAGATGGGAGGCTGAGACAGAAAAATCCCTGGACACTCAGAGGCCACCTAGTGTAGTGTATGAGGCAGAGAAAGAACAAAGACTCTACCTCAAGGTGGAAGGAAAGGAACAACACCCAGGTTTGTCCTCTGACCTCCGCATGTGCTGTGGCACATGCACACCAGCACTCACACACAAGCATGCACACACATACATATACAAATACACATCATACATGCCACACACAAATATTTTAAAAATAAAACAAAATTGTTGCTGGGCATAATGGCTCATGCTTTTAATCCCAGAACTCAGGAAACAGAGGCAGACAGATCTCTGAGAGACCAAGGCCAGCTGGGGCTACAGGAAGACCCTGTCAAAAAAACAAAAAAAACAAACAAAACTACAAACCCCAAAACAAATTGTTGCTATAAGTGTGATTCTTAAAAAATATTTTATTTATTATTTTTTATTTTATGTGTGTGAGTGCTTTGCCTGCATGTATGTAAGTGCACCCGTGTTGTACAATGTCTGTGGAGGTCAGAAGAAGGCATTTGTTCCCTTAGAACTGGAGTTATGGATGATTGCTAATGGTCTTGTGAGTGCTGAGAACCAAATCCAGGACTTCTAGAAGAGCATCTAATGCTCTTAACTGCTGAGCCATCTCTCCAGCCCTTGTAAGTGATATTTTTGGTACAGCTTCTCATCTGGACTTTCTGTTTGCTCTGGTCTCTGTCAGGTACAAGACAGTACAATAGTGTATTTTGCAAGTTTAGTTGAGGGAAACTGTCCCTAAGGTAAGGAGACTTCTGCAAGTGTTTAAATGAGCTAACTCTGATGAGAGGTGAGTCAGGGAAGGACCTCATCACAGATATTTCTGCTTTCGAGGGCTCCATTTCTGCCCTAAACTCTGTGCAATACCTTCAAGGACTGTTGACCCAAACATCAAAAGAGATTCCAAATAAAATGGCCTTCCGCCCCTCCAAGTAGCATTTTCTGGGAGACCTTGTTTCTCTGATTGGTGGTTATTAGTGGGATCTTCCAGGATTTCCTGTTCTTAGGTCTCAAGATACCACACTGTATTCTTAGAAATGGGTCACATGGTCCTTAATGAGAGTCTGTGTTCTGAGAACTACATTGTTAGGTGACTTTGTCATGTGACCATCACAGAGTGTGCTTGCAAAAACAGAAGGTATGTGTCCATCCCAAGCTCATGTGGCCTCTTGATGCAATCCACAGATGAGGTATAACACAGGAGATGGGGCCACTCTTGGCTTCAGTGGCATATTACTTTAGGATAAACATTTTTCTATGAGTGTGAATATGCACTAAAATAATGATGATAATTAAAATAACACTAAAATGGATATAGTTTGCCTGCTTATCCTGTATGAGGCTCTAGGTTCAATCTCTGGCCCGGATTTTTTTTAAATAAGTATATTAGCTACATAAAACAATAACAGTCATTTATTATAATTACCAGGTATGCATGGTGCATGAATGTGCATGCTATGCTTGTATATGACTGACAATCTAGCAGACTTGTTTGTACCAGCATCGCTACACATACATGAGTAAGACATATTATACAAAATAATTTGACATTTGTGACAGGTACAACATTATTAAGGCATCAGAATTTTTCAGCTCAGTTGCAATCTTATGGAACCACCATTGTACATGGATCTGTCATTGTCTGAAATGTTGTTATACAACACACAAATATATATGGGCTTTACTTTAGCATTTAGTACCAGGTAACAATTAACTAGCAGAAATTCTATGACTGTGGTATGAAATGAAGTCTTCATTTCACATCTAATGTTTGTTTTCATTGACATTAATTTTCCTTTGATCATTTTAATCAGTTGCATAGTGACAGAGCCTTTTCTTCATCCACACTCAATCACTAGAGGATAACAAAATTCATGAAAGATATTATAGAAAGTGTATTTGGAGCTGGGTATGGTGGTACATATCTGTACTTCTGCCAAGAAGGAAGAAGAATGCAGGAAGATAGAGTCCAAGGTCAGTATTGGCTGTTCAAGGTGAGTCTTCAGGTAAATGAAACCCTGTCTCAAAAAATATATATATAATGACAGGAGAAAATTTCCTGTCAGATTACCATCTGGGCCCCCAAGATAGGCACAGTTCATGTATCAATAGTAAAGTCATGAATGTCCAGAGACAATGTGAACTGATTCTCAGGGTAAGGACTAAGAAATCTAGAGAGCCAGGCATGGTAGCACACGACATTAATTCCAGCACTAGGGAGGCAGACGCAGGTAGATCTCTGTGAGCTCAATCCAACCAGGTCTACATAGCAAGTGTCAAGCCAACTGGGGCTACAGGGATTCTGTCTCAAAAAAAAATTTTTTTTAAAGAATCTAGAGAAAAGTATTTATTGGCTTCCCTAATGATACCTGAAAGGAAAAATTAAGTAAAATGGACTATCATCACACTCAAAAGAAACCATAATGCTTTTTTCTCCCTGACAGCAATAATGGATCAAGAATGTATCCTGATGGGGCTGGAGAGATGACTCAGCAGTTGAAAGCACTGGCTGCTCTTGCAGAGGAACTAGGTTTGGTTCCCAGTACCCACATGGTGGCTAACAATCATGGATAACTCCAGTTCTAGGGGAGCCAATGCCCTCTTCTGACCTCCACCGGCATTGCATGATATGGGCATACTTACATACAAGCAGGCAATACACTCATACACATAAAATAAAAATTAAAAAAGACTATATTCTGGGTCCTGGAAAGGTGGCTCAGCAGTTAAGAGAATTTACAGCTCTTAACTGGATTTGGTTCCCAGACCCACATAGCAGCTAACAACCTTAGTTCCAAGAGATCCAATGTCCTGGTCTGGCCTCCATGGCCTGGTCTGGCCTCCATGGGGTATTGCACACATAGCTGCACTTACATACATGCAGGGAAGACACTCTGTAGGACCCTGAGACCCTCTTCATTCACCCGCTACCCCCCAATCCCTCCAGACCCCCATTAATTGCTCTTTTAGCTTCTGTAAAATGCTTGGCTGCTGCTTTAGACATGCCTAGACATGCCCTGACCCCCGCCTGCTACCCCCCCCCCCAGGAAACTATAGATTAAGCAAGCCTGGGCATGAAAACTGCCCTATAAGGTAAAAACAGATACTCCTGGCCCCACAGATAACAGTCAGCACATTCCACAGCCCTGAGAATAGCACTTACCAATAAGAAACTTCCAGGGCTGCATCTTATACATCCAATCAGTTTAAAATTATGTTGGCCCGTGCGGGCTCCTTGAACCAACCAAAATGTATCTTCGGTATCCCCCTCTCTTTGTCTAAAACCTATAAAAGGCTCCACTCTCCCTTATTCTGGGCTCTCAGCATGGATCCGTTGAGTTGGTGAGGTCTGAGAGCCCAGGCTTAAGCCCGAATAAACCATAAACCTTTGCTTTTGCATTTTGGTGCGTTGGGTCCTCGGTGGTCTTTTTGGGGTCCAGTGGATGAGGTACAACAACTCATACACATACAATAAAAATAAGCCATGTGTGGTGGTGCATAACTTTAATCCCAGTACTCAGAAGGCAGAGGCAGGTAGATCTCTGTGAGATCAAGGCTAGCCTGGCCTATATAGCAAGTTCCAGGCCAGCTGGGGCTACAGGGAGACCTTGTCTCAAAACAAACAAAAAGTAAAATTTAAAAATAATACATTTCAAAGCGTACGCCTTTAGTCCCAGCACTTGGGAGGCAGAGGCAGGCAGATCTTTGTGAGTTCCAGGCCAGCCTGGTCTACATAGAGAGTTCCAGGTTAGCTGGGGCTACAGGGAGACCCTGTCTCAAAAAAGACAAAAAAAAAAACCCAACATTTCAGAAAAGAACACATTCTGGGGCTGGGATGTAGCACAGTGGCAGAATGCTTGTTTAACATGCACAAAGCTCTGGCTTCAATTCCTAGCATTGAAAACAAAAACAAATAAACCCAGGTGTGGTGGGTTAGGAATCCCAACTATTTAGAAGGTTGAATCAGAAAGACCACAAGTCCAATGTCAGCCTTACTTAGTCAATTTGAGGCCTATGCAATTTAGCCAGATCCTGCCTCAAAATCTAAAAAGAAGGGGGTGGGAAAGGCTGAGGATATAGATCAGTAGTCAAGTATGAGACCCCGGGTTCAATTTTCAGTACAATAAAGTTTTTTAAATTGGGGGCTAGGGATGTAGAACAGTTTGTAGAATGCTTGTATGGCTTGTATTGTGCCCTGGGTGTGATTCCCAGTACTTCATAAAACCAGGTGTGGTAGTACATAACTATAACCCCAATACTCCAGAAGTGGAGGTAGAAAGATCAGAAGTTCAGGGTCATCCTGGGCTACATATCAAGTTGGAGTCCAGCCTAAGCTACTTAGACCCTGTCTCAAAAACAAACTTAAAAAGCCTCCAAAAACAATAGTATCTACTGTGATTTGTTGTATAGAGAACTTGACAATGCTCAAATTATTTAATTTTTGTTTTATTATTATTGTGTATGTATGAGTATGGGTGTGCACATACCACAGCATGTTTGTGGAGGTCAGAAGACAACTTTCAGGAGTTAGTTTTTCCCTTCTACCATGAATTCCAAGAATCAAGCTTAGGCGATCATACTTACATAGCAAGAAATTTCCCCAACTGAGCCATCACACACATATATATAAATAAATAAAGAAAGAAATACACAAATAAATAAATAAATATATATATTTTAAAGATTCATAGTCTGGGACAACTCCTTTTGGAGCCCCCTTCCTGATGTAGGGAGCTGTTTTTCTCTTTTTTAATATTGTATTTATGTGCATGAGTGTATTGTTTGCATGTATGTAAGTGTACTTATGTCATGCAGCGCCCACAGAGATCAGAAAAGGGTGTCAGATTCCCCTGGAACTGGAGTTATGGGTGGTTGCTAGCTGCCATGTGGGTTCTGGGAATAGAACCTAGGTCCTCTGCAAGAGCAGCCAGTGCTCTTAACCACTGAGCCACCTCTCCAGCCCTGGGAGCTGTTTTTCTATCTTCCAATAAATTTTGCTTATTTGCTCTTCTAAAAAAAGAAAGAAAGGAAAAGGTTCTGACCACAAGATTGATGGAAGCAGGACAGACTTTAGATAGACCTTTCTTTTAGAGTTTCAGGAGGTCTGAGAAAAATCATGAAGATGAAGTTCCAGAACAGTCAGGTGGGGTCCTTGGTGAAGTCACTCTCCCAAAAAAGTAAAAATACTGGTAAAACCAGTATTTTAAAAATCCACTTTAGAACTTTGGAAATTAACCAAAGCCAAAGAGCAAACTGAAAATTGTCTGTTCATGAGAAATTATTGAACCTTTGGTAATACAGGGAGGTCTGTGATTTTTTAAAATATTTTATTTATTATTTTTATTTTATGTGCATGAGTGTAATGCCTGTATGTAGGTAGATGCACCCATGTCATGTAATTCCCGCAGTGGGCAGAAGAGGGTGCCAGATCTCCTGGAACTGGAGTTACGGACTGTTATTAGCTGCCATGTGGGTGCTGGGAATTGAACCCAGGTCCTCTGCAAGAGCAGTGAGTGCTCTTAACCACTGAGCCATCTCTCCAACCTGGTCTGTGATATTTTTAAAAACTTTTTTACTTGTTGCTTACTTATTAGGTTTTTAAAAAAATATTTTATTTATCATTTTTATTTTATGTGTATGAGTGTATTGCCTGCATGTATGTGAGTGCACCTGTGTCGTGCAATGCTGTGGAGGTCAGAAGAGGACTTTGCGATTCCCCTGGAACTGGAGTTAAGGACCGTTTGTAGCCGCCATGTGGGTGCTGGGAATCGAACCCGGGTCCCCTGCAAGAGCAGTCAGTGCTCTTAACTGCTGAGCCATCTCTCCATCCCCTTATTTATTTATGTGTTTGTGTCTGCCACATATGTACAATGCTTGCGGAAGCCAGAAGAGGTGTTAGATCTCCTGGAACTGGAGCTATGGATGGTTGTTAGCTGCCATATGGATGCTGGAAACTGAACCAAGGTCCTGTGCAAGAGAAGCCAGTGCTCTTGACCACTCAGCCCCAGATATGTTATATTTTAACTTGGTGGAATGCTAGTCCTAGTTACACTCCCTCCCTAGCTCTGTAGGGGCAGCTACAAAGTCAGAAAGCTCAGCCAATGGAAGGGATGGACCCCTCCCAAGCTTAGTTAAACAAAACATCCACTGAGCACAGTCAATATTTTGTTCAAACTTACAGCTTCCTGGAAAATTTTTATTCCTTGGGACTTGGAACTATTTGATTTGACTCAGAACTCAGCTAGTTGAGCTGAAGAAAAAAAATGCCTTACCCCTGGGCATTGTGAAAACAACATCACAGCACTGTCAGTGTTGAAGTCAGCTGAGTCTGCTTTCAATTGGGGTTAGCTAGTCAGACTAGAAATGAGAAATCCACTCTGCTGGACCTGACAGCATCAGGGAACTTTGAAATGCTCCAGCATATTTCAGGGACTCTAAAACGCTTTGTGACTGTGCACTGCTGTGCACATGCCCAGGAGAGATTAGGATAATAGAGGTAAGTAATAGAGAGGGTCCCAGTCACTTCCTTCTGGCTGATCTTGGGCTAAGGCTGCCTTCTAAACTGTAACAGGGCTAAAGGCATGCCCTCTCACAAACGGATAGATGGCATAAACATTTGCCAGAAAGGAATTCCTCTAAGGAGCTGATTACTTAATTATATCAATCAGGATGACCCTTGTAAATCTGGTCTTTGAAATAAAATTTAATGATAATAATAATAATAATAATTAATAACAACAACAACAACAGCAGAGAACTCAGTGACCACATAATGCACAGCATACCAAATTGGCAGAATTATTCAGAGGAAATCATCAAATGATTACCAAGAAACAAAAACAAACTTTGCAAAGTATGTCATATACATAGAAAATATCCACAAGGGTCCCATATTTTGGACCTGGCAAACAGAATTTAAATCGGCTGTTATAAATACATTCAAAGAATAAAAAAGAAACTACATTGAAAGAACCAAAGGGACAAAGGACAGCATATCACCAACTAGAAAATATTAAAAGTCAGAAATCAGCTCACAGTAGAAATTCCAAGGTTGAAATGTACAATTTATTGAAATGAAACTTTCTCCAGAGGTGTTCAACAAATTTGAATTGATGGAAGAAATAATCAGCAGTTTCAATTGACAAAGATCTGTCCTGTAGGCAGGAGGGAAGGGGAAGAATAGAGAACAACTGCTTATATTCAAGAGTTGGTAGAAAGTCTCTCACAAAGTCTCCCTGTGTAACGCAGGTTGACCTGAACCCAGGCAAAACACTCAAACACATAAAAGAAAAATAAAATTTTAAAGATAAAAAAATACCATCCACATGACTCACAAAAATTACCTCTCCTTGCCGGGCATGGTGGCACAATCCTTTAATCCCAGCACTCGGGAGGCTGAGGCAGGTGGATCTCTGTGAACTCACAGCCAGCCTGGTCTACATAGTGAGTTCCAGGACAGCTGGGGCTATAGGGAGACCCTGTTTCCAAAAAAAGACCCCCCAAAAATTACCTCCCAAGAACCCAATACAGTAACTGCTTTCTTCTCTGGGGGGTAGGGGGATCTCTCCTCATCAGTTCTATCTCCTTTTCCTTGGCCCCTTTTTCCTTCCAATTAAAACTTTAGCTTGAGAGTTTATTGTCTACTTTGAAGTTTTTTCTGTAATTGTATGTATGTGTGTGCACCTTGGTTTCTGTGTATGCATTTGTGCATGTGAGTCCTGGTGCCTGTGGAGACCAGAGGTATCAGATCTGCTGGAGCAGGAATTACAGGTTGTTGTCAGCAACCTGATGTGGGTGCTGGGAATCAAACTTGGGTCCTCTACAAGAACAATGTGTGCTCTTAACCAATGAGCCATCTCTCTATCCCCCAACGGTACAGTTCTTAACCTTTGCCCAAATGATTGTTTCTCCATTAAATACCCCATTACCAGAGCACTCATACTAGGGCAAAACACAGCAAAGAATGAGGCCTCACACTAGCATCTCATATAAAAGAACATATGTACCCATGGGACTTGGGGGGCTTTACATCAAGCAAATTAAGATGCTACTGTCCTGTTACTTAGAGCTTTTTAAAAAATATTTATTTTTATTTTATGTGTATGAGTGTTTTGCCTGCATGTATATAAGTATACCAGTGCATGCCTGGTGCCCAAGGAGGCCAGCAGAAGGCATTGGATCCCCTGGATTTGTTGTGAGTTACCATGTGGGTGCTGGGACCTGAATCTAGGTCCTCTACAATAGCAGTCCCTTTAAAAACTTTTTTAAAATTTATTTTATTATTTTCATTTTATGTATATGAGTGTATTGCCTGCATGTATGTAAGTGCACCCATGTCATGCAATGCCCACAGAGGTCAGAAAAGGGTGTTGGATCCTGTGGAACTGTAGTTACAGATGGTTGTTAGCCATGATGTGGGTGCTGGGAACTGAACACAGGTTCTCCACAAGAGCAGCAATTCTTCTAATTGCTGAACTATCTCTCCAGCCCCTTAAAACTTTTTATTTTTAATTATGTGTATGTGTAAGTATGTGCACATGTGCTGTGCCCATGTGAGTCCAAAAGAGAACATGAGAGCCACTGGAGCTGGAGTTGCAGACAGTTGTGAGCTGCCTGACATGGCTTCTGGAAATTCAACTCTACTTCTATGAAAGAGCAGCAAGTGTTCTTACCCACTGAGTCATCTCTCTAGCCCCAAATTTTTGTTCTTAAGGAAGTTCTTTCATTGTTTGAAAATACCACATGGTCAGAAGCAGCACAATGGCTTAAGTACACGAACTCCCTAGGACACAAACTATTCTTCCCCTTCCTTCATCAACATCATTGTCCATTCAGCCCCACACCAAGGCAAGTTCATACTTGGACATTCTCTACTTTATTCACAGAATATGCTGAAATCAATTCTTCATCCTGGACTGGAGTGATGACTCAGTAGTTAAGAATGTTTGCTCTTCCAGAGGATCAAAGTTCAAATCCCAGCACCTACCTTGGGTGTTTTATATCCACCTGTAATTTCAGCTCCAGGGGACCCTCTTTTGTTCTCCGTGGGCACCCACACTCAAACACATGCACATGCACACACATAATTTTAAAAATTTTGTAAAAGCTTTAGGACTGGAGAGATGGCTCAGGAGTTAAGAGTGCCCACTGCTCTTGCAGAGGACCCAGGTTCGAGTCCCATCACCCACATGGTAGCTAATAACCATCTATAATTCCAGTTCCGGGGGAATTCAATGCCCTCTCTGACTCCATGGGCATTGCCCAACTCGGGTGCACTTACACACATGCAGGCAACACACTCATAAAATAATAAAAATATTTTTTAAAATTTAAATATTTCATCCCCATTCTACATTTGTATAAAAAGTCACTTCTGCTCCACCATCCTTTGACTCCCTTATCTCAACCCTTTTGTTATATGTAGAGGGAGAGGCTTGTCTGCTTCTTCTCAGACACTGGCTGAGCCAGAATCCAAAGCATAAGTCCAAGAAAAGATTATCAATCCTTTACAGGCAGAAACCCAAAGGATTTATTAACCAGCACATGTGTACTGAGTGCCTACTTGCACTTGGATCTTAGGTTCCAACTGAAGAGGAAATAGATGATCAATAAACAAGTGGAGAAATGACAAATAAACCGGATAAATCCTGACCTGCCTTGAAGAAAATAAGTCAAGGAAGTATGTTTGTGTGATATGGGTGTGAGCGCACCAGCTGTTTTTGGTGGTCAAGATCTTCTCTGAGGAAATGGGAGTTGCAAGATTTAAATGACAAGAACTGCCCATAGGCTGGTGAGATTGCTCAAGAGTAAAGATGCTTGCTGCCAAGCCTAAAGACCTGAGTTTGATCCCCAGGACTCACACAGCAGAATAAGAGGTGACGCTCACAAGTTGTCTTCTGACCTAAACACACACATAATATGCATTCCTTTAACTTGTTTCCCATGCCTCTTAATTCTCTTCCTCTGGATTCATTACCTAAACACACACACACACACACACACACACACACACACACACACACACCAAATAAATAAATGTAATAAAAAGAGAAAGAAGATGATGGCAAAGAAAATGAGGAAGAGAGGAGGAAGAGGAGGAGGAAGGAGGAGGAAGAGGGGGGAGGAGGAGGAGGAGGAGGAGGAGGAGGGAGGAGGAGCAGCTGCTAGCTACACGCAGCCATTGGAGAAGGGGATGTATTCTAGGTGGAGGGAGTTACTCCAAACATTCCAAGACAGGGATCAGCTGGTTTGTTAGATTGAACAGAAAGGTGGGTGTGTCCACAGCATACTGACTATGAAGGAGAGGAAAACAGAGTAGATGTCACCCTACCTAATCCAATTAAAGGGAATAATGAAAGTAAATCTGTTCTTAAATTACCAAGAGGACCCCAGAATACTTGTTTTCTCACTGTCTTGCCCAAGAACACATTGGGTTCACTGGAAAGCAGAGCCTGACACAGGAACTGAATTAAGGCAGTTCAATCAGAAGGCCATCATGGCATGAGCTGAGGGGGAAACAGAGAAGGAGGAAAGATCACAAGAGGCTCATTATCTAACTTGTTGCTGTGAGCAGCAGAGGGCCTTCTGAGAAACTACTGAAATAAGGACTTCTAGAATGGTCCCTCTAAAGAATAGGAGGCTAGATTCTCACCCACCCTCATCACCTTTGAATAAGAGTTTTCCCAGACTGCCCAGGTTATCATTTACCAATGTTCCCATGGCACTGGAGAAGGTCCTTGGGTGGAATGTACATTCATGTACATTTACAGGGTACTCTCATGGGCTCTGGCAGTGCCAGCTGTCTCTGTGCCCCTGCCCCCCAGGAACCATCCATCACCATAACTGTGTCTGAAAGGAAAAATGTTGTGGAGGGGATACAATGCAGGAAGACGGACAGCTGCAACAAGCACCTCTCAGGATTTTATTTGGTTTTTGTTTCTTTTCTTTTTTTAATATCTTATTTATTATTTTTATGTATATGAGTGTATTGCCTGTATGTATGTGAGTGCACCCGTGTCATGCAATGCCACCGAGGTTGGAAGGGAGCTTTGGATTCCCCCGGAACTGGAGTTAAGGATGGTTCATAGCCGCCATGTGGGTGCTGGGAATTGAACCCAGGTCCTCTGCAAGAGCAGTCAATGCTCTTAACCGCTGAGCCATCTCTCCAGCCCTCGGTTTTTGTTTCTTTGAGACAGGGTCTTGCAGTGTACTGCAGGCTGGCCTCAAACTTATGACAATCTTCCTGCCTCAGCCTCCTCAAGTGCTGGGATTATAGGAATGAGTCACCACACCCAGATTTTGTTTTGTGAAATAACATTTCACATAATCCAGACTGAATTCAAATTCCCTATGTAGATGAGGGTGACCATGAACTCCTAATTCTCTTTCTTCTATCTCCCATATGCTGGCATGCTCCCACGTTACAGGCATGTACATCACCTCAGTTAATTTATCATGATTTTTTTCTCATCCTTAAAATAATTTTGCTGGGCCTGGTGGACCTGTAATCTCAGCTACTCAGGAGTTGAAGCAGGAGGATCACAAGCCCAAGGTCTGCCCTAGCAGCTTGGTGAGACTGTCTTAAAATACATGCAGGCACACCCGTAACTCTAGTGCTTTTAAGGTGGAGGCAGGAGGATCGGGAGTCCTCACTGACTACATAGTGAGTGGAAGGCCAACTTGGGTTACATGAGACGCTGCCTCAAAAAGAAGGGGAGAGGCCTGGTAGGATGGCTCAACAGCTAAAAATGTCTGCTGCTAAGCCTGACAACCTGAGTTTGAAACCTGGGACACACATGGTGGAAGCAGAAAGCAGGATCCTGAAAGTTGTCCTCTGACCTCCACACATACATCCATACTCCCTGGACAATAAATATTAAAAATAAAATAAATGACAAAAATACAGAAAGAGCTCAATGATAGGGTACTTGCATAGCATACTTGAAGCCCTGGATTTAATCACTAGTACCACAATAAACAAAATAAAAAATGAACAAGCGAACAAAAAACTACAAAACAAAAACTCACACTTCATCAGAGGCCTGGAGTGTGATCTCCAACCAGCAAAATAAATATAACTTTCTCATTGGAAACCATTATTTATTAAATAACTGCTTTCTCTCTCTTTTTCTCCATCACCTCCTTAGGGGTGCTGTGCTTCAGTTGTCTACTCTACACACCTGGTTTTGTTTCACAAAACAATTGAGGTATTATTTTTTCACTGGATTGACCTGTGGCTATGTCTGCAGGGTATTTTCTTGATTATTGAGTGATGTGGGATGGCCCAGCCCACCATGGGTGGTGCCACCTCTGGGTAGGTAGTCCTTGATTGTATAAGAAAGCAGGCTGTGGGGTGTGGTGGCTCATGCCTTTGATTCCAACACTTGAGAAGCAGAGGCAGGTGGATCCCTGTGAGACTGAGGCCAGCCTGGTCTACATATCGAGTGCCAGTCCAGCTGGGGCTACAGGGAAACCTGTCTCAAAAAAAAAAAAAGAAAGACCAAGTACAGGCCAGAGGAGCAAGCCAGTATGCAGTGATCTTCCTTGGTCTGTGCTTCAGCTCCTACCTCCAGGTTCCCCTGAGTCCTTTCCTCCCCAAGTTGGTTTTGGTCTGTGGTTTTATCACAGCAATAGAAGTTACTAGGACAAACGCTATGTGTTCTACCACTGAGCTACCACAATCCCATCACAGTTCTGATGGGTGTTTTGTGTTACTTCCATAAGTTGAAATTCTAATGTGAAATTCCTGGCTAGCAAAGAAGGGAAAATGCAGTTTTTCACCAAACCAAGGATAGAGCAGCCAGGGAAAAAACAAAAAAAGGGCTGTAATGGGTTTCCAGGGTGTTCCATAAAGGTGGAATCTCAGACAATTAGAAATATCAAGTACTTGCAATTCTTTTGGCTAAACTCAGAGATTAGGATTCCAGTTTTGCTCTTACATGTCTCAAGATAAAATTTCATCTGTAAAGACTGTTTGAGACTTCTTAACTGTCTACAAGATGCCAGCTTTTAATTGCTACTTTTTTTTGCCCTTAGAAAGAAAGGATTTATTGGAAGAATGATTAAGCAGGAGGCAGCATATTTAGGAAGCCCTTTGGAGGGTAGGGTCTACCACCTTGACAAGGGATCAGGACTTGAGGGTGGTGGCATCACTACAGGTCATCATGATTGCTTTTTTTTTTTTGGTGTTTTTGAGACAGGGTTTCCCTATAGCCCCAGCTGGCCTGAAACTCACTATAGAGATCCGCTTGCCTCTGCCTCCCAAGTGCTGGGATTAAAGGCTTGTGCCACCATGGCCGGCAATGGTTGGTTTTCTTAATAATGTGGACCCTGCTGAATGGTCCATTAACCCCCTGGGCTCCCTCCAATGATTATCAGTGACTGTCAAGCATGGTGGTTATAACAGAAGTAGTACTATATGTGCCACCAGAGGGCATTCCCAAAGTGAATGACATAAAATTATTTTGTAAAATGGACTGTTTGAGGAATAATCCAAAGTTTCAAGGCTGATGTCTAGTCTTGGCATGTGCCCTTTATGAACAACCCATTGCCTTTAAGAATACTTGTTAGGGCATGGTGGCACATGCCTTTAATCCCAGCACTTGGGAAACAGAGGCAGATGATCTCTGAGATTGATGCCAGCCTGGTCTACATAGTTCCAGGTCAGCTGGAGCTGCAGGGAGACCCTGTCTCAATGCCCCCCCAAAAGAATGCTTGTTAGAGAGAGGAGAGATAGCTCAGTCAGTAAAGTGCTTATTTTACAAGAAATGAGGATTTGAGTTCAATCTGCAACCCATGTAAAATGCTAGATATGATGGTTAATATTGATTGTTAACTTGATGGGCTCTAGACTCACTATGCGGGCAAGTCTCTAGACATGTCCATGCAGGAATTTGGAGATTAGGTTAATTGCAGTGGGGATACTCATCCTAATGTGACTGGTGCCATTCCAAAGTTTGGGGTCCTGATCTGCATAAAAAGGAGAAAGCTAGCTGAACATCGTCAGTCATCACTCTGCTTCTGGACTGAGACTGCAATGTGACCAGACACTTCACGCTTCAGTGGCCATACATACCTTTCCTTGCCATGGTAGACTATATCCCCTGGAACCGTGAGCCAAAATAGACCCCTTGAAAGGGCTTTTGTAAAGTATTTTGTCACATCAATGAAAGAAGTAACTAACACACTATTGTGCACATGGTTGTAATCCCAGAGCTAGGAGACAGAGACAGGAGGATCCCTGGGACTGGCTGGCTAGCCAATCTAGCCTAATTCATGAGCTCCAGACCAATGAGAGACCTTATTTCAAACCAGGTAGATGGTATTTCGAAGGACAATACCCAGGGTTGTCCTCTGACCTCCACACACATGAACATATGTGTACACATGTACCCACCCACCCCCACAAATGCACCTGCAGGCACACATACACATACATACAACACCCTGTTGGGATGAAAAAGAGTTCTGTTGCCAGCCCTCAGTGAGTCAGAGGACAGGCTGGGGGTTCTCAGATCATGAAGGAGAAAAAAGCCTATCAGGAAGACACGCTGTGATCTTACAAATGAAACGGACGTAAGAAAAAACCAACCACTTGGATCTAACAGTCACAAAAATAATCTTAAAAAACAGAGTGGATGTCTGGGACCCAAGCAAGTACTGACAAAGTAAGTCAAGGAGCTGGAACAATCTCTGACATAGCTGTATGTCCCCCAGAGAAAGCCAAAGCTCAGGAAAATGTTGGAAAGTACACCAAGCACGCTGCAAATAAAGAGCAGGTTGGAGGCAGGGTGAGGTAAGGGAAGCACCTAGTTTGCACAATGTAAGGAGGTCAGGGACCAACAAGATGCTTCAGCAGATGGGACTGGAGAGATGGCTCAGGGTTAAGAGCAGTGGATGCTCTTGCAGAGAACCTGGGTTCGATTCCCAGCACCCACATGGCATCTAACAACAGTCCATAACTCTAGTTCGTGGGGATCAGACACCCTCCTCTGGCCTCTGCAGGATACAGATGCCCTTACATACATGGAGACAAAACACTCAAATGTATCAAAGAAAGAAAGAAAGAAAGAAAGAAAGAAAGAAAGAAAGAAAGAAAGAAAGAAAGAAAGAAAGAAAGAAAGAAAGAAAGAAAGAAAGAGAGAGAAAGAGGAGGGAGGGAGGGAGGGAGGGAAGAAGGGAGGGAGGAAAAGAAAAGAAAAATTTTAAGATGGCTCATAGGGTGAAGAGCTTGCCTCCAAGCCTGATAACCTGAGTTCACTCTCCAGGATCTATACTGTGGAAGGAGAGAACCAACTTCTAAAAGCTGTCCTGTAACTTCCACACATGGACTATGACATGCATGTTTACATGCATGTGTACATGTGTGCACACAAATAAAAGTTTTAAAATATTGCTTAGCCAGGCATGGTAGTGCATGCCTTGAGGCAAGCAGATCTCTGTGAGTTTGAGGCCAGTCTGGTCTACATAGCAAGTCCCAAGCCAGCCAGGGCTATATAATGAAACCCTGTCTCAAAAAAAAGTATATATATAATTTTTTAAAAAGGAGACAGGGCTTTCAGGAACCTACAAATGGAGATGTATAGACAATATAACTTCTACAATTTAATCTTGAATTTCTGATCTTTAGTCCCCATGTTGAAGTAGAAAACAATCTTGGTAACTTATAGAAAATTTAATCAAAATTATATCTCAATTCAGGTTGAATGTGCATTATATTTAGATTTGGTGCTTTTTCACTTTGTGGGGGAGAGAGAGAGAGACAGAGACAGAGACAGAGACAGAGAGACAGAGACAGAGAGACAGAGAGAGGCCTACCAGAATAGTTGTATGAATAAGGAGAGGTTATTGAAGGTTATTAAATTCTCAGTCTTTTCTGGTCCTCTGCTGGCTGATTTTACCTCATCCTTAAGATACTTTATGATACAACAACAGCTTTTGAACATAAGAGCCAAATTTTGCACATGTTCATTCCTGACATTCCACAGTGACCTCTTCACTCTCTACCAAGTTTTCCAAAGCAATGGGAAATGCAGAACTACTTCTACATTGTGGGAAAACTCCTGGGAGAAACAAACTAAATGGTAATATGCTCTTTGGCCTTGGTAGCAGAAGTAAAATGAGGAAGGGGACGTCTGCATTGGAAAAACCTTGCAAAGAGACACACTTGTTGTATCTCCGCTGTGGCTTTGAGGCCTACCGCCTTCAGATGTCACCTGTGGCAAATGTAGCTGCCCTGCCAAGCATGAGAGAAAGTATAACTGGAATGCCAGGGCTGAGACACAGAACACTGCCAGGAATGGGGAGTGAGGAACCCCAAATAGTCTAGCGCAGATTCAGACATGGATTCTATGAAGGAACAACACCTAAACCCAAGAAGGCAGCTATGGCAGCATGCAGTTCATCTTGAGGATTTTTAATGATCAGTCATAACAAAAAAAGTTCTGATTTCAAAAACTGCAAAAAATGTGGAGAGGAAATACACATTAATATTTAAAATAGTATAAACCCAGAACCGGAGAGGTGGCTCAGCAGTTAAGAGTACTGGCTGCTCTTCCAGAGAACCAAGGTTCAATTCCCAGCACCTACATGGCAGCTAACAACTGCCTGTAACTCCAATTCCAGGGACTCTGATGCCCTCTCTGGCCTCTACCAGCATTGCATGCATTTGGTATACTTACATACATGCAGGTAAAACCTTCATACACATGAAATAAAAACAAAAATTGAGCTGGATGTGGTGGTACATATCTTTAATCTCATCACTGAGGAGGCAAAGGCAGGTAGATCTCTGTGAGATGGAGGCCAGCCTGGTCTACACAGAGTTCCAGGCCACTGGGCCAACAGGGAGACCCTGTCTCAAAAAAATCTTTTTTTAAATTGTACAGCCCCTCACCCCAACAGGTCTTACTACAAGCAGCCTGCTTAGGATGTTTGTGCAACTAGGCGTCTAGGGGAAACCACAGGCACTGACATCCCAGAAGTGCTTTAGACAGCATGTGCAGGATGGCACCACAGAGGCCATGTATGAGGCTAGATGGGCTGCCTGGCCAAGGGCAGAAGGCTTCTTTTCTAAGAACTCCATTAGGAGGTGCTGGCTAAGAGGAAGTTTTTCAAATCTCAAGCTCACTGACATCCTATCTCACTACAAAGGAACCTTCAGAGGCCTGGGGAGGTGATTCAGGAGGTAAAGCACTCATCACATAAGCATGAAGACCTGAGTTTGACCCCCAGCACCCATATATAAAGGTCAAGTTTGGCATGTGTATCTGTAACCTTGCTGTGGAGGTGGAGACAGAGGATCCCTGGGGTTCACTGGCTGCCAGTCTAGCCTATGAGTGAGCCTCATGCTGTTTCAAAAAACAAGGGGCTAGAGAGATGGTTCAGAGGTTAAAAACTTTGGACACTTGCAGAGGGCCCAGGTTTAGTTCCCAACACTTATACGCTGGCTAACTGTCCATAACTCCAATTCCAAGGACTCCGACACCCTCTTCTGGCCTCCATGGGCATTATATGCACTTACATACATGCAGGCAAAGCACTCATACACATACAAATAAAAAACCAGGCTGGGCGTGGTGGCACATGCCTTTAATCCCAGCACTTGGGAGGCAGAGGCAGGCAGATCTCTGTGAGTTCAAGGCCAGCCTGGTCTACATAGTGAGCTGGGGCTACAGGGAGACCCTGTCTCAAAAAGACCAAAATATACATATATAAAATAATAAAAAACACCAAAGTGGAGAGCGATAAAAAGAGATACCAAATGTCAACCTCTGGCCTCTACATGTTCCTGTGCACACACATGAACATGTACCCACCCACCCCCGCCTCACACACAAGGAAGAACCTCAAATTAGCATGAAAATAATTCTAAGTGCCTGTTTTAGTAGTTAATTACCATAAAGTACTACCTTTAAACAATATATTTATTTTCTTATAATTCTACAGAATAGAAGTTCAAAACTGAGGTGTCAACAAGGTCAGGCTATCTGAAGGTTCTTGAATATTCTATTTATTTATCTACCTATTTATCTAATTATTTATTTTGAGATTGGGATATCCCAAATCCAGGTGCCAGCAGACTCAGTACCTGGCAAGGGCACTCCTCTGGGTATGCAGACAGTGGTCTTTTCATTGTGCCCTCATCTGGCACAATGAGAAAACAGGATGATCTTCTTCAACTCCTCAGGATTGCTAGAGGCCCTTGACTTTCCTTGTTTTTAGATGTAAAACTCCAGTCTCTGCCTCTGTCAGTACATGGTGTTCTCCTTGTGTGTGAGGCCGTGTGTCCCCGTGACTAAATTTCCTCCTCCAATGACTGCAGTCACTAGATGAGGACCTGCACTAATTCAGTGTGAACTTATCTTGGCTCGATTGCATTGTTTCTAAGTTAGGTCACATTCTGAAATGCTGGGGAGTAGGATTGCAACACATCTGAAGGGCCTGTGGGGAAAATATTCCTCTGAATTCTGGCCCAGTAACAGTTTTGCTGCAGGTTGCCATTTGGTTGTTCTGTGCAGAACCATCCTTCACAGAATCTCAATTTGATTTCTGAGACCATCATAATTTCTAATTTTTAAATTTTTATTTATTATTGGCAGGGGCAGGGGAACACACATATGTGCAACAGCGCACATGTGGAGATCAGAGGACAACTTCTTCCAAGAGTTGGTTGTTGATTCTCTCCCTCTACCACAGGGTTCCAGGGATCCAACTCAGGTAAACCAGACTTGTGGGACAAGCTCATTCACTCATCAAACTACCTCATAGGCCCCCAAATTTCTGATAAAGACAAGGACTACAAACACATAGTTGGGTTCTTTCTGCCCTCTGCTGGGCACCACAAACTTTGAAGTTCATAAAACAAGAGCTTGGAAACCAGGTGTGATCAGCACTTAGGAGGCTGCAGCAGGAGATTCACTGTAAGTTCAGGCCAGTCTGGGCAATACAATGAGTTCCACACCAGCCTGACATAGATTAAGACCCTGTCTCAAAATAGAACAAGATGCTAGAGAGATGGCTCAGTGGTTATGAGCACTAGCTGCTCTTGCAGAGGACCTGGGTTCAGTTCCCACCACCCACATGGGACCTCACAACCATCAGTAACTCAGTTTCAGGGGATCTGATATACTCTTCTGGCCTCAGGGGGCACCAAGCACATACATGATATATACATATATGTAAGCAAACATACAAATAAATTATATATCTACATATATATTTTAATGTATATGACTGGAAAGATGGTTTGTTGGTAAAAGTAATTACTGCCAAGCCTGATGACCCGAGTTTGATCCTCAAGACCCCCACATCTGTAAAAAGAGAATTGACTCCTACAAGTTGTCCTCTGACCTACACACAAACAGACACAGACACTCACACAAATAATAAATAAATAAATAAATAAATAAATAGATAGATAGATAAATAAATAAATAAATAAATAAATAAATAAATAAATAGTAGGCTAGAGAGGTGGCTTAGCAGTTAAGAGCACTTGCTGCTCTTTCAGAGGACCTGGGTTTGGTTCCCAGCGCCCACACAGCGGCTCACAGCTGTCTGTAACTCCAGTTCCAGAGGCATCGCATTCACTTAAAACACTTTGATACATGCTGTCAAAGCACACAAAATATAAATAAAATATTTTTAAAAATAAATAAGTGTAATAAGCACATTTCTCTTAATTGCCCATCATTTAACCTCTTTTATGATGAGTGTTCAGCACATATTACAGAAACCAAAGTAACAGACTCTTCCTCCCTTCCTCATTCCCAGCAGCCAGAACATAAGACTAAACAAATGTCCCTACTCTGGAATTTGAGTTGTGTAAGTGATGAGAAGACAAAGTGATGGTCAGAATTCATTCACAAGAGGAGCTGCTGGGGTAAATACTTCTTGATAAAAAAAATAGCTGCAAGAGCCGGGCATGGTGGCGCACGCCTGTAGTCCCAGCACTTGGGAGGCAGAGGCAGGCAGATCTCTGTGAGTTCAAGGCCAGCCTGGTCTACATAGTGAGTTCCAGGACAGCTGGGGCTACAGGGAGACCCTGCTTCAAAAAGACAAAAAAAAAAAAAAAATAGCTGCAGAAACTGCAAGGGAAGTGTTGTGCCTCACGTATACCAGACCTGTAGGCCCAGAAGGGGCCACAGTGGACTGCAGGGTCTGCGAGAACTACCAGGAAGGGACTTACAATCTCCCCTTCCTCACATGCCAGAATCCTAAGAACACACTGAGGCTGGGAATGTAGCTTAGTAGCGAAGTGCTTGCCTAGCATGCACAAGGCCCTGGGTCAGTCCTCTGCACTGGAGAAAAAAATCCAGATGCCATTGTCTGAAAGAAGTAGAACTTTATTAGTAGCCTAAATTTCTCTTCTCAGCCATGATAAACCTAGTGTTAGTTATTATTGTGGACTTCTGCCCAATTGAATTATTTTTATTTAGACATTAATTTTGTGCTGGCATTAATTGAACCCGTGGCTTTTCTCATGCCAGGCCAGAGCTCTACTGAATAGTCTACAATAAATATTCTCAGTTCCTGTCAATTGAACTGTTTTGAACAGGATCACATGTACCCCAGGCTGGTATGGAACTTGCTATGTATCCTACACTAATGTTCAACTCTGGATTATCCTGCCTCCACTTCCAAAGTGCTGGGATTGCAGGCATGCATCTGGTTCCCAGCTGAATTTTAACTTCACTTATGGCATGCTCTCAATAACTGGAATGAACAAATACAACTTCAGACAAATCTAAAACAAAGCCCTTTCCCACTTTGTCTCTATATTCTTCCCCCTACGATGCAGCTTCTGCTGATGGACAATAATTGGCACCTTGCCTGTGGATTGCATTGCCCCCACAGTATTGTGGAAAATTACTATTGCTTGGAAAATGAAGCTTTGTAGGCAAAGGTATTTTGCTGGCACATTTTCTTGGCTCCTTTTAGAATTCAGGAAAAGCGCAGAATTGGGATAAAACATCCCAGGAAAAGTTGGAGGAGCCAACATGGGTGTAGCAGGAGCTAGACAGAGCTACTATCATCTAAGGAAGACAGAATGAGCCATCTTCAGCTACACCGCTGTAGGAGGATTGGTAACAGAGAGTGGGGGGAGTCAGCGGATTATAATGCTTCTTTGAGAAGAAGGGGCAACCTGTTTAGGAATTACAGATTCCTCTTAAAACATAAAGGGAAAAATCATTCTATTCAAATTCAAATATTAAGACTTTTTGTTTTGTTGTCTTTTTGAGACGGGGTCTCCCTGTAGCCCCAGCTGTCCTGGAACTCACTAGGCAGACCAGGCTGGCCTCGAACTCACAGAGATCCACCTGTCTTCCAAGTGCTGGGATTAAAGGCATGTACCACCATGCCCAGATAAGACTTAAAAACTGGTACAGTATTAACTTAGTCGATATCTAATACATTAAATTTGGAAATGTTCCTGAGTAAATAAGCTGTAACTCTCCATTTTGTGTATAATGTGGCTGAGGAATAAAAAGTGAGCACTCTCCTTACCTACTCTACTGTAAAGCTTCAGAGGCCAGTGTTGATCAAAGATGCATTCATAATAGCTTGAGAACCTGGGGTACTTGCCTTACTGCCCCAGACCAATGTCAGGGAGGTAATCCCAGAAAGCGTGGGAAGTACTTGTCTGATAGGACCTTGATCTCCTCCCCTGGAGCATAAGAGGGTACACTGTGTGCCTGGAAGAACCGATGCCCAATGGTCAGGATAAGACAAATTCTGAAAATTTTGCCTATTGACCTTAAATCTAAAAAGATGCCAGAAGACATTAAAAACATAAGACAGTATACATAAAGGTGAAAGTTTTTTTTTTTTTTCTGGTCTTTTTGAGACAGGGTCTCCCTGTAGCCCCAGCTGTCCTGGAACTTATTATGTAGACCAGGCTGGCCTTGAACTCACAGAGATCCGCCTGCCTCTGCCTCCCAAGTTCTGGGATTAAAGGCATGCGCCACCATACCCACTGGGGGTGAAAGTATTTTTTAAGGCCTCAAATTTCCACAAAATAAAGACAAATTTCTAATGACAATCCAGGAACAATACTTTGGACCACTTGATAAAACATGAGTTTCTTAATATAACATGTTGGAAGACAGCTATTGAGGAGGGGAGAAAAACAGAAATAAGAAACTCATTAAAAAAAACAGCTAATGCACAATAATGCACAAAGAATCCCAACTTCATGCATAATTTAAACACATGAATGAACATGTCAATGAGAAAATGCTTTTCCCAGTGTAAAGGATCAATCAATGTCTAGGGTAGAGAAATTAGGCAATTATGTTCTGTTGGTGAAAATACAAATTGGTACAGCCTTTTCTCAAGATTATATGACAGGGTCCAACAACATTTACAATGTGTATTCCATCTAAAATATCATCAATTCTTTTACTGAAAGAAATTTACCTTCAGATATAAAGTCATGTGCCATTTAATGCTTCAGTCAGTGATGAACTAAGTAGATGACAATGGTCTCATAAAATTATTATTATTGGTAGACATGGTAGCACACACTCTTAGTCCCGGCACTCAGGAGGCATTGGCAGGAGGATCTCTGAATTCAAGGCTGATCTACAATAGTGAATTCCAGACCAGCCAGGGATATATAGTGAGACCCTGTCTCAAAAAAAAAATTGCTGGGACTATAGGGAGACCCTGCCTCACAAAAACAAAACAAAATTATTAGGGACTGGAGAGATGGCTCAGCAGTTAAGAACACTTGCTGCTCTTCTAGAAGACTCAAGTTCAGTTCCCAGCACCCATGTCAGCCAGCTCACAGCCACCTGTAACTCCAGCTCCAGGAAATCTAACATTCTCTTTTGGCCTCCAAGGGTACCTGCACACACATGGCAACCCCCTCCCACACACACACATACACCTACACATAAATAAAAATAATCTTTAAAAGTATTATTTTTGAGACAGAGTCTCCCTATGTTTCCCTTATTGACCTGGAACTTTTTTTAAAAATTATTTTTATGTGTATGAGTGCTTTGCCTGCATCGATGTAAGTGCAACTCACGTCATGTAATGCCCGGAAAGGCCAGAAGATGGGGTTGAATCCCCTGGAACTGAAGTTACAGACAGTTGTTAGCTGTCATGTGGGTGGTGGGAACTGAACCCAGGTCCTCTGGAAGAGAAGCCAGTGCTCTTAACTGCTGAGCCATCTCTCCAGCATTGGCCTGGAACTTTCTATGTAAACCAGATTTTCTTCTACCCTGCCATACTCCTGCTTTAGCCTCCTAAGTGCTGGAATTATAGGTGTGGCTATCATTAATGTTATAATTTTAATTAATTAATTTATTTTTATTTTAGGTGTATGAGTGCTTTGTCTGAATGTGGGTAAGGGCATCACATATGTACAATGCCTGTGAAAGCCAGAAGACAGTGCTAGATCTCCTGGAACTGGAATTAAGGACAGTTGTGAGCTGTCATGTGGGTGCTGGGAACTGAGCCTGGGTCCCCCGGAAAAGCAACCAGTGCTCTTAACTGCTGAGCCACCTTTTTAGCCCCCTAATTTGTAATTTTAAAATTGAAATTATTTTTTGTTCAGTTTTCTTTTTCCTTCTTCTTCTTTTTTTATTTTTTAAAGCCTTCATGTAGCCTTGGGTGGCCTGGAATGTCAAGATGGCCTTAAACTTGCTTTGATCTTCCTGCCTCTACCTCCCAAGTGCTGGAATTACTGATGTCTATCACCATGCTCAACATAAATTCTTAAATATAAGGACAGAGATATGATCCAAATTAATGAAAAGGATAATTACATTAGTAAGACTGAGTTCAATGAGTAGGCAACAATTTAACCTTGAGCTGCTAGTAATCCAGGCAGGACACACCCCGAGAAATTCAGGATGCAAAGATGCTCTTGGTATTAATAAGATGTGTGGCACGCATGAGGAGGCAACTCATGTTTATGTGATTAGGCAATGGCGTGTGTGTGTGTGTGTGTGTGTGTGTGTGTGTGTGTGTGTAAGATAATTGAACCAGGTTTAAAAATAGGCAAATGAGATAGGAGGTAGAAAGGGAATAAGGAAAAGAAGTTGAATAGGTTTGGATTTGATTGTGAGGGATATTGAAAGCCATTATTACAAGATGCAGATACTATGATTTGGGCAATGATGAATCATCTGAAGTCTTTAAGCAGGAACTAAAGTGGATAATTTTTGCTTTAGAACTGTAGTCTCATGTACACTGGTCTCACATAGCCCAGTCCAGGCTGGCCTCAAATTGCCTATGTAGCTGATGATGACCTTGAACTTCTGATCCTCCTGCCTCTACCTCTTGAGTGCTGGGATTACAAGTGTATGCCTCCGCACCTGGTTTATGGGGTACTGGGTATTGAACCCAGGGTTTCATGTATGCTAGGCAAGTACTCTACCCACTGAGCTACATCCCCAACACCTGAATAGTGTTTGTAGACTTCAAAGTTTAAAAAAAAGTCTCCAAGAAAGGTGAAGAGAACTAAAACAAAACAAAAGATGGAAAATAGAAGAGGGGAAGCAAAAATAGAGGACTAGGTCAGGAGGAATAATGTTTTAAATTATTATGAAATTGGGACTGGAGAGATGGCTCAGCAGTTAAGAGCACTGGCTACTTTTGCAGAGGACCCATGTTCTATTCCAAGCACCCACATGGTAGCTAAAAACCATCTGTAACTCCACTTTCAGGGAAATCCAATGCTGTCTTCTGACCTCCATGGGCACTGCATGACATGGGTGCACTTGCATGCAGGCAATACACTCATACACATAAAATTTTTTTCAAAAATAATAAATAAAATATTCTAAAGTATTATGAAATCCAAAGAGGCCCAATTTGGTGGCACATACCTGTAATCCCAGAAATTGGGAGGCTAAGGCAGGAGGATTTCCACAAGTTCCAGACCAGCCTGACCGACAGAGTGAGACAATGTCTCAAAAGAACAAGAAGGGGCTGGAAAGATGACTCAGTGCTTAAGAGCACTGGCTGCTCTTGTAGAGGACCCAGGCAGGATCAGTTCCCAGCACTCACATGGCAGCTACAATCTTCTATAACTCCAGTTCCAAGGTATCTAATGCCCTCTTCTGGCCTCCATGGGTATTGCATGGCACAGGTGCACTTACATACATGCAGGCAAAACACTGATACACAGAAAATAAAAATAAATAATTCTTTTTTTAAAAAAAAGAACAACAGCTGGGCATGGTGGTACATGCCTTTAATCCTAGCGCTCAGGAGGCAGAGGCAGAGGTAAGCAGATCTCTGTGAGATAGGGACCAGCCTGGTCTATGTAGTGAGTTCCAGGCCAGCTGGGACTACAGGAAGACCCTGTCTCAAAAAGACCAAAAAGAAAAAAAAAAAAAGAACAACAAAAGATAAACCATAAAGACATCAAATATCTTATCAGGAACTCTGTCACTCATAAACTATTAATTAGTGCATAGCCCCCATAAATAACTTGGAAGGAAAAATTATTTCCAACTTAAAATCTCTGGTAAGCTGGGTGTGGCTGCACATGGCTTTACTTCCAGCACTCAAGCAGGCAGAAGCAGATAGATCTCTGTGAGTTCAAGGGCAGCCTAGCCTACAGAGGGAATCCCAGGCTAGCTGGGGCTACATGGTAAATACAAATAAAATAGGACTGGAGAGTTGACTCAGTGGTTAAAAGCACTGGCTACTCTTGCAGAGAACCTGTGTTCAGTTCCTAGCACCCACATGGTGGCTAACAACCATCTGTAACTCCAATTCCAAGGGATCCAATGTCCTCTTCTGGCCCCTGAGGGCACTGCATGATATGGGTACACTTAAAATACAAGCAGGCAAAACACTTAAACACAGAAAAATAAAAATTTAAATGAAATAAATTAAGTAAAATGTGAAATAAAACCACTTGTGGGCTGGAGATGTATCTCAGTTGGTAGAGTGCTTGCTTAACATGCACAAAATCCTGGGTTCAACCAACTGAACAACGTTTTCAGCCCACTATGATCATATTTTTATATTCTAAGAGCTCTTTTACTCTCTAAAGTTTAAATGTCTTAGCTGGGTGTGGTGGGGCACACCTTTAATCCCAGCACTTGGAAGGCAGAGGCAGCAGATCTGTGAGTTCAAGGCCAGCCTGGTCTACATACTGAGTTTCAGGCCAGCATGGGGCTACAGGAAGACCCTGATTTAAAAAAAAAAAAAAAGTTTAAATGTCTCCTTGTAAAATTATATCTTGTTCTTAATAGATGAAAAAGTTCTAAAGATGAGTAACAATTTTGCTTGTTTTCTTCTCTCTTATCTAACTTTGCTATTTTTCTGTTTGTTTTGGTTATTATGTATGTGATGTCAGGCTGAGAACTCCTATTTAATACTGAATAGTCTCTAGGGACCATATGCCAGTGGAGGTAGCTACTTGAAGAAGCCTTGATGTTACTTTCTTTAGCTCTTATGGGTTGGCCAGACTCCCTTGAGAAACATCCTGGAAAGTTCAGACCTGGTTTGTTGGCATTTTAGGAGCCTAGCCAGAAAGAAGGCCGAGGCAGGAGGATTATCTCAGCAAGCATCCTTAATATACTTGTTTTTTTTGGGGGGGGTTCTTTTTCAGAAAGGGTCTCCCTGTAGCCCCAGCTGTCCTGGAACTCACTATGTAGACCAGGCTGGCCTTGAACTCACAGAGATCCGCCTGCCTCTGCCTCCCGAGTGCTGGGATTAAAAGTGTGTACCACCATGCCCGGCTAGTATACTTGTTTTTATTCAAGAATCCCTGTCACTGACCTGGTATCACCTGAGACCCTATGTTTTACTCTGTCTAAACCATAATTACCTAGCTGGATGGGAGTGGATGGGCACCAGATAACCTAATATCTTCTTCAGTCTACCTTTCTGTTTTCGGTCTCTCCTTTTCCCAGTTCCAAGAATCCAAGACACAGAATATCACCAATTCCTGGGTTCTTATGAGTTTAGTGATATATATCAGGTTGACAATTTCTCCCACTGCCAGCGTGTGTGTGTGTGTAGAAGCCAGTGGTGTACACTGGGTGTCCTCCTCGATCATTGAGGAAAGGCTCTGGAGCCCAGTGATTTGGCTAGACTGGGTGGCCAGAAAGTCCCAGTGGTCTTCTGTATCCACATGCCCATGCTGGGATCACAGGTGCCTACTCCCATACTGGTTTTTTTTGTTGTTTGTTTTTGTCTTTTTGAGAAAGGGTCTCCTTGTAGCCCCAGCTGACCTGAACTCACTATGTAGACCACACTGGCCTTGAACTCACACAAAGATCTGCCTACTTCTGCCTCCCAAGTGCTAGGACTAAAGGCGTGTGCCACCATGCCCGGCCATACTGTTTTTTAAGTGGATGCTGGTGCTGGGGATTGAGTTCATATCTTCAAGCACTTTACTGACTGAGCCATCTCCCCAGCCCAAGTTTGTGCTTTCCTAGGTTCATTAAGACCTGGAGAGATGGTGAAGAGTACTTGTTGCTCTTGCAGAGGACCCAGGTTCAGTTCCCAGCATCCAAATGGCAATTAACAAACATCCATAACTTTAATTGTAGGGAATCTGATGCCCTTTTCTGGTCTTCATGAGCATTGCATGACATGGGTGCACTTGCGTGCATGCAGGCAAAACACTCATACACAGAAGAAAATTAATTTTTTAAAAGTTAATATCAGCTGGACATACACATTTAACCCCAGCACTTGGGGAAGCACAAGCAGATGGACCTCTGTGAGTTCTACACCAGCCTTGTCTACACAGAAAGTTCCAGGCCAGCTGGGGTGTCACCAGAGTTCTCTCTAGGTCTCTTGCATTGTCAGGCAAACCATATAACATATCTTTATGTGAATTTATTATCATCATTGTGGGGAGGGAGAAGAGTGATGTGCAAAGAAACAAGCACCCAGTGCCTACTAGCTCAGGCGCCAAGCAGCTCTGCACAGTGGCTCAGTGCCTGCCCTGTCAGATCGCTCCCACAGCGTACCCATAGTCACTGCTAGCTTTCGCCCAAGCCTCAGGGGCCAGCAGTCTCACCCCAGGTCCATAAGTGCCAGGCATTCTGTCCTTGAGTATGCCTGGCTGCTGCGTGTTCCCCTTGCCCACCACCATGTTCCTGGCGGCTCATGGCTCCTTTCCCACGATGGTGCCACAAGCTGCTCCTTTTGCAGCTAACTCTCCACAGTCAATTCTCCTCAGCAGGCCCCACCCTTTGGAGGAACCAGAACCCCTGGGGAACACATAGGGCTACAAGGAGACCTGGTTTCAAAAAAAAAAAAAAAAAAAAAAAAAAAAGAAGAAGAAGAAAGGAAAGAAGAAAAAAAGAAAGAAAAAAGATAATTAATGCCATCCATTCAATTTGGATTGGGAGCATTGTGTTACTATTTTTTCCATTCTTGTTTGCCTTAATCTTTTTGGGTTAGGTCTTTTTTTTTTTTTTGGTCTTTTTGAGACAGGGTCTCCCTGTAGCTCCTGCTGCCTGGAACTCACTCTGTAGACAAGGCTGGCTTCGAACTCACAGAGGATCCACCTGCCTCTGCCTCCGGAGTGCTGGGATTAAAGTCATGCACCACCACTCCCAGCTAGGTCTTTTTTTAAAAAAACAAAAAACATGGGGTTGGAGAGATGGCTCAGCAATTAAGAGCACTAGCTGCTCTTCCAGAGAATTCAGGTTCTATTCCCATCTCCCAGATGGTAGTCAACAACCGTCCATAACTCTACTTCCCGGAGATCCAACACCCTCTTCTGACCTCTGAGGGCACTGCACCACACAGGTGCACTTACATACATAGAGGCATACACATAAAATAAAACTGGTAAATAAATAAAATATTTAAAAACCCCACCTTAACTGTTGTTATAATGTCGTTTTTGCAAAGAGGAAATTTTTTGGCAGAAAACCACAATTGTTGCACCTACCTTAAAAAAAGTCAAACTAGAAAAAAAATTAAAAAACAAACAAAAAAACACACAACAAACTAGAAATCAGGAATATTTTAAATACTGCTTTGTAGAACAAAGAAATGCCTACCAAAACAGAAGGAGAGCGGGCCAAGTGGTGAACAAGTCATGCCATTCTCCTTCCTAGTTCTCCAACTTCTTGATGAAATCATTCAGAACATGTAAAAGAAAATTTTTGTCTTGCAACAATAAGCTGGAGAGGAGCTCATCTCCTACCTTCACGCAAGTACTTTCCACCAAGCTGCGAAGCTGCTTCTGATGAAAGGCTTGGAGGAGGGATCAGCTGCATAAGCAATTTCTTAGCTTGAGGTTATCTTGTTTGGGGAAAGGAAAAAGGGAGGCTGTGCACTGAGGATTTTTCAACAAATGACCTCTATTTTGGAGAAACAAAAACCTGATATTATTGACATTTTAGGTTACCCAGAGAGCCAGTAACTTAAATAGCATTAGTAAACCTGATATTAGGTGTCAGAGGTACCTAAGTGTGCCCTGTTCATTCAGTTCAACAAGTACCTGCTCTATGCTAGTCACTGGATCTTCAGCAGATTAAAAAAAATGGAACTTTCATTTGAGTAGGAGGAGAGGCAATAAAAAGAAACAAAATAGGTTCCAACCTCCATCTGTGTAGTGGCTGGGATCTCAGCAGATCGCCAGAGAGTGCCTGTTCCCACCTCCCTCTGGCATAGGGGCTGAGAACTCAGGGGACTGCCTGGGGGGGATCCTGCCTCCACATGGTGATAAGAGTTATGCAATTTGGGAGTCTTTTAGATAGACCCACTGAAGGGGTACCCCAATTGCCTCACCCTGCATCCCTATTCAGCATGGAAGAAGCCAGAGCAGTCTGCTCCAGATTCCCTATCCGGAAGCTTGGTAAC
>NW_008346261.1:93933-149351 GCF_000622305.1 Nannospalax galili | reverse complement strand
CAGACAGACAGACAGACAGACAGACAGACAGATAGATAGATAGATAGATAGATAGATAGATAGATAGATAGATAGATAGATAGATGGAGCCAGGTGTGGTAACACACACCTTTAATCCCAGCACTTGGGAGGCAGAGGCAGGCAGGTCTCTGTGAGTTTAAGGCCAGCCTGGTCTACATAGGGACTTCCAGGCCAGGCAGGGCTATGTAATGTGACCCTGTCTCAGGAGGAGGAGGAGTTGGAGGAGGAGGAGGAGGAGGAGAAGGAAGTCATCAGAAAAAAGTGATGGGGAGTATGGGAGGAATTAGAGGGGAGGGAGTGGGCATGGATTTGATCAAAACATGTTATATGCTTATATGCCTTATGAATTCTCAATAAATTATTTTGAAATAAATAAATAAAATAGGGACTAGAGAGATGGCTCAACAGTCAAGAGCACTGACTGCTCTTGCAGAGGACCCTGGTTTGAATCCCAATACCCATATGGCAGCTAACAACAGTCTGTAACTCCAGTTCCAGAGGATCCAGTACCTTCTTCTGACCTCCTTGGGCATTGCACAACACAGGTATACTTACGCACATGCAGGTAATACACTTATATACATAAAAATAATAAATAAATAATATTAAAATAAGTAAATAAGTAAAATAGCCAGGGGTATAGCTCAGTGGTAGAGTGATTGCCTATGGAGGCCCTGGGTTCAATCCTCAGTACTTCCAAAATAACAATAAGAATAGTAACAATTAGTTTATGTGAAATGTTAGAAGGTCTTATGTACTATGGAGAAAAGTAAAGCAGAGAAAGGAGAGGATTCAGAGTAAATGGCCATTTGCAATGCTATTTAAGAAGGCTTTGCTGAAAAAGCATCACTTGAAGGGCTAGAGAGATGATTCAGTGGTTAAGAGCACTGGCTGTTTTTGCAAAGGACCTGGGTTTGGTTCCCAGCACCCACATGGCAGCAAACAGCTGTCCATAACTCCAGTTCCAAGGGACCTGACACCCTCATCTGGCCTCCTCGGGCATTACATGACTCAGGTGTCTTACAATAAATATAACGAATAATTTTTTTTTCTTTTTCAGACAGGGTCTCCCTGTAACCCCAGCAGGCCTGAAACTTTCTATGTAGACCAGGCTGGCCTTGAACTCACAGAGATCTGCCTGCCTGGGCCTCCCAAGTGCTGGGATTAAAGGCTTGTGCCACCACCCCCAGCAAATAATTTTTTTTTCTTTAAGTATCATGAGCAAAAAAAAAAAAAAGCAGAGAAAAACTAGCAGTTAAGGTTTCTGGGGGGTTGAGCAAACCAGGCAGAGGGAACAGAAATGCAAGGTGACCACTGTGGTTGGAAAAGAAGAGAAAAGAGCAATTGAAAATCAGGTGACAGAGGTGAGCATTGAGGCACAAGCAAGCTCTCTGTAGGTGGTAAAGGAACAGTGCCCATACTAAGAGTTGTGAGTTGCTCACATCTACTATAATGAGAACAGAGACTGGGGTTGAAAGGAAGATTAAGGGTTAAAATGGCAGAGTTTGAGACATGGAGGAGAATGAATAGGTGAGCTTGTAGTTGGGTAGGTTAGACAGAAGGAAAGACAAGCCTCTGGGTCAGTGATGGCAGCTGGCAGGCCTCCTGAAGCACTTGAGGAACATAGGCAAGGCACTATTGTCCTTTCATATATTCTTGCTTCTAATGCAGCTAATTGTGGCAGACTAAATTATAAGTGAAGGTGATTTCCTTTTTTTTTTTTTTTCTTTTTTTTTTTTGAGACAGGGTCCCCCTATAGCCCCAGCTGGCCTGGAACTCACTTTGTAAACCAGGCTGGCCTCAAACTCACAGAGATCCACCTGCCTCTGCCTCTGCCTCTGCCTCCTAACTGCTGGGATTAAAGACATGCGCCACCATGCCCTGTGTGAAGATGATTTCTTAACAAGAAGCTTCCTCCCAGGAGATAACCTCAAACTACCCTATAAACAAGTAGCTAAATAGGTATTAACTTAAAAAAACTGCAGTCAAGCCAAGCGTGGTGGCTCATGCCTTTAATCCTAGCACTTGGGAGGCAGAGGCAGGCAGATCTTTGTGAGTTTGAGGCCAGCCTGGTCTACATAGTGAGTTCCAGGACAGCTGGGGCTACAGGGAGACCCTGTCTCAAAAAGACAAAAAAGAAAAAACTGCAGTCACATCTTGGTGGCTGGGATAGCGTTAATCTCTCTGTCACGGTAAAGCTACAAGTAGATCATGTAAATGTGAGAACCAAGAGTTTTGTATCATTTATAGCACCTGAGACACTTACAAGGTTAGACAGTAGTAATGCTGCCAAGTGAGGAGCAGCTAGCAGATAGTCAAGGCCAAAACTGGTGTCAGGGATGGACAGAATGGAGCTTCAGCCAGCCGTAACATAAACACACACACACACACGCACGCTTGAGAGACAGAGAGGGAGAGAGAGAGAGAGGTGGTGCATGCCTATAATACCAGCACTTGGGAGGTAAAGGCAGGAGGATCCAGAGTTCAAGATCATCATCAGCTACATATCAAGTTCAAGGCCAGCTGGGACACATAAGCTCCATCTCAAAACAAAACACACACACAAAAAATAACAAAGCAAAACAAAGTAACTATTAGATTTTATATATTTTACTTATATTCTGAAGATAGACCCAGTTAAGATTTAAAGGTGGGTGGAATATTGAGTATGTAAAAAAGGAGATAATTGCAGGTGATTTTTTCCCCTATATTCCAAAGATAAGAAACTCAGAAACTAACAACGACAAAATTTTACAGGGTCTATTAGTGTGTGGTTCTATTAGTACAGCAATTACCTAGCATGCACTATGGATTTAGTCACTAGTTCCAGGGTGGAGAAAGGCAAGGAGGAAGGAAGGGGCAGTGTTCATTGTTTTAAGGGCTAAGGATCATAATTCTACAGTGTTAACCTGGTTTTCTCTGAAATGGCAATATACTGAAGCAGCAAATTAAGATCAGCTGACTGAGATCCAACTAATTTTAGGCATCTACAACAAAGAGACAAAGCAAAAATGAAAATAAACAGCACTTGGGAGGCAGAGGCAGGTGGAGCTCTATGAGTTACATAGCAAGTTCCAGGCCAACCAGAATATATAGTAAGACCTTTTCTAAAAGGAAAAAAAATGAAGGAAGGAAGGAAGGGAGGGAGGGAAGGAGGGAAGGAGGGAGGAAGAAAAGAAAAAAAAGAAGAAAAAAAAGGCAAGGTACAGGGGTTGTGCTGGATAGCTTTAATGTCAACCCTTTAGTGTCAACTTGACACACCTGGGTTGAGGGAGCCTCGGTTGGGGAATTTCCTCTATTGGACTGGCCTGTGGCCATGTCTGAGGGGCATCTTCTTGATGAGTGATGTGGGAGGGCCCAGCCCACTGTGGGTGGTGCCACCCCTGGGCAGGTGGGCCTGTGTTGCATAAGAAAGCAGGCTGAGCAGGGGCCTGGGGAGCAAGCCAGTAAGCAGCGTTCCTCCATGGCCTGTGCTCCATCTCTTGCCCCAGGTTCCTGCCCTGAGTCCCTACCTTGGGCTCCCTGATGAACTATGACCTGGGAGATGTAAGCTGAATAAACCCTTTCCTCCCCAAGTTGGTAGTGGTCAGAGTGTTTTGTCACAGCAATGAAGAAACAAACCAGAACAGGGGTCAAAGCCTCTGACAGCTCCTTGCTCTTTTGCTCTGGTGGGGTCTTAACAGGTGGCTTTCCACACTTACTCATCCTCTATGGGTAAACCTGCTGCAGCTCAGGCCTAACTCAGCCACTGAACAGCTCACCGACTAATACAAGTTTCTTTTCTCTTGTCTGTAAATTTAGTTTGGTTTGGCGTCTGAGACAGTGTCTCCCTATATAGTCCAACCGGCCTCAAACTTGCAATCCTCCTGCCTCAGCCTCCCCAGTGCTGGGATTACAGGTATATATCATGAGCTCTGACAAAAGCCTGGAAGCGTTGTGGCCATCTAACAATAGTTGTTGTTTTCCCTTTAGGAATTTCCATAAGTAGACTGAGAACTTAAGGACACACAGTGACCTTATAATAGCCACTAAAAGTAATAAAATAGAGACTGGTGAGAAGACTCAGTCATCAAAGTGCTTGCCACGAAAGCTTGAAGACCTCAGTTCAATCCCCCAACACCCATATAGACAGCTTTAATTTCAGTGCTGGGGACATAGAGACAGGAGGATTCCTGATGTGTGCTGGTCAGCCAGTCTAGCTGAAGTGGTAAACTCCAGGTTCAGTGAGAGACTCTGTCTCAAAAGATAAGGTGAATGAATGGGTCTCAGTGATAAGGCTCATTGGTTAAAGTACTTGCTATAGTCAGGTGTGCAAGCCTGCGGCACTTGGGAGGTGGCTCTCTATGAGAGTGAGGTCAGCCTGGTCTACAAAAAAAAAAAAAGCACTTGCCACCTAAATGTCAGGAACTCAGTTTGGATTCCCAGAAACCCACATAAATTCTGGGTGGGCATAACAGCCCAGGTATAATTCCAGCCTCTGAAGGAGGAGACAGGGGGTCCTCAGACCAAGCTGACTAGCCAGTATATATACCATGGAGATCTGGGTTTGATTGGAGAGACCGTGCTTCAGTGAATAAGTGGATGATCAATGGAGGATCTGACATTAACCTCAGGTTTCCACATGCATGTGCCCATACATGTGCACACACACACACACATATATCCCCCACCCTCCCACACACATAAAAATGGAAGAAAAAAAGATAGAGCAACTGAGGAAGACATCTGATTTCTGGCCTCCACATAAAAGCACACGTGTACACACACAAGCATGAACATATACATGCACAAAATTATAATAAAACACTAAAAGGAGCTAAAAGAAATAATGGGATATTAAAAAATATTAGTTATTATTTCGTGTATACAAAATTCTACAAGAAGCAAAATTAAACAATAAGGTGTGTTGGTATACATCTGTAATTCCTGTACTCAAAAGTTGAGGCAGTAAGATATTAATTCAAGGCTAACCTGGGCTACATGGTGAGACCCTACAAAACCCCCACAAAAATACAACAAAAGCCTTACTAGTAGTACCAGAAATGATATCAATGGTTGGCTGGATTGGGGTATTTAGGGAGACTGACTGCAAAGGGGTACCGGAGATGAGGGAGATAATGAAGTATGCCCTGACTGGGGAGGAGGATACATGACAGTAGTAGGTATGTTTGTCAAAAGTCATCTGCTTGTACATTTCAAGTAGATGACTTTTATTGTATATAAGCTATGTCTTAATAAAGGTGTTTTGGGGGCTGGAGAGATGGCTAAGTGGTTAAGAGCACTGGCTATTCTTGCAGAGGACAGGTTCAATTCCTAGCACCCACATGGCAGTTAACAACCATCTGTAATTCCAGTTCCAGGGGACTCTAACACCCTCTTTTGACCTTTGTGGGCACTGCAAAACCTGGGTACACTTACATACACGCAGGCAATAAATTTTTTTTTTTTAAAGAGCACTGGCTGTTCTTGCAGAAGACCCAGGTTGGAATCCCAACACCCATATGGCAACTAGCAACCATCTGTAACTCTAGTTCCAGGGGATTCAAAACCCACTTCTGTCCTCAGTGGGTACTGTACAACATGGGTACACTTATGTATATGCAGGCATAACACTCATATACATAAAACAAAAGTAAATTTTAAAAATGTTAAAAATAAAGGTGTTTTTTGTTTTTCAGACAGGGTCTCAGTGTAGCCCTGGCTGGCCTGGAACTTACTATATAGACCAGGTTGGCCTTGAACTCAACTCACAGAGATCTGCCTGCCTCTGCCTCCCCAGTGCTAGGATTAAAGGGATTACCACCATACCTGACTAGACTCCAAGTTTTGATATCATCTGATTTTTCTTTTTTTTTTTTTTTTTTTTTTTTTTGTCTTTCTGAAACAGGGTCTCTCTACAGCCCCAGCTGTCCTAGAACTCATTATGTAGACCAGGCTGGCCTTGAACTGACAAAGATCTGCCTGCCTCTGCCTCCCAAGTGCTGGGATTAAAGGCGTGTGCCACCACACCCAGTGACATCTGATTTCTTTTTGATGTAGTTTTCTGAGTAGAGGAACAGTCTCATGTAGCCCAGGCTGGCCTCAAACTTACTATATAGCTGAGGATGACTTTGAACTTCTGATTTTCCCACTTCCAGCTGGGTTACAGGTATGAACCACCGCACCCAGTTTCATGTAGTAATGGGGATGGAATGCAAGGCTTCTTGCATGCTAGGCAAGCACCCCACAAACTGAGCTGCATCCCTGACCCTTATTGAACTTACCTCAGATAGAAATTTCCCTCTTCATCCTCACAGGCCCTCTTTGACACATTAGAATTTTCAGGCACCGTGACAGAGTACTGGTCTAAAGTCCTTGGGCAGGAATTGGTCTAGTGTTCTAAACAACTCTTGGGTTGCCCACAACACTTCACAGAGGCTGGTTAGCTCAACAGTCACTATACCATTTCAGTATCATGCTGTGGGTTCAGTGATGTTGTCTAAGGCTGTATGCCTGGGCCTATCTGGACTGCTATAAAAGCAGACTTTGTATGCAGTCTCCTCAAATGTTTTGGTTTTTTATTTGTCCTCTAGGCTCCCTGTGGACAGAGACAGTAGTGGTGATAAGCGGACAAAACACTCCTGCTTCTTCTGTAGTTAAGTTTCTGTATTGTCTACACTGGGCTTAGCCTCCTTTTCCTTTCTCCCCTGCAGGGGAACTAGCTAGTCTAAGGAATGGAAAAGCCCCATTCCAGTCAGTCCAAGGCTTACTGTGTTGTCTGTGCACATTAACTCTTTTTTCCTGAGAACAGACTTTTGAAATTCAAAAATAAAGAAAAGTCTACTTGTTTCTCTCACTTAAAACACAGAACCATAGGGCTGGGCATAGTGGCACATGACTTTAATCCCAGCACTTAGGATGGAGAGGCTGGTAGATATTGGTGAGTTCAAGACCAGCCTGGTCTACATAGAGAGTTCCAGGCCAGACAGGACTACGTAGTGAGAGTCTGTCTCAAAAACAAACCAAAAACAATAAAGCACCCAAAAAAACAAAAAACAACCACAGAACCATAAAACTACACTAGCAAGAGGCTAGAGAGCTGACTCAGCAGTTAAGAGTGCTTGCTGGTCATATGGAAGACCTAAAACTGTTCTAGCTTGTTTCTCCATTGCTGTGACAAAACACTCGGACCACTACCAACTTGGGGAGGAAAGGGTTTATTTGTTTTACATCTCCCAGGTTGCAGTTCATCAGGGAGCCCAAGGTAGGAACTCAGGGCAGGAACCTAGAAGCAGGAGCTGGAGCACAGGCCATGAAGGAATTCTGCTTACTGACTTGCTCCCCAGGTCTCTGCTCAGCCTGCTTTCTTATGCAACACAGGCCCACCTGCCCAGGGGTGGCACCACCCACAGTGGGCTGGGCCCTCCCATATCATTCAACAATCAAGAAGATGCCCCACAGACATGGCCACAGGCCAGTCCTTTGGAGACAATTCCCCAATTGAGGTTCCCTCAACCCAGGTGTGTCAAGTTGTCACTAAAGCTATCCAGCACATCAGGTGACTCACAACTGCCTGTAACTCCAGCTCCAGAGGATCTGATGCTATCTTCTGGCCTCTGTGAACACCGGCACACACATGACATACTCTCACACAGATATACACGTGGATGTGAAAATAAAATAAATCAGGCTGGGTGTGGTGGCTCATGCCTTTAATACCACCACTCAGGAGGTAAAGGCAAGTGGATCTCTGTGAGTTCTGGGAGGCAGAGGCCAGCCTGGTATATAATAATAATCCAGGCCAGCTGTGGCTATAGGGAGACCCTGTCTCAAAAAGATTTAAATATATATATGTATTTTTTTTCAGGCCAGTCAGGACTAATAGTGAGACCCTGTGTGAGGAACAGCTTTAGTTGTCAACTTGACACACCTGGGTTGAGTGAGCTTCAGTTGGGGAATTACCTCCATTGGATTGGCCTGTGGGTATGTCTTTGGGGTATTTTCTGGATTTTTGAGTGATGTGGGAGGGCCCAGCCCACTGTGGCAGTGCCACCCCTGGGCAGGTTCTGTATTGTATAAGAAAGCAGTCTACCAGGCTTGGTGGCACATGCCTGTAGTCCCAGCACTTGGGAGGCAGAGGCAGGCAGATCTCTGTGAGTTCAAGGCCAGCCTGGTCTACATAGTGAGTTCTAGGACAGCTGGGGGTACAGGAAGACCCTGTCTCAGAAGGACAAAAAAAAAGCAGTCAGTCTGGGCCAGAGGAGCAAGCCAGTAAACAGTGATCCTCCATAGCCTGTGCTCCAGTTCCTGCCTCCAGGTTCCTGCCCTGTGCTCCTATCTTGGGCTCCCTGATGAATTGTGACCAGGGAGATATAAGCCAAGTAAACCCTTTCCTTTCCATGTTGGTATTGGTCAGAGTATTTTGTCACAGCAATGGAGAAACAAGCTAAAACATCCTGTCTCAAAACAAATGAACAAACAAATCTCTAAAAAAAACACTGGCTGGGACAGAGGCTGAAGAGGAAGAACAGTTCCTAACTGATGCTAAAACTAGTACCCTGCCACATAAACAAGCTGCGTAAATGTCTTTATGCATGGATTTACTTAAACATATGAAGAAATATGTATGAATCAGAATTTGCACATTTTAAGGCTCTAAAATCTTTACCTCAGCATTTTCCAATCCAACTATATTTAGCATATTTCACTTGTTGAGCTAACTCATCACTCTATGGCAGATCTTTGTGACATACAAAAATATTTCCATACCACTCCACACCCATTAGGATGGCAATAATATTTTTTTTTCAAGATGGAAAATAGCAAGCGCTAGCCAGAATGTGGAGAAACTGAAGTCCTTCCTACTGCCTGTAGAATATGCAGTGGTTCAGATGCTGTGGAAAGTAGTTTGGCAGTTCCTCAAAATCTTAAACACAGAATTACCATATGGTCCAGCAATATACTTCTGGGTATATTCCCTAAAGAGCTGAATATAGGGGTGCAAGTAGATAACTGTACTTTTATGCTCACAGCAGCGGTATTCATGTTTGTCAAAAGGTAGGAACAACCCAAATGTTCACCAACAAATGACTGGATACGCAAAACCAGACATGATGCTGTATTATTAAGCCTTAAGAAAGAATGCAAGTTTGAACTGGGGATGTGGCTTAGTTGGTCAAACGCTTGCCTTGTAAGCATGAGGATGTGCATTTGGTCACTAGAAAACACATTAAAAAAACAGCCAGGTGTGGTGGCACGTGGTTTTTATCTTGGCACTGGGAGGGCAGATCCTTGGGGCTCGCTAGCCAGCAAACCTAGTGAGACTCTGCCTCGAAAAATAAGGTGTAGAGCATTCCTGAGGATGACATGCCAGGTTGTTCTTTGGCTTCCACATGTACATAAGCACATGCATGTACCTACACATTAACATCTGCACACACATGAACAGGTACACAGACACACACAGACACGCAAGAATGTAAGTCTGAGGGGTGCTATAGCTTGGATGAAAAAAACATAATAATAAAAATAAGCTAGACACAGCCAGGCATGGTAACACACGCCTTTAGTCCCAGCACTTGGGAGACAGAGGCAGGTGGAGCTCTGTGAGTTCAAGGCTAACCTGGCTACATAGCGAGTTCCAGGCCAGCCAGGGCTACAGGGAGACCCTGTCTCAAAAAGAAAGACCAAAAAAGGGGCTGGAGAGATAGCTCAGCAGTTAAGAGCACTGACTGCTCTTGCAGAGGACCCGGGTTCGATTCCTAGCACCCACGTGGCAGCTACAAACCGTCCTTAACTCTAGTTCCAGGGAATCCTGCATGACACAGGTGCGCTCACATAAATGCAGACAATACACTCATACACATAAAATAAAAATAATAAAATATTTTTTAAAAAAGACAAAAAGAGCTAGACACAAAAGTACAAATGTCATATAATTCTACTATATTGAGTATCTAATTTGCTTTCTTTGGTTTGTTTGTTTAAGACAGAGTCTCATGTTGTTCACATTGGCTTTAAACTTGCTATGTAGCAGAGGATGATCTTGATCTTCTAATCTTCCTGCCTTTACCTCCCCAGTGCTGAGACTATAGGCATGAGCCACCACACCAGCTACATAAAGGGTTTATAATAGGCAAATCAGTGTCTAAAATTAGGAGAATGGGGAACTGCTATTAAGAAGGCCCAGAATTTTTGAATAGGGTGACGAAAATATTCTGGAACTGGATAATGCTAATGCATAACACCATCAATGTAATCAGGGCCAATGAACTGTCCATTTAAAAATAGTGAAAATGTCAGGTGTGGTTGTGTGCCTTTAATCCCAGCATTCAGGAGGCAGAGGCAGGTAGATCTCTAGGAGTTTGAGACCAGTTTGGCCCACATAACGAGTTCCAGTCCAGCCAGGGCTATATAGTGAGATCCTGTCTCAAAAAAGAAAAAAAAAAGCGTGAAAAATGATGAAAGCTGATTCAGCAGGTAAAGAGACTTGCTACACAGCCTGACAACCTGAGTGTGTTCCCCAGATCCCACATAAAGGTGGAAGGAGAGAAGCCACTCGAAGTTGTTCTCTGACCTGCACACACACACACACACAGAGCTACAATAAGAAATAATTTTTAAAATTTTATTATTTTTATTTTATGTGTATGCATGTATTGTCTGCATGTGTGCACCTGTGTTCTGCAATCCCCATGAAGGTCAGAAGAAGGTGTCAGATCCCCTGGAACTGGAGTTACAGATGATTGTTGGACACCATGTAGGTTCTGAGAATTGAACCTGGGTTCTCTGCAAGAGCAGCCAGTGCTCTTAACTGCTGAGCCATCTCTCCAGCCCCAGAAATGCATTTTTAAATGGTAAAGGTAAGGCATGTATGGTAGCACATACCTGTAATCCCAGCACTTGAGAGGCTGAGGCATGAGAATCATAAATTCAAGCCCAGTCTGGGCCATAGTATAGTGAGACCCTATTAATTACCCCCCCCCAAAAAAAGGTTAAAGTAGGGGCTGGTAGTCTAACTCCATGGTATGGCACATGTCTAGCATTCATGAGGCCTTGAATTAAACACCAGCACAGGAAAAAACAGTTAAAATAATTTTTGGTTTTTTGTTTGTTTGTTTTTTGTGACAGTGGTCTTGAACTCACTTTGTAACTGAGGCTGGTCTTGAACCCCTGATCCTACTGCTTCCACCTTTGAAATGCTGGGATTACAGGTAGTTACCACCTAGCTCAGCTTAAAATGATACATTTTGTGTTAAATATGGTGTACAACAGCTTTTTTCTTTTTTTTGTTTTTGTTTTTGTTTTTTTGAGACAGGGTTTCCCTGTAGCCCCAGCTGACCTGAACTCACTATGGAGACCAGGTTGGCCTTGAACTCACAGAGATCTGCCTGCCTCTGCCTCCTGAGTGCTGGGACTAAAGGCGTGCACCACCATACCCAGCCAGCTTTTTTCTTAAAGATTTTAAGGTACAGTGTGTGTGTGTGTGTAACTTTTCAAGTCTTCCTAAATCATTCTCCACTTTATTTTTTATTTAATTTTTTAATATTTTTATTTTAATCTTTTTTTAAACAGAAGGAGTAGGAAAGTCGCTCTCATTGTGTTTTCTCTCCCTATGGGGCCCCCTCTGGAAGGTACCCATGTGAAATTTTCTCTGTTGTCTGGATGGTATGGTTGATCTGTTTTCCACATATCTATGTGGTACTGTTGAGCTGTCTTCTGGTGGGTCCCTAGCCAGGTGAGAGATGGACATTCATGATGAAGGGGACTGCTCTTCTCGGTCCACCTGTGGGTCCCTCACCTCTCCTCCCCACCCATTGGTTACATGTGGAAGGCAAAAGTGTGGAATCCAGCCAGATCTTGCTTCCCTGGCCCTATCCTTGGGGTCTGGGTCCCACTTTATTTTTGAGAGTCTCTCACTGAACCTGGAACTTGATAATTTCTGCTGGAATGGCTAGCCAGTGAGCCCAGAGATCCTTCTGTCTCTGCCTCCCTAGCATTGAGATTATAGGTAGGGCCACTGGACCAGGCTTTTTACATTCTGGGGAATCAAACTTGGGTCCTCATGCTTATATGGCAAGCACTTTATCAACTGGATTTTAAATGAACTGTTTTCTGATACAGTTCTTTTGTCTTTTTTTTTTTTTTTTTTTTGGTCTTTTCGAGACAGAGTCTCACTGTAGCCCCAGCTGGCCTGGCACTCACTATGTAGACCAGGCTGGACTCAATCTCACAGAGATCTGCCTGCTTCTGCCTCCTGAATGCTGGGATTAAAGGTGTGCTCCACAACACCCAGCTCTTGTCTTTTTTGAGACAGGGTAGCCCTGTAGCCTTAGCTGGCCTGGAACTTGCTATGGAGACCAGGCTGGCCTCCATCTTACAAAAATCTACCTGCCTCTGTCTCCTGAGTGCTGGGATTAAAGGTATGCGCCATCATGCCCAGCCTCTAATATAGTTTTAGCCCCCCTAAAGAAAGGCTGAAAGGACTGTTAACTTATTTAATCCTATCACCAAACCTGTACTAGTTAGTCTGTACTATAGCTGTACTAGTCTTGGTACCTGAAATATAGGTAACACTTTTTGTTATGTCCTCAAGGTGCTTATGGAGGAAAATATATTATATGAAAGAGTAGAACAGGCACAACTGCAGATGAACTTGAAACCTCTGGTCTTGTTTCCACAGTTATTGTCTGAAGGAACAGAGAGATCTGTCCATAAGCTGAAATTTGTTCTTATTTGAGACACCAGACCTGCTCAGCCCATCCTGATTTATTCTCCCAGGGTAACATAGAATCTCTATTAAGAAACAGGTCAGGGGCTAGAGAGATGGCTCAGTGAATAAGAATACTGGCTGTTCTTGTAGAGGACCCAGGTTTGGTTCCAGCACCCACATGGCAGCTAATAATCATCCATAACTCCAGTTCCAGGGGAATTCGATGTCTTCTGCCCTCCATGGGCATTACACAACATGGGTGCACTTATGTATATGCAGGCAATATATTCATACACATAAAATAAAAATAATAAAGTTTTAAAAAAAGAAAGAAATGGGTCAAGAGTCAGGCATGATGGCACATACCTGCAATCTCCAAACTGAGGATGCTGAGGCAAGAGGATCTTTGTGAGTTTGAGGCCTGTCTGAACTATATAGTAATACCCTGCCTTGAGCAAGCAAATAATTAAAAGCTTCAATTGCTAGACTTGTAATACTAACTACTGAGGAGGCTGAGGCAGAAGGATTACAAATTGAAGACCTATCTGGGTTGCAGAATAATAAGTCCAAGGTTAGCCTGGGCAAGGTTGAGGGGCTGGCCAGGCATGGTGGCTCATGCCTTTAATCCCAGCACTTGGGAGGCAGAGGCAGACAGATCTTTGTGAGTCTGAAGCCAGCCTGGTTTACACACAGCATTCCAGGACAGCTGAGGCTACAGGAAGATCCTGTCTCAAAAATGAATAAATAAATAAATAAATAAATAAAATAATAAAGCTGCGGAATAGAGCCCAGTGGTAGTGCATTTTCCTAGCATGCATGAGGTTCTGGGTTCAAGCTTGAAAAATCAAAGAAGAAAAAACAAAAGAAAAAGTTGCTTATGACCTAACACTTATATCCAGTTCTCTGAGGATCCCTTAGATTTCATGTCTCTTCTGCCAGCTGCTATCCTTCAAAGACTTTGTACCCAAACATATCACTCAATGAGCTGTGAAGCCCTCTATGTGCGCTTTTGAATCCAACCTCACTGCTTTTTTTTTTTTTTTAAGACAGTCTCATGTATCCCAGGATGACCTTGAACTTCTGATCCTCCTGCCACTCTCAAATGAGTGCTGGGATTACAGGCATGTACTACCACACTGCATTTCTGTAGTGCTGGGCTCAAACCCAAGGCCTCATGCATGCTAGACCAGCACTTTACCAAGTAAGCTATTGTCCCAGCCCAGTAAGTCTTAATAGAATATTATGTATAGTAAGAAGAATGAATCTAAAGGAGCTCAAATATACAGGACCATGTTCAGAAACTTCATTTTCTGCAGCTATAGGTGGTGAGAGATGAGACTTAGACTTGATTTCCTGTTTGAAATTTCCCCAAGTGGCCAGAACTTGTCGACAAAGGCTTGCTCTGATCTTCATATTTAAGAATCATGTGAATCATTTTACAATAGCTTATATGATGTGATTCTGTGGTGCTATAGACAGACATACCTCAAAAACTCTGGTTTGTTTGTCTTTTTGAGACTAGGTCTCCCTGTAGCTCCAGCTGGATTGGAGCTTCCTATGTAGGCTAAGCGAGCCTCTATCTCTCAGAGATCTGCCTGCCTTTACCTCCCAAGCGCTGGGATTAAAGGCGTGTACCACCCATCACTCAGGGAAGAAAACTGTTTTGAGACCAATGTTGAGTATGTGGGTATTTGGAGGACTTTTAGAAAGACTTCAGAGTTAGGACCAAAAAAGTCATTGTCTCCATTTTGATATTCTTGTATCTAGACAATTCACTTTTATAAACAGTGTAACAGAGCCAGGGTGGTGATCCATGCCTGTAATCTCAGCAACTGGGAGGCTAAGGCAGAGAACAGAGCTTTCAACACCAGCCTCCCCTACAAACAAGATCCTGCCTTGTTAGAAAATTGTTCACCCAGGGTCAGAACTGTATTTTTCTTTCTTTCTTTCTTTTCTGTACTGGAAATTGAGGCCAAGGTCTCTCACGTGCTGGGCACTTTACTCTGAGACAGTTCCATAGTCTTTTTTTAAATCCCATTTGTTTTATTTTGTTTAAATTCTAAGACAGAATCTAAGTTTCCACATTGTTCTTGAACTCACTCTGTAGCCTTGGCAGACCTGATTTTGTGATCCTTCTGCCTCAGCCTCCAGAGTAGTTGGAATAACAGGCCTATGCCTCCACTTCCAACATGTTTCACTTTCTTGAAGGAATTCACATCTTACAGCATGTAGCCATGAGAAGAAAGAGGGTCACTATGGAGTCTGAGGTGATGACTTCCTAGGAACTGTCAGGGACCAAATGTGGTTTTCCCATTATATATGATGTATAATAAACCACTTCAATCTTAGTGATATAAATGACCATTTTATTATATCCTTTAGGTCAAGTCAGGAATTCAGATGGCACAGCAGAAATGCTTGTCCCAGTTGCACAATACTTGGACCCTCATCTGGGTAAACCAAGGGTGACTCAAATGAGTTGGAATTATCAGGAGGTTCTTTGCTCAAAACATCTGGTAAGGGCCAGGGGTATAGCTCAGTTGGTAGAGTGTTTGCCTAGTATACACAAGGTTTTAGTTTCAATTCCTAGTACTGCATAAAACGGAGCATGGCACAAGTCTAGAATCCTAGCACTTGAGAGGTAGTGGCAGGAGGTTTGGAGGTTCAAGGTCATCCTTGACAACACAGTGTTTGAGACTGGCCTGGGATACATGAGACCCTCTCCCAACACAATAACAACAAAATCAGTTGGCAGCTGAACTGGCATGGCTCTGTGCTCATGTGTAGTCTTCCATGTGTCTGGGATGCCCAGTGTATGGTGGCCTCATAGAAGCTGATATTTTTTCCTAGAGTCAGGGATTTGAGAATATGTATTCCAGAGACCAAGGTGGAGTCTGCATGGCTTCTTCTGATCTGAAATGAGGCAGCCTCACCTCTGCTGTCAACACAGAACCAATCCAGCCAGTGTTAAGGTGAAGTATTTAGGTGCCATCTCTAAATGATGGGAGCTCCAAAGAAATCATAAGTTAAAAGCTTTCACAGGCCGGGCATGGTGGCATACACATTTAATTCCAGTACTTGGAAGGCAGAGGTAGATGGATCTCTGTGAGTTGGAGATCAACTAGCTAGGGCTACATAGTGAGATCCAGTCTCAAAAAAAAGGGGGTCAAATTCTATGCTATAGTCCAAGATATGAAAAGTATAGAAAGCAGCATTATATAATTATTAAGTCCAGCTCTGATAGGCCTTGTAAATTTCAGGTGATACAAGGGAAGACCTTGTTTTTCCTCAGATAAGAACAGTCCACACCAAATTGGGCTAGTTTACATTGAGTTCTCCATTGGTCAATCCTTTGTGGTTTTTTGTTTGTTTGTTTTGTTTTTCTTTTCTTTTTCCCATTGGTCAATTCTTGAGGACTCAAGCCTACAAATGGATTCTAATTGTGAAGTCAGTATCCCCCTTTGACCTTTGAACCTTTATATGGATGCCTTCCCAGTGATCCTGACTCCTCTAACCCTGCTGGTGAATAGTTTCTCAGGGGCTTTGTGCTTTTAGACAGTGTGTGTCTTCTAGGTCAGGGTCTCCAAGGCCATCTCAAATATTTTAGTAACTTGTTTCAAAGCAGTGAAGGGATCAAAAGGTCCCTTCCCTGTTTGGAGGTGGTGTTCAAATATAGGGCCTTGTGCACACTAGGCACATACTTCCCTCCTGAGCTACATTCCCAGCTCCATTTTAAAATCTCTAACCTTGCCTATCAGTATCTGAGATCTCACAACAATCCATACATTTATCTGACATCTGACATAGTTCATCTATTTACAGGATCTGTGTCTTGGCTGTGGTTCAGCTAAAATGTCCTAGAATATCTGTATCATTTCAAGGATCCCTTGAGGTATACGTACTGGATAAAATACAGGTGTTAGTTTATTCTGAATTATATAAACAACAAATACTGTTTTAGTATGTCATAAGGATTAGCTACACATTTTTTATCTTTAAAAATGTTTTTGATAACAAGCGCAAGGCCCTGGGTTCGGTCCTCAGCTCTGAAAAAAAAATGTTTTTGATTTATTTTATGTATGAGTGTTTGCCCTGCATGTATGTAAGTGCAACTGTGTCATACAATGCCCACGGAGGCCAGAAGAGGGTGTCATCAGATCCTCTGAACTGGAGTTACAGATGGTTGTTAGTCACCATGTAGGTGCTGGGAATCAAACCTGGGTCCTCTGGAAGAACAGCCAGTGCTCTTAACTGCTGAGTGAGCTCTCTAGCCCCTTTGTCTTTTTGAGACAGGGTCTCCTTGTAGCTCCTGCTGGCCTGGAACTCGCTGTGTGGACAGAGATCTGCCCACCTCTGCCTCTCAAGTACTGGGATTAAAGCTATGCACTACCACACCCAGATAGCTACCCATTTTTATATGAAGGGGCTCTAAATGTTTATCTGAGCTTCAAAATTGACCTAGGATTTGCTGAATGACCTATATTCTCTTTTTGTTTGTTTTTGAGACAGGATCTCACTAAGTAGCTGATATGTAGAACAGGTTGGCCTTGAAATCACAAGGATTTGCCTGCTTCTTTGTTCCTAGTACTGGGATTAAAGGCATGCACCACCACACCCAGCTCTATGCATTTTTTACTTGATGAATCTGTCAACCTTGAAGCCAACCACATTTTCCCTAGATTTGAGGATTATAAAGTAAAAAATCACATAGACTGAAGAAGTCTAAATGTTTATTGTAGTTCATCTTCATTGTTAACTTTATTAGATTTAGAATCACCATGGACACTGTGGTGGGCTGTTCACCAAAATAGATGGTAAGAGCATATTGCTGAAAACACCACATGTTCTGGTCACAGGACATAGAGAAACCAACCTGGAACTGAGATGGAATCTTTCTCCCTGCTGGCTGGCCTTCACAAACAGGAAGGTGCCTATACAGGCTGCTGGGGGAGAATTGTTAATAGTTTTATTCAACTGTGGGCCCTGTGTACAACATTACTGACCAGTCAGGAAAGATATGCCCATTGGTGCAATAGCGGCAAGTCTGACATGGGAGTAACCAACCACTTTCTAATTGGAATTGAATTTGCTCCACATGAAGGAATTTGGATCTGGTATTGTAAACTTGGTCAAAAGACTGTAGCTAAGGAGGTCATAGGCCCTACTGAGGAAGCAGCTACTTATTTTGCTAAATGGAAATGATGTGCCTGTCAAATTGCTTTCTAAATAATTACATTTATCCCCACAGCTTAGTGATGCTGTCAGCTTTGGTCAGAGATGTTTCTTTTTGTAGCAGTGATAACTGTAGAGACTGATAACTGGTCAAAGTGCTGAGAATAAGTGACTGTTGAATACTCAGCCATAAATGGGACACTATACCACCCCTTCCAAGGCTCAGGGAACATCACAAAAGAGAAGGTGGAAAGAATGTAAAAGCCAGGGGTTGAGGTAGAGTACTATGGAATGCTGTCTTCCAGGAATAAAATGACCATTGCACTCTGTAACTCACAGCAGTTATAATTACCGGCACAAGCCTGGATCCACCAACATCCTGTCATGGAAAGGGGAGGAGCTCACAAAGCTCCACCCCTCCCTGAATAGCTATAGGCAGTAGATGATTGATGGGGGAGAGGCAGACATTTTCTTTAGTAGTGTAGCCACTGATGAGGTGCCCATGCTTTTGTAAATAACATCTCACACATCCTCCTGAAACTCATATGGACACACACACACACACAAATAAAAAATTTTTTTAAAAAGAAAAAAACATTAAAGTAGAATAAAGAGTAATTAAGAAGAGGATCAGAGAGGATGGGAGAAGAGAGGATAAAGGGGAGTGAATAGGTCAAAATACATTATTTGCATGTGTGAAAATGTCATAAAGAGACCCATTATTAAACCAGGCGTGGTGACGCATGCCTTTAGTCCCAGCACTCGGGAGGCAGAGGCAGGGGGATCTCTGTGAGTTCGAGGCCAGCCTGGTCTACATAGTGAGTTCAAGGACAGCTGGTGCTACAAGGAGACCCTGTCTCAAAAAGACAAAAAAAAAGATACCCATTATTATATGTAATTAATATAGGCTAATAAAGGCATTTAAGATTCAAACAATAATAAAAAGAATCACTATGAAAATACACCACTGAATAAGTCTAAGAAGGTGTTTTAGAGATGTTTAATTGAGAAGGGAAGACCCACCTTAAATGTGGGTGGCACTATTCCATGGACTGGGGGTTCCAGACTGGAAAAGGAGAAAGGGATCTGAGCACCAGCATTCATCTCTCTTGGCTTCCTGATTGTGGATGCAATGCAGCCACCTCACATTCCTCGTGCCTTCCCCACCAAGATAGAGTGTATCTTTAAATTGGGAGATAAAACAGGCACTCCCTGTAGCCCCAGCTGGCCTGGAACTCACTATGTAGACTAGGCTGGCCTAGATCTCTCAGGAATCTGTATGCCTCTGCCTCCCAAATACTGGGATTAAAGGTGTGAGCCACCATGCCTGGGTTTTTAATTTTTAATATTTTGGTCTTTTTGAGACAGGGTCTCCCTGTAGCCCCAGCTGTCCTGGAACCACTATGTAGACCAGGCTGGCCTTGAACTCACAGAGATCCACCTGCCTCTGCCTCCTGAGTGCTGGGATTAAAGGCATGTGCCACCATGCCCGACTGATTTTTTAATTTTTAATTATGTGTATATGTATGTGTCTGTACACATGTGTGGGTGCCTGCAGAAGCCAGAAGAGGATGTCAGATCCTCTGGAGCTGGAATTACAGGTGGTTGTGAGCTGCCATATATGTGTTCTAGGAACCAAACTCAGGTTCTCTGCAAGAGCAGGAAGGCTCTTAACTCCTTAACCATCTCTCCAGCCTTAAGCCCTCCCTTTCTTAAGTTGCTGGTGTCAGGTATTTTTGTCACAGCAATGAGAAAAGTAACAAACATGTGTTTCTTTTTTTTTTTTCCTCCATCAATTAACCATTTCACAATGAAATTCCAGAGTCTAGTGTAAATTGAAAGAATTTCTATCAGTTCTTTAGTGCTAAATACCAGGACATTGTTTTCATGATTTTCATTGTTATAGAATGACTAAGAAATTAAGACAGTCACCAACAATTACAGCAGTAGTTTCCTTGTTAAATTCCTCAGAAAGATGTTGCATCAAGTTTTTATAATCAGACTTATTAAATTAAATTAAATATTCAATCTGAAGAAAAAGGGCTGAAACCCATACTCCCAATTATTCAACAATCTCTCCTTGACTTTAACCTATGAGAAAAATCTTCATTTCTGTCAAATCAAGTTCTAGTAGCTACCATTATCTTTTTATTTTTATTTTTTTGGCAGGGCCTCAATATGTATCCCTGACTGGCCAAGAATTCAAAGTGATCCTCCTGTCTCTGTCTCCTGGGATTAAAGGTGTTGGCCACCATGCCTGGATACTCTGTGTTTGTGTGTGTGGTTTTGTTGTTTTGAGATAGGGTCTCCTTGTAGCCCAGTAGGTCTGGAACTGCTATGGAGACCAGGCTGGTCTTGATTTCAGAAATCCACCTGCCACTGCCTCCTGAGTGCTGGGATTAAAGGTTTGTGCTGGGTTGTTTTGTTTTTTTGTTTGTTTTTTCTTTTAAAGCCACTAATTGTGTTTGTGTTTTAGCCTGCCATCCATCAATTTAGCTTTGGGAGAGTGGATCTTCTTTAAGGGAGGGAGGGACTCAAGATAGGCTGACTAGACCCCAGTGGAGGGATGAACTTGCACTAAGGAACATCTGGGTACACTAACTTGACTCAATAGGCCCTTACATAAAGGACAGAATGAATGAAATCCAGTGGGGGAGTGGGGGAGAACCGGTGGCTATGGGAGGGTGCAGATGGGGGAGGGGGGTATAAAGATGATTAAAATGATGTTTTGTATGAAATACACAAAAAATTTACTAAATTAAATATTTATTATGTGTATGAGTCTATTGCCTGCGTGTATCTAAGTGCACCTGTGTCCTACAATGCCCATGGAGGTAAGAAGAAGGCATCAGATCCCCTGGAACTGAAGTTATGGGCAGTTGTTAGCGGCCATGTGGGTGCTGGGAACCGAACCTGGTCCTCTGCAAGAGCAGCCAGTGCTTTTAACCGTTGAGCCATCTCTCTAGCCTCCTCTTGCAGAACTTTTTGACTACTGTGTGTCAAACATTGATTTGCTGTAAAATAATTTTTCCTTTTTTGAAAATTTTATTTGAATAAAGTAACATACCAAAAAGTTCCAATTACGTGCAGTTATACAATGAAATTCAAGTCTTCCTTTGGGACCTGGAAAGAGGGTGCTAAATAAAATGTAGGGACCGGGTCTTAGGAGGGATTGATTTCTGGAGTTAAGTGAATTCCTTAAACACCTAATTTTCACTATACGGACAACTGTGCACTTTTATGGGCAGAGGATCAATTCTAAGCTGCACCTGAAAGCTCAAGGGGGTTTCCGTCTAAGGACTCGGATACAGGGCTCACTGACTTACCACTGTCTGTGCCCCCGAAACCAAGGCACGGAGGTGAACACGTCACCCGCAGCCACCCCACTGCAGCACTCTAGACGCCCGGACCGCGCTCTAGCCCCTAGTCTTTCGCTTGCTGCAGCCTCCCCACGGCGCGGCGGCGCGTGCTGACGTCACAATGATGCGTGCGTAGCCCCGCCCCTGCAGAGCTGGGCTACGGGACAGCGCTTGGGTTGCGCGCCAGCTCGGAATGTGAGGTTCGGGGCTGTGCTGTGTATTGCCGCCGCTCCGCTCTTCCCCGGGCCCCGGGTCCGCCGCCGCCCTCTGTTAGCGTGCGGGAGGCCGGGGGGCCGGGCCTGTGAGGAGCGCCCCCGTGGCCATCGCCGCCCCGCGGAATCCTCCGGGACCGCACACGGGTTCGCTACGGAGGGAGGCGGGGGCTTGCGGGAGGAGGCGGAGGAGGAGCGAGGGAAGATGGCGGCCGCGGAGCTCGAGTGGATTCCCGAGACACTTTACAACACCGCCATCTCCGCTGTCGTGGATAACTACATCCGTTCCCGCCGCGATATCCGCTCCTTGCCGGAGAATATCCAGTTCGACGTTTACTACAAGGTACGGCTGGCTGCTCGCCCAGGCCCCGCCGCAGCCCCCGGGCCGCACCCCCTTCCACGTCCGCGGCTCCCGGGGCCCTCCCGCACCCCTCGAGGCAGACTGGCCTGCGAGGCTGCCTGCGGTGGCCGCTTCCTCGAACGGCTGCCCCGGCGCCCCCGCTGCTGCCTGCAGAGCCCCCGGCGGCCCCCTGCGCCCCCCCCCCCACCCTGCCCCCACCCCCACCCCGAGGCCCCGGCCCACCAGGCCCTTCTGATCTTGCGGTATGTTCCTCCCTCTCCTCCCCAGTGTCAGCATCAGCTGGACTTTTTCTGCTCTGCTCCCCGCCTAACCCTCCTACTTTGTCATCTCCTTGACCCTCCTTCCCCAAGTGCTTTCTTTTTGTAATTTTTTTTTTTTCCTATTGGGAGTTCCTTCGTTTCTCCATTCTCTTCTCCATCTGTAGTGACTTAGTTAAGGATTATTGGAAATTGCCTGTGCGCTTCATTTGCATATTCTTGAAAGTTTTTTTTGTTTTGTTTTCTTTTAATTTACACTTAGTGTTGAGTTAGGGATTTTATGAATAAGAGTATATTGATCGACTGTTTAAAAAGGAAGCGGTGAAATGTCCTGAAAGAAGTAGAAATCTAAATTAATGTCCCTGTATATGAAAATTGCAATCGTGTAGCGTTCCTAAATCTCTCCCACTCAAATATAGGAACAAAAAGTCTTCCAAGTTGTTCTCCAAGTTTTGGGGTTAAATGTCCTTAGACGTGGACAATTTTTGCAGTGTTAAGAGAGGGAGGAGAACTTTATGGACTTCGGAGCCTCCCTTTCCTCCCCCCCCATATTTCAGTGTGAACACTGGATTTATTATTCAGCCCTCCTTGCTTTGAGTCAGCGAGAACTTCAGTCTGCAGTAGCCAGCCACCCCTGCAAAATGTGACCAGTAGAGGAGGATTTTTTTTTTTAAGAACTTAAATAGTACTTGATTAGTAAATTGACTCAATGTAATCTGATACAACAGATGTGTATGTTCTTATGTATGTGTGGTGTTTTAGGACGTTTGTTTTATGAGATTGCTCCTTCCTCCAGCCTGAGAATAATTTTTCAGAATTAGCAACTGGCTTGCTGCAGTCTATTAAATCTTGCTGCTTTGCACCAACTCGTAAGAGTTAAAATAATTTCCCCCCTAAATATTAGAAGATTCATTTTGGCTGTGTGTATTAAAATTTTTGGATTCAGAGTAAAATCTCCCTCAATTCCTAATCCCTCTAGATAGATTAATTTACTTTTGTGTATAGCCAAGGAAATTTTGTGCATTGAAGCTGCATTCCTCCCAAGGACAAGTTTAATTTGCCTTTCTCAACCTGGAAAACTACAGCTGTGTATATGCTTTTTCTGTCCACTTTATTGTCCTATGCAAACTTGTTCACCTATACAGCAAATCACTGGCATTTTAATAGCAATACCTTTTTTAAAAAATTACTAATTTTTTGGTGTTTTTGAGACAGGGTCTCCCTGTAGCCCCAGATGGCCTGGAACTCTCAGATTAAAGGCATTCAGCCACCACGCCAGGCAATAACAATATCTTTACTATTTGAATTCTCTCAAAATACTTGAATATCTTGGGACTGGAGAGATGGCTCAGTGATTAAGAACACTGGCTGTTCTTGCAGAAGACCCGGGTTCAAAACCCAACACCCACATGGCAGCTAACAATTGTCCCTAACTCCAGTTCCAAGGGATCTGACTGCCTCTTCTGTCCTCCCAGGGCATTGCACGACATGGGTGCACTTACCTACATGCAGGCATAACACTCATACACATAAAAATAATAAATAAAATATTTTTTTAAAAAATACTTGAATGTCTTTTAGTAACTTTCACTATAATTTTAGCTTTTCCTTTGAAAATTTTTATTAGTGAATGTGAGTAGATGGTGCTTTTGTCACATTTCTGTCTTCATGCAGTTTAGAGAGTTTAATACTGTTTGTGGTACACTTTTACTATTTAATAGTTAGATATTTAATGTGAACCTGGTGCTGCGCTAAGGTAACAGGGTATTTGATCTGTGCCTGGAACTGTGTTGTGTTTTTACTTGTTATCTTGTTTAAACCTCACAATTAAACTGTGGAGTTGAATGAATCTAGGGCCTTGATCATGTTAGGCCAGCACTCTACCACTGAACTATATCTCTAGTCTTCTCCAAACTTTTTTGTCTTTGAGACGGGATCTCCCTTCAGCCCCAGCTGGCCTGGAACTTGATATACAGACCAGGCTGGCCTCACACTTGCCACCATGCTGGGCCACTTTTTATATTGATACAGTGTTTCACTGGTACCTGGGATGGCCTGAATTAACTATAGTTCAAGCAGGCTTTGAACTTTAGATCTTCCTGCTTCAGCCTTCCAAGTAGCTAAGATTATAGGCATGTACCATAATGCCCAGTTTAAGATACTGTTTTGCTTCTGTTTTTTTTTTGAGACAGGGTCTCCCGGTAGCCCCGGCTGCCCTAGAATTCATCATGTAGACCAGGCTGGCCGGGATCTCACAGATTAAAGGCATGTGCTACCATGCTCAGTTTAAGATACTTTTTTTTTTTTTTTTTTTGGTCTTTTTGAGACAGGGTCTCCCTGTAGCCCCAGCTGCCCTGAAACTCACTGTGTAGACCTTGAACTCACTGAGGTCTGCCTGCCTCTGCCTCCCGAGTGCTGGGATTAAAGGTGTGTGCCACTACGCCCAGCCAACTTTTTAAAATATCATATATTCATAGTAAAAAATAATGTTTTGGGGGGCTGGAGAGTGGCTCAGTCATTAAGAACACTGACTGCTCTTGCAGAAGACCTGAGTTAGTATTATAGCATCTAAACGGCAGTTAACAACTGTCCATAACTCCAGTTCCAGGGGGTCTGACAACCTTTTCTGTCCTCTGTGGGCATTGCATGAAATGGGTGCACTTACATATATGCAGGCAATGCATGAATACACATAAAATAAACATAAACAAAATAATGGTGGGTTTTTTTTGTGGTTTTTTTGTTTTGTTTTGTTTTTTGTTTTTTGTTTTTAAACAGGGTCTCTTTGTAGCCCCAGCTGTCCTGGAACTCACTTTGTAGACCATGCTGGCCTTGAACTCACAAAGATCTGCCTGCCTCTGCCTCCCAAGTGCTGGGATTAAGGGCAAAATAATGGTTTTTATTATGGCATTTTCATGCATGCGTATTAAGTATTTTGCTCGTTCATATCTCTTGTCCCGTTACACTTGCTGAGTCTTCCCTTCCTCTGTCTCCTTCTGTTTCCAAGTAGTCTCCCTTCTATTCATGTCTTCTGTGTGTGTTGTGTGTATGTCTGTATATACGTATTTAAGAAGGGCAAGCAGAGTGTATTGTGAAGAAACAGTTCCCTGCAACTTGGGATATACACACACATCTCTGTAATATACATATGTGTTTAAATCTAGATTCTACATGAGAACAAGTATGCAATGGAGGCTATGGAATGGAATGAGATGTGAAGTGTGGGAAAAGGATAAATAACTTTTTTCTTTTTAAAGAACGGATGCCAAAGGCCAGGTGTGCCCTTAATCCCAAGACTCAGGAGGCACAGGCAGGCAGATCTTTTGAGATTGAGGCCGACCCGGTCTACATATCCAGTTTGAGTTCCAGGCCAGCTAGAGCTACAAGGGAGAACCTGTCTCAAAAAGATAAAAAAAAAAAAAAAAAGAATGGAAGTCATTAAAGTATATTTTAGGCAAATGGCAGAAATCAAGAGAGGTTGGATATGCCAGGTGGGCTGGCAAAAGAAGTTGGAATGGAATGGAATAGAAAATGAACTAATGAGTCTTGCCCTTTATGACTGTCCTTTACTATGCATAAATTAAGGTATTAATCTTCAGTTGGTGTTGGGAAAAGACTACTTTTTCTGAGGTCAGAGGGAAGAGTTGAAAGATTTGATGTAGCAGTATAAGTAAGTTTGCAAGGAATAATTGTCATAAATTAGGAAATTAGGAGATGAGGGTAAGGGGCGGCTTGAAGTGTTTTGTTTCGTGTTTTTTGGTCTGTTTGGTTGGTCTTTTTCCTGTAGCCCCAGCTGGCCTGGAACTAGTAATGTAGACCAGGCTGGCCTCAAACTCACGAAGATCCTCCTGCCTCTGCCTCCCAAGTGCTGGAATTAAAGGTGTGCGCCACCAACACCTTTAATCCCTGCACTGGGGAGGCTGAAGCAGGAGGATCATTGCAAATTTCAAGGCCCTCCTGAGCTACATAGTGAGTTCCAGACCAGTCTGACCTTCAGTGTGAGGCCCTATCTCAGAAAAATCCCTCATGGTAGTGCATGTTTATAATCCCAGCACTTGGGAGGTCCAAGGAGAAGGATCAAGAGTTGAAGGTCACCTGCTGTATAACAGAAAAGCCAAGTGTAACAGCAAAAAGGAAAATAGATTAAAGTGCTAGCATTTGTTGTTGTTTTGAGACAGAGTTCTACTGATAACCTACAGCTGGCCTAGAACTCACTATATAGACCAGACTGGCCTCCTCCTCAAAGAGATTTGCCTGCCTCTGCCTCCCAAGTACAGGGCCAAGATTTGATTTTATACATCTGTGCAGTTCCTCAAATAACTATTTTCTAAGCAAATACTGAATAACAGCAGCTATAACAATCTGCAGCATGAATAGAGGTAATGTGGGCAAATGACATGTCCTCTGCGTGTGTATCTATATACACACTTATTTTTTTTTATATTTTGTTTATTTTTATGTGTATGTGTGTATTGCCTGCATATAGATAAGTGCACCTGTGTCTTGCAATGCCTGCGGAGGACAGAAGAGGCTGTTGGATCCCCTGGAACTGGAGTTACGGACAGTTATTAGCTGCCATGTGGATGCTGGGATTTGAACCTAGGTCTTCTGCAAGAACAGCCAGTGTTCTTAACCACTGAGCCATCTCTCCAGCCCCACACATACTTATTTTAAGAAAGACAGTTACTGAAGAAACAGCTCCCTGCAGCCACCAAGCCAACCTGATCTTTTTATTATGACTGCTAAGTGGCATGTTTATACTCCTTCCAATGCAGAGTGTCTGTAGAGCTAAATTTGGGCTTGGTGAAGTCCTTAAGCATTGTGTTCTAATTACTGTCTTTTTACTTTTTATTTTTTTGAGATGAGGTTTTACATGTTGTTTGTCTGTGTTCTCCTTGAACTCCTGGGCTCAAGTGATCTTCCTGCTGCAGATGGGAATATGGTACATACTACCATAGCAGCTAACAGTCTTAAAACTTCATTTTGATTTTATTGTTGTGTATTTTACACTGGTTTTTCATCTAATAAATGCCTGACTTAAGATTGTTTTTTCTTTTTCTGTGTATATATGTGTTATATATCTAGCCATACAGTGTCAGTATGTTTTCTGAAAATCTGTTTTTGTTTTATGTGTACGAATATTTTGTCTGCATGTATTTAAGTGTACCCGTGTCTTGCAAAGCCCACAGAGGCCAAAGAGAGTATTGGATTCCCTGGAACTAGAGTTCCAGACAGTTGTTAGCTGTGTTGTGGTTGCTGGGAATTGAACCTGGATCCTCTGGAAGAGCCTCAGCTGGCCTGGAACTCACTATGTAGACCAGGCTGGCCTTGAGCTCACAGAGATCTGCATGCGCCAACACACCCAACTTAAAGATTTTTATGTGTATGAGTGTGTCTGTCTGTGGGTGCCTGTGGAGGCTAGAAGGGTGTGTCGGATCCCCTGGAGCTGGTGCTAGGAACTCAGGTGGTCTAGAAGAGCAGCAAGCACTCTTAACCTCTGAGCCATTTCTCTAGCCCCTATTCTGAGAAGCTTTATTTATTGTTAATAAATTGGAAACAAATTTATAACATTAGACAATTTAATGAGTTGATCTCCATTTCATATAAAGAGTTCATAAGTTCAATAAGATATAAGGGATAAGGACTCAACACACAACTGACTACCGTGAATCTGGGTGGAACATTAATATGGTACAAATACATGAGGCCAACTGAATTTAAGCTGTGAATTTATCACAGTTTGAATTATAATTTCAGAATTTGAAAGAATCTTAAATTATGTGTGTGAGTGTATGCATTGGTGTGTGTATGCTACATTTGTGTGGAGGTCAGAGGACAACTTTGAGGAATTAGTCCCAGTGTGGATTCTGGGGATCAAACTCCTATGTTGAGTGCTTTTACTTGCTGAGTCATCTTGCTGGCCCAGATTTCATATTTTACTTGGTATAGGAAGCATTAAATACAAGGTTCACGTATAGGAATTACTGAGAAAAATGAACTGAGGAAAATTTGAAGCATAGTGACTGGAGAGTGTGCATTTCAAGATTACTGAGTATATTACAGAGCTGTATGTGTGACTACATAGTATTGGCAAAATAACAGTGGAGTGAAAAATTGATCATTGACCATAATAGACAATCCAGAAGCTAAAGCATATTTAAAGTTTTATTATGTAATGAAACTAAGAGAAAACACTACGTTTCAAGTCAAAGGGAAAAGATTTTTGGAATGCTTTGGATAACTGGCTATTTACAAAACAAATTTAGACCACTACACCATATACCAAAATGAATTCCCCATGAATTAAAAATTTAAATATGCCAGGTGTGTTGGTCAGAGGCAGGAGGATCTTGTGAGATGGAGGCCAGCTGGGGCTAACAGGAGACCCTGTCTCAAACAGACCAAAATATTTTTTTTAATTAAATATGGCTATTGAAATCATCAGAATAAATTATTGGGTCAGTAGAGTAAGAAGTGACTGGAATCTGTTTAAAGAAATTGTTTTAAAGAATAGACACCTTTATAATTGTAGAATGAGAAACTGATTTATTGAACATAATAGACAATTCAAAAACTAAAGTAGTTAAAGTTTTATTATGTAATGAAACTAAGAAAATGCCATGTTTCAAATCAAAGGGAAAAGACTGTCTATTATGTTCAATAAATTAATTTCTCTACAGTTATAAAAGTGTAACATTATGGTACTCAGCAGTTAAACTGACTGTTTTTGCAGAGGACCTGGGTTCAATTCCCAGCACCCTCATGGTGGCTAACAACTGTCCATAACTCCAGTTCCAGGGGATCTGATGACCTCTTCTGACCTCCATGGGCATTTTCATGACATCAGTGCACTTACATACATGCAGGCAATACACTCATACTCGTTTTTTTAAAAAGTGTATCGTTGCCAGGCATGGTGGTACACACCTTTAATTCCAGCACTTGGGAGGCAGAGACAGGCGAATCTCTGTGAGTTCAAGGCCAGCCTGGTCTACATAATGAGTTCCAGGACAGCTGGGGCTACAGGGAGACCCTGTCTCAAGAAGACCAAAAAAAAAAAAAAGGCATGTATATAAAAAAGTTTACATTATAAAAATACACAAGTGGCAGACCTGAGTTATCATCTTGCCAATCCTGTAATTCCATCTTGGCATGGTGAAGGTGTTTCTAAGCATGAAACCAAAAGCCAGGAGGGAAAAAAATTAATACTTTTGAGTACATTAAAAAACTTCTATATGAAAGAACATTATTGGGGCTGGGGAGATAGCTTAGCAGTTAAGAGCACTGACTGCTCTTGAAGAGTGCTCTTAAAGAGGACCCGGGTTCGATTCCCAGCACCCACATGGCCGCTACGAACCGTCCTTAACTCCAGTTCCAGGGGAATTTGAAGCCGTCTTCTGACCTCCGCGGCATGGCATGACACAAGTGCACTCACACGCATTCAAGCAATACACTTATACACATAAAATAAAAATAATAAATAAAATATTTTTTAAAATATAGGAGAACCATGTGATGGCATGAGAACATAATCCCAGCACTTGGGAGGATCAGAAGTTCAAGGTCATCCTAAATTATATAGTTCAAGGAAATAAAAGTAGAGGGTGAACACACTTTTATAAAGACTGTGACATTTGACAGATAAGCAAACTTCATAATTCAGAAAGATTTAGTACAAATTAGTAGGAAAGAGCCAGACATGGTGGTGCTGCACATCTGTGTTCCTAGCTCTCAGGAGGCTGAGGCAGGAGCATCCCAAGTTTGAGGAGCCCTGCTTGGGCTACCTCATGAGATAACTCTCTTGAAAATAACAATTAAAAATTTTAAAATATGGGACTGCAGAGATGATTCAGCAGTTAAGAGCACTGGCTGTTCTTGCAGAAGACCAGGATTTGAATCTCAGCACTCACATGGTGGCTAACAGTTGTTTATAACTCTGGTTCTAGGAGATCTGAGATACCAGCAGCGACAATGATAGCATGGCATTGGCAGGTGGATAAGGTATTGGACTAGTGGAAAACAGGAGATCAGTGAAAAACACAGACTGTCTCTTGATTTATGATAAAAAAGAGGTACCACAAAGTCATGGGAAAGGAAAGGCAAATAGATGGTGTTAGTCAGATAGTATCTATATGAGGGGAAGTATTTAGGTCTTAACTTATACCATACACAGAAAAATCTGCACACGGGTTGCTGATCTGAATGCAGAAAAGAAACTGCAGGGTTTTTTTGTTTTTCTTTTCTTTTTAGGTAGTATCTTGCCATGTAGCTTAAGCTGTCCTCAGACTCTAAATGTTTTTGTCTAGGTCCTCCAAGTGCTGAAATTGCAGGTAATTTCTAACCAAGCCTGGCTGCTATTAAAATTTATTTTTTATTTTATGTTTATGAGTGTTTTACCTGTATATATGTTAGTGCACCCGTGTTGAAGCCAAAAGAGGGTGTTGGATCCCTGGAACTGGAGTTATGAACCTTTGTTAGCCACCATGTGGGTGCTGGGAACTGAACCTGGGTTCTCTGCAAGAGCAGCCAGTGCTTTTAACCTCTGAGCTCTCTCTCCAATCTCCTTGACTGTATTTTAACAGCAATAAAATGTTAGGCTGAGCATAGTGGCACATGCCTTTAATCCCAGGACTTGGGAGGCAGAGGCTGGCGAATCTCTTCAGGCTTTAAGGAAAAGGAAGGCTAGCAAGCTTGTTACTTAGATCTGCACTGCTGTGAGAACCTAGGAAAACAAGGGACAGGGACTTATTTTAGCTCACAGTTTCAGTCTGTGCTGGCTGGCTCTGCTGTGTTTAGGCCTGTAGCAAGGCAGAAACATCATTGTGGAATAAAGCTGTTTACTGAGTGGCAGCCTGGAAACAGAGAGCACGAGAAAGAGGCTAAGAACAAGATGTTCTGTTCAAAGACACGCTTGCAGGGACTCACTTCTTCCAGTTGGGTCCCACTTTCTGCAGCTTCTACCAATAGCCCACTCAATTGTAAACCTGTTGGGATTATTCCACTGATTAGGACAGTGTCTTCATGATCAGTTATTCTGTAAACTCTACCTCTAAATGTTGTATTGGGCACAAAGTCTTCAACACATGTCCAAACAATAGCTGCAAGAATATTGAGAAATTAGGGGCTTAGGAGATAGCTGATTAAGTGCTTGCAAGCCTGAAGACCTGAATTCATTGCCAGAACACATAAAAATCCTGGATTATAGGTATGTGCCACCATAACCAGGGCTGCTTACTTGCTAGGCAAGCATACTAGTAACTGAGCTATATCGCCAGCCATCCTTAATGGTTCTTAAATAGATTTCTTTGTTTGTGGTTTATGTGCAGTTGAGTGTACCAAGATCAGAGAAAGACATTGGGGTCCTGCTCTATCATTCTCTATCTCATTACCCCTTGAGAGAGAGCCTGTCACTAACTCTGGGGCTAGGCTAGTAGCATGACCCCCCATATTGAGATTATGCTCCCATGGCCATAGTGCTGGGGATTTATGCTTGCACAGTGAGTGCTCTTACTGCTGAGCCATCTCCCCAGCCCAGATATATCTCCTCTCTTTAGCTTTAAGTTTACTTTCTGCCTCTCTTTTCTTTGCAGTTTATTTTTCAAAGAAACAGGTTCCTTTGTCCTATAAACAGAATTTTCTGGAGTCTAGAGTTCACTGATCGGTATATGAAGCATTGTCATTATCTCTCAGTACTTGGGGTATTTTGGCATTTGTCTCTGTGGGAACTTTATGAGTTTCATTGGTTCAGACAATGTTGGGTTTTGTGTGTGTATGTGTGCGTTGGCCAAAGGTCAACCTCTGGTTCCATTCCTCAGGAGCTGTTTGTCCACTTTTTTTTTTTTTTTTTTTTTTTTTGAGACAGTCTCTTACTGGGAAATGAGGCTCAGGGATTAGGCTAGGCTGGTCAGCCGGTGAGTTTAGGGGATCCTCTTTGTCTTGTCTTCCTAGTGTTGGGATTACAAGAGAATGACCATGCCTGTCTTTTTGTGTGGGTGCCTGGGGTGAAGTCAAGTTCTCATTATTGTTCTGTAGGCCTTTTGATAACTGAGGTGTCTCCCCAGCTTCTGGCTTGGTTTTTTTGAGCCAAGGTCTAACTATTTAACATGGGGTGGCCTAAAATTCACAATCTCCCCACCTCAGCCTTTTGAGTGCTAGAATTACAGGTGTATACCACCACACCTACCTTTTAGGCCAGCTTTTTGAGCCAGTTTCTGGGTTTGGTGTTTGCAAATCATACTGGAAACAAGAATTTTAATTGCATACCCAACATCTATCACAGTTTATAGGTTACAGGTTTTTGTGGAAGACTTTTTTGCTAAGACTTTGGAAGATGTACTGTCCACTCTTCCTCATGCTTTGAGCAGGTAGTAGTGTCTAGGTTCCTTTGCTTATAGGTTCTGCTTCTGGGCACCTTTCCAGTGTTTGCTACTCAGTTCTGGCTTGAAATCATTCAGAGGTCTGAACTTTTTGTTGTTTGTAATTTCTTTTTTTCTTAACATTGTTTTTGGGTTTATTTATTTTTATGCCTGTCGAGGCCAGTTGAGTGTGTTGGTGCTCTATAAAAGCAGCCAGTGCTTTTAACCGCCAAGCCATTTCCAGCCTCTCCTCGGATAGTGTTTTCCTAGTTCGAAACTGCCTGGAAGTCACTCTGAGGACCAGTCTGGCCTCGATCTCACAGAGATCCACCTGCCTCTGCCTCCTAAGGTTTGGGATTAAAGGCCAGAGCTACCACACCTGGCATCCCACTCCCACTTAAAATTTTTTTAAGTTTGTATTTTCTTAATTTTCGGCATCTGTAGAGTTTCTTCTCTGGATTTCAGACTCAGCTTTATTTTGTGATATTTTATCCTGTTTCCTTATGTGTCCTATTTCTAGAAATTTTGCTTCCATTTTCTTGCAAAAGTCAACTGAAATTCATTCTTGGAGAGGGTTTTTCATTTGTCTTCCTAGAGCTCTTTAGAGGCCTTCATGAATCTGTGAGGATTATTTTTCTTCACTGATAGATTATAATTATTTAGATCAGAGAACAAGTCTTTGTATGGCTATGGGTGGTCACCCTTATTTCCCCCTAAACTTAGCATGGTGCTTTATGCAAATGTTTTGAGATTGGTTATTAATAAAATCAAACCCAGGGTTTGATTCCCCAGCACGAAAAATCAATAAAAATAACAACTGGAAGAGAAACTGGAATGTTTCTGGCTATAAAATTCTTATCTTTGATGTGAAAATAATGAGGACACAACAGGTATGATAAGCCATGGGTTTTATGAAATTACTATTCCAAAGTGCTTGATAGGTGTTAAAATAAGAAACACCTGTTTTTGTCTATAGGTTAAAGCAGTTGTATTCAGAATTTGTTCTCAGTTTTTTCATTTTTGTCATTTTTTCATAAGTAAAAAAGGTTGCTGTTCTACTAACTATAGCACTATACTCTAAAAGAAGTTACTTTAAGGGGACTAGAGAGATGGCTCAGTGGTTAAAAACACTGGCTGTTCTTGCAGAAGACCGGATTTGAATCCTAGCATCCACATGGCAGCTACCAACTGTCTTTTAACTCTAGTTCCTGGGAATACAACGATGGCCTCTTCTGTCCTCCACAGGCATTGATGACATGGGTGTACTTACATACATGTAGACAATACATGCATACACATAAAATAAAAATTAAAGAAAAAAGTTTAAGAATAGCATAGACTATAAGATGACCTATTAAACTTTTCTCATTGAAGTGTTTATGAGCCTGGTTGGGGAGACAATATGTGTAAAATTGGTGTGTTTTCCCCCCCATCCTCCCCATGCTGGATAGCTTTAGTTGTCAACTTGACACACCTGGGTTGAGGGAGCCTCAGTTGGGGAATTGGACTGGCCTGTGGGTATGTCTGTAGGGTATTTTCTGGATTTTTGAGTGATGTGGGAGGGCCCAGTCCACTGTGGGTAGTGCCACCTCTGGGCAGATGGGTTTGTACTATATAAGAAAGCAGGTTGAGCACAGGCCAGGAGAGCAAGCCAGTAAACAGTGTTCCTCCATGGCCACTGTGCTCCAGCTCCTGCCTACAGGTTCCTACCTGTGTTTTTACCTTGGGCTCCCTCATGAACTGTGAGCTGGGAAATGTAAGCCAAATAAAAATAAACCCTTTCCTCCCTGAGTTGGTATTGGTCAGAGTATTTTGTCACAGCAGTGGAGAAACAAACTACAACGCCTCCTCATTGTCATATTCACCAACCTCTGAACAGTTTGAGTAAATAAAAAGATTAACACTACGGAACACTTAGATGGTGAATTGTAAACTACAGAGTAGAGACTTTCTTGAATTTTTTTGTTCTAAGTGTTACTAAAGGTGGTAACTACTAACTTGGATTATTTACTCAGAAAAATTTGAATGCATATCTAGTATCAGGCATCATGCTAAGTATTGGGGATGCAGTAGTGACTGTGATCACGTCATAGATTGTGGAGTATAGTAGAGTGATGTTGAACAAATTACCTGTTAGGTGGGTGCATGCATCTTGATGCTGCTCACAAAGGAAAAGCACACTGTCGTGGGAATAGTGTAACAGGAAATGGAATTTAAATTGAAAGTCAGAGAAAGGTCTCTGAGGAAGTAACATGTTAGGAGATACAGTCTGAGTATCAAAGAATCATGGTACTTGTGTTTAATGTGGGACAGCATACACACACACACACACACACATACACGTACACATGAGTCAGTAACGGAAAGCTAAAGGTGGAAGGAATGTAGGGGACTGGGTGAAAGGAAAGGAAAAAGTGAGGGCAGATGGATATGAAAGTGGGTATCAGGGCTTTTAGGAACTTATAGGTCACATTCATGATTTTGGATTATGTTCTAAGTGCATATAGGGAGTGCCATTATAAGGAAGGGTTTAAATGAGAATGGCAGTTACTGGGTTTTCATTTGGGGTTTTTAAAATATTTTAATTTTTTATGTGAATGAGTGTTTTGCCTGTATTTTTAACTGCAGCACATACATGCAGTGCCCACGGAGGCCAGAAGAGGGCATTAGATCCCTGGAACTGGAGTTCTGGACACTTGTTAGCAGCCATGTGGGTGCTGGCAACAGAACCGCAGTCCTATGCAAGGGCAGTAAGTTCTCTTAACCACTGATTCATGTCTCTGGCCCAAACCAGCCTCCAACTCAGAGATTTGTGTGTTTCTGCTTCATGAGTGCTGGGACTAAAGATGAGTACTACCACACCTGGCACCAGTTTTTATTGGGGCGGGGGGTTGGTCTTTTTGAGACAGGATTTCCCTGTAGCTGGAACTCACTATGTAGACCAGGCTGACCTTGAACTCACACAGATGCCTCTGCCACCGAGTGCTGGAACTAAAGGTGTGTGCCACCATACCTGGCTCCAGTTTACTTTTTTAAAGATTCACTCTTACTGTGTAGACAGCTGATTAAGGGTGACAAGGGTGATGGTAAGGGAGACCGGTTCTGTCATACATTTATGGTAATGGAAGTGGAAGTCATTGAGAGCAGTGGAAGTGGAAATTGTGAAATGCAGCTCCTTTACCACAGCTGCAAACCTTTGTATGTGCTTGTTTGTAGTTTTTGATAGTTTTCATACAAGTATAAAATATATTGTGATTATATTTACCCCCCATTACTTCCTCTTACCCCCATTTCATTCCTTCTGATTTCCTCCTTCCTAACTAGTCCCCCACTGGCTACCCCACTGAAGAAAATCACACCCTGTTTCATAGCAATCATTAACAGCCAGTAACTCCTTGAGAGGAGGTAGGGATATGTCGTCAACCTTTTATTGGCTGTCATTTGAGGATTTTATATGTATGCATATATATTGTAGATACACAACATTCAAACAAAATTGAAGTGATACTACAGCTTTGGGGGATGTTCATTTTTCAAGTATCATTGTCATTTTTCCTTGATAATAACTCCCTCTCATTTCTGGGTTTTTTTTAAATTATTATTAAAAAAACAGAGTTTCAGAGGGCTGGAGAGATGGCTCAGAAGAGCACATACTGCTCTTACAGAGGACCTAAGTTCAATTTCCAGCACCTGTATCAGGTGGCTTACAACCTCCTGTAACTCCAGCTCCAGAGGATCTGATGCCCTTTTCTGGCCTCCTCGGGCATCTGTACTCACAGGCATATATACTACTCCAGTACATGTAATTTAAAATAAAATACAAATCTTTAAACAAAGTTCTAAGCATAAATGAAATAGATGAGTTTCTGTTGCTTTACTTGCTTGTTTCTGTGATTTTTTTTTTTTCATAGTTTTTCTTAGCACAGTAGTTTTGGACTCAATTTCTTTTACAGTCTTTACTAAAATTTCCATATTTTTGTTAGAAATCAATCTATATTAATTTGTATACTAATTTGATGTTAAGAGGTGTTCATTCTCAGTTTGTGGCTGATTTTTTGAATTGATTTGGGAAGCAGCCATGCTAGTTCACATCTCCTTGGATTGAGGAATACTTTCATTCCTTTTATCTGCCCAAGAGGTTTCTGGGTTTGGGGCTGTCTTGCACTGTCCTGGCAATAGTTGTCTTCAGTTTTGTTACAAGATTTTTACTTTAGTTTCTGGAAACCCTTGCTCTAAAAACCTTCATTATTAAACTGGACATGGTGGCACATGCCTGTAAGCCTAGCACTCTAATCCCAGCACATAGGATATGGAGGCTGGAGGATCAGAGCTGAAGGTCATTTTCTGCTACATAGTTTGAGACCAGTCTGGACTACATGAAACTCTGTCTCAGAAAACTAAAACATGGTTAGAGAAGTGAAGAAGAAATGGCCTGGTTCCATTTTCATTAGGTTGGAATGGAGTGGGGGCCTGGGCAGAAGGTCCTCATTCCTAACACCTGCCCTTCTCTTCCTTCCCTCATTTTGTTAAAATCCTCTTAAAAAGCCCTGAAGTGAGGCTGGTGTGGAGAGGCTAGAAGTTGGAGGTAGGAATTAATTTACTTCTGCTCTGTTTTCTAGGGGTCTTAACTGGGGCAGGAGCTTGCCAGACTATTTTCCCCCTTTTCTAGCCCCTCTTGGGATCCCAGATGGATGTGGAGGTGGAATGGATGGGGCCTTCAGGAAAAGTGAATGAGGTTTATGTGGCATCAGGCACCTGCCAACCTGGACTGGTCTGAGTTTCAGTTAAAGTGTGTGAGAAGGAATGGAGCTAGTAGCACCTTGCTCCTTTGCCTCCCCTCGAGTGAGGAGGGATGAGGATGGCCTTGGGAGAATGTTGGATGGAGCTGTCCCCAGGACTGAAATTGAAAGGAGGTAGGGGAAGCAGGCTTGAGCTGGGGAGCAGGGTTTTGAGACACTTCAGTTCATCAAAGAAGTTGTAGACCCAGGAGTTGAGAGCCTTGTGACTGGTGTACACTCTGGCAGGACTCTAACTTGATAACTTGGTGGCCTCAGGTGGCATCTGAGATTTGAACATCTTTGCATGGACTTGGATTTGGGGCAACTTGAACTCTGTAGTCAGGGTTCTTCTCTTAGATTTGTTCCTGGGTTGTTGTTCCTAGTACCTTCATCATCATCTTCAGCTAGTTCACCCCACTTTTCCTAGAGAAGATGGGCTGTCCAAGCTCAGTATGCACCCAACTTAGTGCATGTTAGTGGCAGAGGTATGTGTAATCAGTGGGCCTCAGGATGAACTCTGGGGTGCAGTAGTGCTAAGAGCAGATGCAGCACTTGAGGGCAGCAGTGTCAGCGTCCACCAGTACGTTTTGGGGCATGGTGTCATGGTGACACACATCCTGTGAGTTGATGTAGACCAAGCTGTAGAAGAGCTGGTACATGTACACCTTAATGTAGATGACAGAGATGGTCATCTTGGCCTTGGTGAAATGCGGGCCCCTGTCTCAGGCATGTGTTCCCACACTAGATTTAACTATAGCTCTTCTTTCTGGAGAGCAAAGGTGAAGTGTGAGGAAAGACGGAGGCAGGGGAAGGGAAGGTGTGCAGAAAACAGTGAGAGAACTCTGGACTAGACCTCAGGGGAAATGCAGGCAGGAAAAAGAATCAGAGTGGAGCAGTCCACACATCCCTGGATAGGCCAGGACCTCACCTTCTCCCCACTGGAGTAGAAAAATTGCCACTGCCTCACAGCATTCCTGAGATGCAGGTTATACATAGTCAGCAGCCACTGGTTCTGTTTGTCTGTCTATGACAGGGTCTTCCTGTTGCTGACCTGGAACTCACTATGTTGACCAGGCTGGCCAATATCTCAGACCTGCCTCTACTTCCTGAGTATTGGGATTAAAGGTGTGTTTCACCATGCCTGCTTAGCCACTACTTCTTTTCTTTTTAATTATTTATTTTTATTTCTTCAAGTTTTTTGGTTGCTGGTATATGTAGTGGTAGGTGTGCAGAGCAGCCATGTGGGTGATGGGAATTGAACCCAGATCCTCTGGAAGAACAAGTGCTCTTAACACCTGAGCCACCTCTCCAGCCCCTAGCCACTGGTTCTTGAACCTCTTGTCCAGAAGAATCATTTTTTAATTGAATTTCTATGATTTTTCTTACAGTATGATTTGATGGTATTTAGATCCCTTCCTCTATTCTCACCTCCCCTTATTGCCAATTTAATGTACTATATTTTATATAGAGAGAGTCTAATTTGTGTCCTCAAATGTCCATCCATGTGGGTCCATCTACTGGAGCCTGGTTAACCTACAAAAGTTCCAGTCCCATCCTTGAAAGATTATGTCTCCTCCCTCTCCCAGGGAGCCATCTGTTGCCAAAATTTCGTTAGGTTGGGCTGGGGTTTCTTTCTTTTCTTTTTTTTTTAAATTGAATTTTTGTGTATTTCACACAGAACATATTAATCAATCTTAATCATCTTTATACCCCCTTCTCTATTGGCACACTTGCATAGGCCCCCACCACTGGAATTCATATATTCTGTCATTTTTGTTAAGGCTTATTGTGTCAAGTTAGTGTCCCCAGATGTCCCTCAGTACAAGTTCATCCACTGGAATGTAGGCAGCCTATCTAGAGTCCCTCCCTTTAAGAGGATCAGCTCTTCCTCACCCAGCAGTAATCAGCTGTCAATAATTCTTTGACTAAGATTGGCGCTTTCTGCCCATTTCCACAGTTCTGTGCTGGGTTTTTGTCTGCTTGAGTTTGCACAGGTCTTGTGCATGCTGACACTATTGCTGTAGGTTCATATGAGCAAGGTCCCAGGAGTTTGTAGGACTCTTATTTCCATATGGTCGTACACCTCCTCCCTGGATCTTACACTCTTTCCACCCCCTCTTCTACAATGGTCCCTGAGCCCTGGGTGGGAGGACCCACATTCTGCAGACTCTTATTCTGCTTTGACCATTTGTGACCTTTTGTGTTCCTGGCCTTCTCTTGCATGAGGGAACTTCATTGATGAGAACTGAGAAGCAGTAATGTCCTCTTTACCACTTGTTCTATGTTCTGTGAGTCTTGGGTCTGTAGATGTGCCACTTAGGTTTGGGCAATTCACAGACCAGTGTGTGACCCATTGTGGAACTCTGTAATAGTCTCTGTTTGTTGCAAAAGAAGATTCTTTGATGAATGATGACTGGAATACTTGTCTGTAAATATAAGTATCCATATTTTGTACATAGTAAGAAATTACATTTGTCTAGGGATGTGACAGCCTTGGGATTTTCTCTAAGATCTAAGACCTCTCCAGCTACATGTATTTGACTATGTTTACAGTACCACACATGAGTTTCCTTCCATTGAGTGGGCTTTAAGTCCGATTAGGTAGTTGTTGTATCTCCAAGATAAAAGTGCCACACTGCACCCATGTCATTAGCAATGCCAATCATTGGGCCTTGAAGCTAGGCTGGACCATCAGTTGATGTTCTCCCCATAGCAGCTTGTACAGTGCTCTCCAAAGCTAGGAGAGTTACACTGCAGTTTCTTACCTACTTCTTCATGTCTATACTAGAATTTTTTCTGGTTTGAGCTTCACAGGACTTTGTCACAATTGCTGTGAGTTCATATGAGTAATTGACCAGCTGACTGGAAAACTTTCCTTTTGGCCTTCTGTCACCTTTGGCTCTTTTAATCTTTCTGTTCCCCTCTTCCACAGTGACTGCTGAGCCTTGGGAGGCAGACGTTTGATATAGGTGTCCTATTACAGGAATGAGCTCTCTGCAGCTTCTTGTTCTCTGCCTGTTAATCTGTTGTTTCTGTGTTTATCACTATCTGCTGCATAAGGAAGCTCTGGTGAGAGGTGAGAGATTCATTAATCTATGGGTATAAAAATAAGTCATTAGGAGTCAGTTTAATGTGATAACTATTTAATAGAAAACTAGTATTAGGCTTTCCCCTGTGTCCTGTGACCTACCTAGCCTTGGGTTCCTAAGCCTGATATCAATGTATAAAGCAGACCTTAAATCCAATTAGAGAGTGGTTGGTTACTCCCATAATATTTGTGCCACTATGTACCCCTGGGCATATCTTGCCATGCCAACTGTTGTACTTAACAGGATTCACAGCTGGGTAAGGTTGATGACTTTTTTACTTCTAGTAGTATGCATAGCACCTTTCAGCACTATGAAAGTCATCGCCAGCTTGATTTCCTTGTTTGTTCTACAGCTCATGTATGTAGCATCTTCAGCAGTAGCGTTTTACAATCAAGTTCTGGAGGGTAACCAAGAGCAGGGGTAATGGCCAGTATTGTTTGATGGTCTATGGGAATCTCTCTGGTCAACAGCTTCTAGAGAGGGAGTCCATTCTTGGCACTGAGATTTTTTTTCCTTAGCCTATGATGTCTAGAGGGACAGTGTTCCCCTGTTAAACACTAACTTCTTTGAATCTCTTTTTATAATGTATATGTATATACTTTAAGAAGCTTCTATAGTGGTAGGTTTCCATATTGCTTTTTCTAAAGGCCTTCAGTGTTATTCCTCCCCATACTCCTTCCTCTGCCCTACCCCCCCATTCCCGCCCCCATTTAACCCCTCCTACTCTAGTGTTCCCCTTTCCCCTTCATCACTGCATTCTACCACCCCTCCCAGGAAGCCTCCCCCACCCATGGCCATTTATTATCTTCTTGATTTCTGGATTTTCAGATTGAAACATACATATCTAAAATTTCAAAGTTAGCATCGAACTGTGAGAGAGGACATGTAGCATTTGTCTTTCTGGGTCTGGGTTGCCCCACTCAGGATAATTGTTTCTAGTTCCATCCATCCATTTACCTGTGAATTTTGTAATTTCATTTTTTTTGTTTTAGGGGGAGGGCATTTTGAGACAGGGTCTCCCTGTAGCCCCAGCTGGCCTAAAATTCTCTTTGTAAATCAAGGCTGGCCTTGGACTTACTGAGATCCGCCTGCCTCTGCCTCTTCAGTGCTGGCATTAAAGGCATGCACCACCACTCCTGGCAGTTTCGTCATCTTTTTTTTTTTTTTTTTTTAAAGAGCTAATAATATTCCATTGTGTGTATGTATCATACCTTCATTATCCATCCATTCAATTCATGGACACCTAGGTTGTTTCCAGTTTCTGGCTATTATGGAAAGGGCAGTAATGGACGTGGATAATATTTATTTCTGTAATAGGGTATAGAGTCTTTGTGGTATGGCTGGGTCATATGTTAGATCAGTTTTAAGTTTTCTGAGGAATCTCCACACTGATTTCCTTAGTGGCTGCACCAGTTTGCACTCTACCCAGCAGAGTCAAGTTCCCCTTTCCTCACATCCTCACCAGCAGTTGTCCTTGTTTGTTTTTCTTCAAGTATTTATTCATTTATTTATTTATGTTGTGTTTGCCACTCTGTGTGTGTGTGTGTGTGTGTGTGTGTGTGTGTGTGTGTGTGTAGGTCAGAAGCCAACCTGCAGGACTTGGTTCTTACCTTTCACCATATGGATCCTGGGGATGGAACTCAGGTCATCAGGCTTTACACCAGGTGCCTCTTCCCCTGAGACATTTCACCAGCCCCAAAATTTATTTTAATTTTGTTCATTTGTGTGTTTTGCCTGCCTGTTCATTTGTGTGTTAGGCCAGAACTGTATAGGCCAGAAGAGGGCTTCAGATCCCCTGGAATTGGAATTAAGGACACTTGTTAGCCACCATGTGGATGCTGGGGTTCAAACTTGGGTCCTCTGCAACAGCAGCCATTGCTCTTAACCACTGAGCCATCTCTCCAGCCCCTTGAACATTTTTAAAGCTCCCTGTTCAGCTCTTTGCTCCACTTTTTTATTGGGTTGGGTTTTTTTGTTTGTTTGTTTGTTTGTTTAGCTTTTTTTTTTTTTTTTGGTCTTTTTGAGACAGGGTCTCCCTGTAGCCCCAGCCGTCCTGGAACTCACTATGTAGATCAGGCTGGCCTTGAACTCACAGAGATCTGCCTGCCTCTGCCTCCCGAGTGCTGGGATTAAAGTCGTGCGCCACCACGCCTGGCAATGTTTAGCTTTTTGAGTTCTTTGTATATACTAGATACAAACTGTTAGAGGTATAACTGGTAAAGATGTTTTCCCATTCTCTAGGTTACTTCTTCACTTGAATAATGGTGTCCTTTGATGTATAGAAGCTTTCTGGTTTCATGAGGTTCCGTTGGTCAGTTGTTGGACCTAATGACTGTGCTACAGGAGTCCTGGTCAAGAAAGTCCTTTCCTGTAGGGCCTATAAGTGTCAATATATTCACTATTCTCCTCTGTCTGATTCAGAGTATCTGGTCTTATTATATCAGGGTCATGAACCATTTGGAGTTGAGTTTTGTGCATAGTAAGAGAGAGGGATCTAGTTTCATTCTTCTACATGCCCTTACCCATTAATGGTTTGATGCACAAGAGTATGCTGAGTTTGCTTTCCTACACAAAGTAAACTGGTCCTTGTCTTCTTTTTGGAAACCAGTGTTCTCATCAACTGAGTTAAGTTTTAAATGTCTATAATATAAAGTGGATTACTATAACAAGCTTGCCTTTTAGTGAGTGTACTGATTATTTGTATAACATATGTATATTTCAAAAGCATTTGGTGAAATTGAGCCTGGGGGTGGTGTTTCTCTTTTTTTAAAAATATGTTATTTATTATTTTTATTTTATGTTTATGTGTGTATCGCCTGCATGTAGGTAAGTGCACCCGTGTTGTGCAGTGCCCACAGAGATCAGAAGAGACTGTCGGATCCCCTGGAACTGGAGTTACGAACAGTTGTTAGCTGCCATGTGGGTGCTAGGATTTGAACCTGGGTCTTCTGCAAGAACAATCAGTGTTCTTAACCACTGAGCCATCTCTCTAGCCCTGTTTCTCTCTTCAGAGAGAGAGAGAGAGAGAGGAGAGAGAGGGATACACCCACGCATCAATCCCCTGAAGTTGGAGTTGTAGGCATTTGTGAGCTGCCAGACCTTGGGTGCTGAGACCCAAACTTGGGTCCTCTGGAAGAGCAGCAAGCACTCTTTAACTGTTGGACTATCTCTCCAGTTTCTTTCTTATTTATTTATTTATTTATTTATTTTGGTCTTTTTGAGACAGGATCTCCCTGTAGCCCCAGCTGTCCTAGAACTCACTATGTAGACCAGGCTGGCCTTGAACTCACAGAGATCTGCCTGCCTCTGCCTCCTAGTGCTAGGATTAAAGGCATGCACCACCACGCCTGGCCCTTTTTTTTTTTTTTTTAAATCTCTTTTTAATGTTACATTGTTCTTTTAATTAAAACTTTTTAAATTACATTTATTTGCTTACTTATAGGGGTGTGCATGTTCTGTAACATGCATGTGGAGGTCTCAGAGGACAGTTGCAGGAATCGGTTCTCTTCTTCACCATGTGCGTACTGGGGATCTCAGATCTTTAGTCTTGGCTCCAGGCCCCTGTATCCACTGATCTATCTTGCTAACCCCTAAATTGTTCTTTTATATACCAATTCTAAGAAGTAAGAGTATATAAATGAGGGGCTGGAGATACGGCTCAGTGGTTAAGAACACTCACTATTCTTGCAGAAGACCTTGATTCAAATCCCAGCACCCACATGGCAGCTAACAACTGTCTGTAACTAGTTCCAGGGGACCTGACAGCCTCTTCTGTCCTCTGTGGGCACTACACAACACGGGTGCACTTACTTATATGCAGGCAATGCATGCATACACATACAAAAAAAGTAATAATTTTTTTAAGTATATAAATGACTATGACATAGCTAGAAACACTGCTATCCTGTATCTATAGGTAAATGTACTGTACTGAGCATTTTAGATGTTTTGCAAGGTCCCTAAGCAAAGCATATTGACAAGCTCTTGTTTTCTAGACCCTGTGTTTGCTATCATTTTGATGACTTGAAATTAACTATCCGGTTTTGCTGAAGGAAAAAAACAGTTTTCAGTTTCTCAAATATGTAGTTATACACCACTTCATAGTACTTTATCATGTTCTTGATACTGTTCTAAGTGTTTTACAATACTAGCTCTTAATTACTTATAGCTGTTAAGGTTTTTATATGAGTTGTAGAATTTGTTAGTGTTACATTTTTCTTTGCATTAAGTATCTTTTCTGATAGTCCTATGTATTCACTCAGTATTAAATCCAATCCATCATAATTAGAGAGTTAAATTTTTTAAAAGTTGGAATTATGTTTCTTTTTTATTACAGCTTTACCAACAGGGACGCTTATGTCAACTGGGAAGTGAATTTTGTGAATTGGAAGTCTTTGCTAAAGTTTTGAGAGCTTTGGATAAAAGGTAAATTTTTGTGTGCTTTCTTTTTCCCTGTTTTTGGTTTTTTTTTTTTGGAGACTGGGCCTCCTTGTAGCCCACGCTGGCCACCTGTCTCACTGATCCACGTGTCTCTGCCTGCCCAATGCTGGGATTAAAGACAGGCACCACCACACCTGGCTTCATTCTTTTCTTTGAGTCAGTCTCACATAGCTCAAGCTGGTCCTGAACTTGCTAGGTAGCAGAGGATGACCTTGAACTTCTGATCCTTCTGCCTCCATCTTCTGAGTGCTCGAATCACAGATAGGAACCACCATACCCAGTTTGGTGGTACTAATGATCAAACCCAGGGTTTCATGCATATTAGGCAAGCACTCTACCAAGTAAGCTACATCCCCAGCCCTCTTTGTGTTGTTGGTTTGTATATGGGTATGTGTGTGCATGTGTTCAAATGTATGGGTTAGTGTGGAAACCAGAGGTCAGTGTTGGGTATCTTCTTCAACTATTGTCCATCTTGGTTTTTGAGACAGAGTCTCTCAGTGGCCTTGAGCTCACTGGTTGAGTTGTATACTGACTGACCATTGAGCCCCAGGGATCCTTCTCTCTCCATCTCTTCAACAATAGGATTACAGTAGCACACTACACTTAAGTGTTAGAAATCTGAACTGTGAGCCTCATACTTACAGAGTAAGCACTTTACCAATAGAACTATCTCCTCCCCCCACCTCCTGTTTCATTAATTAATTAATTTATTTATTTATTTATTGTTTTTGAGACAGGATAGGCTGGCCTGGGCTCAAGGTAATGGTTCTGCCTCAGTCTTCTGAGAACTAGGACTACATGCACCACTATTCTGACCTATTCATGTGTTTTCTGAGATAGGGTCTCCTGGCCTTGAAATCCTGGGCATAAGCAGTCCTCCTACCTGGAGTTACGGACAGTTGTTAGCTGCCATGTGGGTGCTGGTATTTGAACCTGGGTCTTCTGCAAGAACAGCCAGTGTTCTTAACTGCTGAGCCATCTCTCTAGCCCCTGGCCTTGTATTCTTAATGTAGACCAGGCTGGCCTTTAAAAGATTGTATTAAAATAGATATACCATAAAATTTACTATTTAAATCATTCTAAATATATAATTCAGTGAGATTAAATGTATTTGTTTGCCTTGTACAGATACCACAAATATCCATTTCCAGAATGTTTTCATCATCAAAACAAAAGTTTATGAATAGACAAATTCATTGAATGTTACAATTATGATAGCAAATTCTATGGCATGAGAATTATAACTCAATAGAAAGCCTTAAAGAACAAAATAAATGTCACTACTATATATAAAGGTCAAATTACATGTTTTATTCTACAAATACATAAAGCACTTAGCAATGAATTTGGGTTTTTGACATAGGGCCTCGTATCCCAGCCTGCCTCTGGTATTGGTTCTGGCCTTACACCTTGAGTGAGGCAGGCTCTCTTACTGTTTACTGCTGCATACACCTGGCTGGCTGGCCTATAACCCTCAACAATTCTGTCTATTCCTCCCACCTCCCCACAGAAGTACACTGGGATTGTCAATGCTTGTGCTACTATGCCCAGCTTTTATGTGGGTTCTGGGGATCTGAATTCAGGTGTTCAGCCTTTTGTGGCAAGGGCTTTAGCTACTGAGCCATCTCCCCAGCCCAGTTGTCGCTTTATTATTGGAGTATAATTGTTTTCTAAAAAAATTTATTTTGCTGGGCATAGTGGCTCATGCCTTTAATCCCAGTACTTGGGAGGCAGAGGCAGGTGGATCTCTGTGAGTTCAAAGCCATCCTGGCCTACATAGCAAGTTCTAGGACAGCTGGGGCTACAAGGAGACCCTGTCTCAAAAAGACCAAAAAAAAAAAATTAATTTTATGTGCATGAGTGTTTTGCCTGCATGTATGTAGGTAGGTACATCAACATGCATGCAATGCCTGTAGAGACCAGAAGAGGGCATCAGATCCCCTGGAACTGGAATTATGGATGGTTGTCGGCCACCATGTGGGTGCTGGGAACCAAACCTGTGTCCTTTGCAAGAGTAGCCAGTAGTCTTAACTGCTGAGCCATGTCTCTGAGTATAATTAATTTTTAAAGCTGATTTTATAAGCTAGCCCCATTCTCCATTGACATCGAGTCACACTGATTTTCCCAAGAATTGCAGGATCATCTTCTTGGTAAAAAGACTAGGTTACGTTTTTAATTATGGTGGCCTCATAATTAATAAGCCAAAACACTCTGTTTGGAAAATCATGGTGTAATTATTTAATAGAGGAGCAGCTAGCCCTCTCAAGAGGTGAGAATGAATTACCTCTAGAATAACCTTTCTCTTCTCTTTCAGACATTTGCTTCATCATTGTTTTCAGGCTTTGATGGATCATGGTGTTAAAGTTGCTTCAGTCTTGGCCTACTCATTCAGTAGGCGGTGCTCCTACATAGCAGAATCAGATTCTACAGTAAAGGAGAAGGCCATTCAGGTTGGCTTTGTTTTAGGTAAGTAATGGTAAAATAGAGGAGAGTTTTATTCTGCAATGAATCATTAAAACTGCTTTCGATAAAATACTCTTCCAAGAGTTTCTCAAAGTCTGCATAGAGAGGTTGTAAGAAGTCTGCATAGAGAGGTTGTAAGAAAACTGTTAGAACTAGGTTGATTTATTCAACTTGAATTCTGTGCCAAGCACGATACTAGGTATTTAAATGGCATCTTCCTGAATCTTCATGGCATTCCAGCAAAGCAGCAGTAATAATGGCAATTTACAAATGAGGAAGTAGACTTAGAGAAGTTGATCAACTCATAGCTTTCAGTGAGCTATGTTTAGAATCCTGTGTCTTTGTGATTCCAAAATACATATCTTTCTGCCACATCATGCTGTCACCATATTCTTTTTTTTTTTTAAATATATATATGTGTGTGTGTGTGTGTGTGTGTGTATGCGTATGCATGTATTGCCGAGAGCATGGAGGTCAGAGGATAACCCTCAAGTGTCAGTCCTTGCCTTCCATCTTTTAAAAAAAAATTTTATTATTTGTTGTTAGCTGCCATGTGGGTGCTGGGATTTGAACCCTGGTCTTCTGTAAGAACAATCAATGTTCTTAACTGCTGAGCCATCATCTCTCCAGCCCCTTAAGAAATATTTTTTAGCTGGGCATAGTGGCACATGCCTTTTGTCCCAGCACTTGGGAGGCAGAGGCAGGCAGATCTCTGTGAGTTCAAGGCCAGCCTGGTCTGTATAGTGAGTTCCAGGACAGCTGGGGTTACAGGGAGACCTTGTCTCAAGAAAGACCCCCCCCCAAAAAAAATTATTTTACATAAGTGTGCATGGAGGTGCCTGCAGTGGCCAAAAGAGCCATCTCTCCAGCCCCCCCTCACCAAATTCTTTTAACTGTTTGCTATATACTATAGCATGAGACCTAATCCTTTTAAACATAACTTTATTTTATGTGTATGGGTGTTTACCTGCTTGTATGTAAGTGCACCACATGAGTACAATGCCTGTGGAGGCCAGAAGAGGGCATCAAATCCTTTGGAACTGGACCAAACCCAGGTCCTCTACAAGAGCAACAGGGCTCCTAACTGCTGAGCTCCTCTGTTCTAAAACTTAACATTTTTAGGGACTCTTTTGTATCCCTAAAATGAGGTTTTTTTCAAAGACATTTTTATTTTTAATTATGTGTACTTGTGTGTGTCGATTGGAAGATATGTGCACATGAATGCAGGTGTCTCTCACAACTAGAAGAGGCATCAGCATATCTGGAACTAAAGTTATAAGTGGTTGAGAGCTGCCCAGATGTGGGCGCTGGGAACCAAACTTGGGAGCTCTGCAAGAACAGTAAGTGCTTTTAACTCCTGAGCAATCTCTCTAGTCCCAAATGAGTTGTTTTGAATTTTTTTTGAAGATGTGAGGATAGTGAAAACACAAGTATAAAAACATTCTTGAGGGCTGGAGAGATGCCTCAGTGGTTAAGAGCATTGGTTATTCTTACAGAGGACCAGGGTTTGATTCCTAGCACCCATGTGGCAGCTAACCATCAGTAACTCCAGTTCCAGGAAATCTGACACTCTTTTCTGACCTGTGGGTTTGACATGGATGCACCTACCTACACATGCAAGCAATAAACTCATACACATGAAAAAAATAATATAATTTTTTTAAAAAAATTCTTGAAAATTTTACTCATGTAGAAAAATACTAGTATTTTGTAGCAATTGCTTGTTAAAGTTGTTAGTCCCCTATACCCCCACATGCTTGTTTTTTCCTCTGCTAGAGATCAAATTTTAGGCCTGGCATATGCTAGACAAACACTGTAGTACTGAAGTACATCCCCAGTCCCCAAACCTCATCCTGTTTTCAATGTCTCACTTGGTTGGCCTGGATGGTGTAGAGTTTAGGTTACTCCTGCCTTACCCTTACAAGTGCTGGAATGACAGGGGTATGCCGCCATCCGTGGCTCTCTACCTTCTTTATTTAAGATTTTTTACTGTTTTGTTTTGAGACAGGGCACTGCTGTGTAACCCTGGCTAATTTGCAACTTGCTGTTTAGACCAGGCAGGCCCCAAATTCACAGAAATCCATCTGATTTCTGCTTTCTAAGTACTGTGATTAAAGGTGTACACCACCATCACCTGGTAATTTAAGGTTTAAAAACTTGATTCTTGTCCTAGAAGTTGCAAAATAATAGAGTCCTTTAAACCATTTTCCTGCTTCCCACAACGATGACATTGTATATAAGAAAGTATCTTTTTGAGACAGGGTCTTCCTGTAGCCCCAGCTGGCCTAGAATTCACTATGTAGACCAGGCTGGGCTCTATCTCACAGGCATCCACCTGCCTCTGCCTCCGGAGTGCCACCAGACCCAGCGTTTTTAGCTTCTTGAATTAATGTATGCACATGTTTTTCTCTCACTTCTGTGCACATTTATTGTCGATTTTTTTATCATTTCCTTTATACTTGAAACAATTTTCAGTTTGCTGGAGGAACTTCAGAACATTCTCCTCAGCATTTATCCTTTAATAGTTTCAAGGAATAAATTACAACAGTTGTCCAGAGGATGTCTCTGATAATAATGTGTTTGCACTTTTGGTAAATGTTAATGACATTAGTTATAGTGTGGTCATGTTAAATCTGTGAATGAGAAATTGATTATCAAGGAGAAGGAAAGCCAGGAAAGCTAGCATTCATGGAGGTATTTTGTTATCTCCACATACACTATACCAACCTTATTCATTAGGATGATCATAGAGTAAAATCAAGTCTAGCAAGTTTATAGTTATATCATCAGTATTAATCTTTTTTTTTCTTTTTTAAGTTTTTTATATTTTGGTCTCTTTGAGACAGAGTCTCTTTGTAGCCCTCAGCTGGCCTGGAACGCACAGAGATCCGCCTGCCTCTGGGATTAAAGGCATTGGCCACCATGCCCAGTGCTTCATCAGTATTATTCTTAAAATTAGAGAGAGTAAAGATGCTTCATACTAGAAGTATAACTAATACATGAAAATTTTTACAGAGAGAGTGTGTATGTGCGTGTGTGTGTGTGTGTGTGTGTGTGTGTGTGTATGGTGGGGATATGACTTTGGATGCCACGGCATACATGTGTCTGTTCTCCTTCCACCTTTGCATGAGTTCCAGAGATCATACTCAGGTATCAGACTTGTGCAGCAAGCACCTTTATCCGCTGAGCCATTTTGGTGACCTATGATATGTAGAAATAACATCTTTATATAGGAGTAATTCACATACAATTCGCCTACAATAAAATATGCAATTCAGAGGTTTTAATAGTCATTACATTTTTTAAATATCACAGATTTTAAATGCTACTATCACCGCAAAAGAAACCCACCCCCACTAACAACCACTGCCCATCCTTCTTCTACACCAGCAGCCAGCACCCATTTTGTCTCTATAGCTTTGCCTGTTGTGGGCAGTTCGTATCAATGGATTCATAAAATATGTGATTTTTTTTTTTTTTGACTAGCTTTTTTCATTTAACAGTTCTCAAGGTCTCTACCTGTTGTAGAGATTAAATTTTAATCTAACATTTTATCCATTCAGTAGAGACTGATTAGCCAAAAAGGGAATGATAGTATACATGCATAATACTCCAAGTAGCTAGGATTACAGCTACCTCACCTAGGAGTCAAGGAGCCAAAAAGACTGGAATGACTGAAATTCAGGAGCTTTAATTTCCCTGTGGTATGGAGGTGTTGCTAGGATGGTGCCAGTGCTGTAGAACATTGGAAACAGGCCCACAGAAAGGGTCTGAGAGCTAGCATCCAACTAGTTGTTGCTGGTATTGCTGACAGGTGCTGTGAAACTGGTTTTGCAAGTGTTGAAAACCACAACTGGAATGACCACTGCTTACTAGAATGAACTGTCTCTGCCAATCTAAGGAAACATATCCTGTCAGCAGTAGGACAGAGTGCTTCTTGCCTGTCCAGTCTTGCAGCACCTATCTCTAGCACTTTCTGCCAGCAGAACTTAACAGCAAGCCAGCTGGCAAGAAGAAATATAGTTGTAGAATCCTTTCTCTATATCATAAAGCAGCCTAGCTAGACTTGAAGCTGGGAGATAGCCTAATAACCAACATATCAAAATAAATGTTAGGATGCTAAGTAGACGATTGCTTAATACAAATATGTATAATAGATAGCCAGGGAGGGGAAGGAAAGGGAAGGGAAGAAAGAAAGGAAAGGAGGGAGAAATACTGCTCAGCATTAGAACCTTGCTCATATGTGTGAGACCCTGGGTTCAGTCCCCATAGCTCCCTCCCCCAAACACAAAAGAACCAAGCTTGATAGCAACTAGAAAACATGAAGCCTTAGCCTGTGGAATAGTCTTAGAAAGTTAAATTGTTTGACCCTTTATTTATAGTTTCATCTTTGAGCGTAGTGAATATACTCAAAACCTTTCTCCCTCCTTCCTCTTCTACTTCTTTTCAGCCCAGTGCATGAGCATGCTACATACTGTTCTACCAAGGGAGCTACCCTCTGGTAGGAATATCTTTAAGTTAAACACAAGAGACTCATTATGGGGGTTTGTTTTAGGTATTTCTTTATAAGTAGATCACTGTAGCTTTTCTCTTGTTCCTCAGGTGGATTTCTTTCTGACGCAGGCTGGTATAGTGATGCTGAGAAGGTATTTCTGTCTTGCCTTCAGTTGTGTACTCTACATGATGAAATGCTTCACTGGTTTCGAGCAGTGGAATGTTGTGTGAGGTAAGTTGGGGCAGATGGTATGATTAGGAGTTGAAATGCTAATGGCTTTTGTAGTTTGGTTTCAGAATCCTGGGTATACTCTATATTTGAGTAAATCTCTTAGGTATTTCAGAAGTCAGAGCTTCTTAACTCCAAAATGTCCTTAATCTGCTATAGACATCATAGCTTAGACTTCAGTATTGTGAACTAGAATGTATATCTCATATATCATTTTGTCTTATCATAGAGTCTGTATTTATTTATTTGGCCTTTTTGAGATAGGGTCTCCCTGTAGCCTCAGCTGGCCTGAAACTTACTGTGTAGATCCAGCTGACCTTGAATTCACAGAGATAGGCCTGCCTCTGCCTCCTGAGTGCTGGGATTAAAGGCAAGCCCCACCATGCCAGGTTCCTGTGTATTCATTTATTAAAGTTTTATTTATATTATTTTATGTATATAGGTGTTTTGCTTGTATGTAAGTGCACCCATGTTGGGCAATGCCCATAGTGGCCAGAAGAGGGCATTGGATCCCCTGGAAGTGATGGTTAGCTGCCATGTGGGTGCTGGGAATTGAACCTGGGTCCTCTGGAAGAGCAACCTGTGCTGTGCTCTTAACTGCTGAGCCATCTCTCTAGCCCCTCTTTGACTTTTTGAGCTAGGGTTTCACTCTGTAGCTGAGGTTAGCCTGAAACTTGCTGCATAGCCTGGTTTGGCCTCAAACTGGTGATTCTCCTGCCTCAGCCTCCCATGGGCTAGGTTTACATGTCTGAGCTACTTTTTTGGATTTTGTTTTGTTTGAGACAGGGTCTCACTGTAGACCCAGTTGGCCTGGAATTCACCATGTAGACCAGACTGACCTCTATCTCGTAAAGATCTGTCTACCTCTACTTCCACATGCACCACCACAGCAGGCTGTAAGCCACTTCTTAATAAGAATCATTCGTAATGCTGAGCATGCCTGTAATCCTAGCATTCAGAGGCAGAGGCATGTGGCTCTCTGTGAGTTCAAGTCCAGTATGATGTACATAGCAAGTTCCAGGCCAGCGAGGACTACATAGTGAGACTCTGCACCCCTACTTAAAGGGGGAGGGAGAGATTCTTGCAGAGGACCCAGGTTTGCTTCCCAGCACCCACATGGTGCCACATGCAGAGTCATCAATAAATAAAAATAAAAAAGATTGGGCTGGTCGTGGTGGCGCACACCTTTAATCCCAGCACTCGGGAGGCAGAGGCAGGCGGATCTCTGAGTTCAAGGCCAGCCTGGTCTATATAGTGAGTTCCAGGACAGCTGGTGCTACAGGGAGACCCTGTCTCAAAAAGACCAAAAATAAATAAATAAATAAGATTTTAAAAAAAAAACCTAAAGGGAAATAAAAATAGAAAGGTTCCTTAGCGTCACTGGTCTAGTCAGTTTACTGAGTTTACACTTCTATTATTATATAATTAAGGATCACATTTTCTCCGAATATTTTTTTGTAGAAACTATAAAGGGATTGCATTTGGGCCTCAAATTTGTAGTGTTGATAAAAATAATCTGTGCGTCTTGAATTAGGTAACAGCCATTAACATTTCTTTTCATCTGTTCATTTTTTTCAGTCAGATTTATTTCTCCCGTATTCCTCATTTTGCTTTAGCCTGACTGAAAAGTTTTGTTTTCTCAAATGACCAGGGCTATCTCCTTTCTGGTTTGACATCTTTAACAATTAGCTTACATATTTAGGATTGCAAGTGCTATAGGCAGAGAGGAAGATGCCTAGTGGGTCTGCTTTTTCTAATCAGAAAAATATTAAAAGCTTTCCCCTAAGCTTACCTGTATCTCTTTGGTTACCTAGGACACATTCTGTGTCTTCCAAGAGGTAGTTTCTAGGAAAGCAAGGCCTTTTTAATTGTACATACTGCTACATTGAGTAAATTCAGTGATTTACCTGAAGGAGGAAAGGGAAGGCCCAAGAAACAAAGCCTAGTTTTGTCTTTCTGAGACAGGGTTTCCCTATAGCCCCAGCTGGTCTGGAACTTGCTGTGTAGACAAGGCTGTCCTTGATTTCCCAGAGATCTGCTTGCCCCTACCTTCTGACTGTTGAAACTTAAGGCATGGGCCACCAGTCCCAGCTCAAAGCCAGTTTTAATATGCTTGCCCCTACCTTCTGACTGTTGAAACTTAAGGCATGGGCCACCAGTCCCATGCCAGTTTTAATATGGCTTGCTGCTTTTTAGTAAGACAAGAGTTTTTATTTATGACTTGGAAAACTCAAACTAAAATCTTCCTCTGTACAACTATACCTGCTAAATTCTTAGCCACTATACATGTGTTCAGTATATTTCTATACCACATAATTTTGTTATCTACTTTGTATTATTTGAGAAAGGATTAAATTTTTTTCTGACTTACCTTTTTTTTTTTTAAAGCAGAAGGAAATTTGGGGGATTAATTGACCGTGTGTTTAACTGAACTGGAAGAGAGGAATGTTTTGCAGAAGAGATAATAATGAAATCCCTTTCTCAGTCCCCTGAGCTTTAACTTTATTTGAATCTCAGCAGTTCTCATCTACATTGACTCTCTGTAGATTTTTGAATGTGGTAATGGGGACATAGGTTACCAAAGTATATATACAGCTTGTTTGGTGAATCCTTATTCTCATTACGTTTTTTGGACACATGAACACAGATACGATATGGAACATTCCTTATTCCTTTGACCCAGACAGCTTTGTTGAGCCCAGTATCAGTGCACACATCTGGAATTCCCATCTTCATGGTGAATTCTGGATTTCTTTGAGTGCCTGAGGGCATGTTTCTAGACGCCTCTCCACTGGTGTGCTTGTAAATGTTGATGGTGTATTCCCAGTCACCATCTCATTGATGGCAGAAAGGCCCTTCTTCTTGACTCCCCTCTTTGCAGGAGCCATTCCGTCAGGCTAAACTGGTACCATTTCTGAGTCCTTTTTTTCCCCTTGAACTCACAGATCTGCCTGCCTCTGTACCCTCCCTGCCCCCAAGTGCTGGGATTAAAGGCATGCACCGCCATGCCGGGCCTCTTAGTCCTTTTTTATTCTTTTGAGACTCGTACTTTTATTCATTTTCTATTTAGTAGTTTTGCTTTTTCTGTTCACACATTTATTGCCATCAACTAAGAAAAGATAGAAAACAACCAAGAAGAAAATATTTTCTATAACCTCTCTGCCCAGAAAGAAGACTATGTAGTTATCCCTTAGTATCTATGAACAGTTTGTTCTAGGACCCCTGGAATACCCAAATCTGCAGGTGCTCAGGCCCTTGTATAAAGCGATAAAGTGTTTTGTGTATAATGTAGGCTCATTTTCCATGTACTCTAGATTACTTAGGACACCTAATGCAGTGCAAATGCTCTGTGAATAGCCGCTCTTTTTTTTTTTTGGAAAATTTTTTTGGGATTTATTTATTTATTTATTTTTTAATTATTTAATAACCACATGATTAGAAGCATTTCATTACAGCATTAACATATTCAATAACAATTTCCAGAGCAAAGATGCTTC
>NW_008346261.1:72550-93466 GCF_000622305.1 Nannospalax galili | reverse complement strand
TTCCTCTCCCACTAGAGGCTCCATACTCTGCCATCCCTGTCACTGTCCACTGTGTTGTCAGCACCCTCATCCATTCCCCCCTGTCTGCCCTTCTGGTAAATCTAGTCAGCCAGAGGTCCCTGTTCCAGGAGTGTCAGCTGTTCCTCATGGCCGCTCTTTTTTTAAAAAAGATTTTTTTATTATTTTTACTTTATGTATATGTGTGTTTTGCTTGTTTGCTCGCTGGCTCGCCTTGAACTCAGAAATTTGCCTGCCTCTGCCTCTGAGTGCTGGGATTAAAGACATGCACCCCCACGCCTGGCTCTTTTGTTTTTTAATGAATAAAACGTTTCTGGAGCTGGGCGTGGTGGCACACACCTTTAATCCCAGCACTGGGAAGGCAGAGGCAAGCAGATCTCTGTGAGTTCAAGGCCAGTCTGGTGCATAGTGAGTTCCAGGACAGTTGGGGCTACAGGGAGACCCTGTCTCAAAAAAAAAAGAAAAAGTGTCAGAACTGTTGGTGTTGGGGGTGCTTGAACCTGTTTTGAAAGTGAACCTGAGTCTTGTGTAATTTAATTTCCTCAAAATCTAAAAATAAATAGAAATTAGAAACTAGAAGAAAATAGTGGTATCTGTTATTGAGAGAAAGTAGTATACCTCACCAATTTTTAGGACAAAGAATTCTCAAATATTCCTAGACCCAGTATGCTCCTGCATACCTCATCTGGGGAAGATATTCAAGGTATGACTTATGTATAAATTAAGTAGGAAGAGAGTGAGCAAACAATTGGCAATTTGTAAAAAGTTTTGAGTGAGGTGGGATTTTTTTTTTGAGCAGGAGATAAAAGGGAAATTTTAGAAATGATATAAAACTGAAATTCTTAGTTACTGCAGGTTCTTAATGTAAAATAAGAATATTTTATAGTTTTTTGCTAAAGTTTTTTTAACTTTTAAAAAAAATTTATTTATTTTTAAATTTTATGTGTATTGCCTGCATGTAGGTAAGTGCACCCGTGTTGTGCAGTGCCTAGGGAGGTCAAGAAGACGCTGTCGGATCTCTTGGGACTGGAGTTACAGACGGTTGTTAGCTGCCATGTGGGTGCTGGGATTCAAACCTGGGTCTTCTGCACGAACAACCAGTGTTCTTAACTGCTGAGCCATCTCTCCAGACCCTTGCTAAAGCTTTCTTACCATATCTCTCGTATGGGCTAAGGATATGTAGCCCTGTCGGTAGAGTGCCTGTCTAGCTCTTGGTTCCATCCCTAGTTCATGTAAACCACTACAGTGATGCATACCTGTAATCCTAGCACTTAGGAGGTAGAGACAGGCGGATCAGAAGTGTAAAGTCATCCTTAGCTACTTGGTGAGTTCAGTGCCAGCCTTCAGCTGAAGCCCTGTTTCACTAAAGAACAGTGAGGAGGGGCTCATTTTATAAAGTCATGTTCTTTCAAGCCTATAAAGTATTCTTTCAGAAAGACAGGTTAACCTGAAACTTGGGTCAGGAAGCTTATAGAGACCACATGGCAGAATTCTTTTGTTTCTTTTTCTTTTTTTTTAAAATATTTATTTTTATTTTATGTGTACATTGGCTGCATGTATGTGAGTACGCCCGTGTTGTGCAATGCCGTGGAGGTCAGAAGAGGGCTTCCGATTCCCCTGGACTAGAGTTGAAGACAGTTTGGTTCGCAGCCACCATGTGGGTACTGGGAATTGAACACATGTCCTCTGCAAGAGCAGTAGTGCTCTTAACCACTGAGCCATCTCTCCAGCCCCCAGAATTCTTTTTTTTTTTTTTTTTCGGTCTTTTTGAGACAGGGTCTCTCTATAGCCCTAGCTGTCCTGGAACTCCCTGTGTAGACCAGGCTGGCCTTGAATTCACAGATATCTGCCTGCCTCTGCCTCCCAAGTGCTGGTATTAAAGGTGTACACCACCATACCAGGCTCTTTTTTTAAAGGAGATAATGGAGATAATGAAGCCAGGCAGGGTGGGACACATCCTTAATCCTAGCATTTAGGAAGCAGAAGGTCAATCTCTGTTCAAGGCCAACCAGGACTGCATAGTGAGACTCTGTCTTCTGGAACATGAAACAAAACAGAGATGATGAAATGAAAACATTTGACTTTATGGTGAAGGATATGATCCTATAGATATGTGTTGGCTAAAAAGTAAAACCGAATTATATTTTGTTAAGAGGAAACATTCCAAACTATAATAAAGAATTTAAGATGAAATCCATTACTTGATAAGAAAGGAATATTGCTAGGAGAATGTATAATTTACAAAAATCTAAACCTATGTATAACAAGTAGAGATTTATATAAGCAGTGTGTCCTAAAAATACAAAAAAAAAAAAGAAAAAAAATCATTACAGTGTCAGGTATCTCCAGAGTGTATTAATTCATAATTCATAGAAATTATCTAAAATCTCAATTCTTTGCCTCTGTCTGCTGTCCTATTCTCTGGTTTGCTAGTTTTGTCTTCAGTTAGCTCTTCAGGGGTTTACAAAAAGGAGATAAGATTACTGCCATGGTTTGAGATAGTAAGTATGGATTCCATATTGTCTAGCAGAAGAAAGACTCTTCCCAAGTACTTTTTTTTTCCTTTAAAGACAGCCAGTCTTTCTCAAAAACTAGCAGACCTGCCCATGAGTCTTATAAGCCGGAGCCAGCTCATTTGGCAACCTCTGAATCAGTCATTGGCAAGGGAAATGGCATCCCTACTCTAAAACTGGTTTCAGTTAGTCATGGTTTACACATTATTCCCATGTAAAAGGAGTCAGTGCCTCAACAAGCTCAGACTCTGCTTCCAAGCAAGATGAGCCAACTTTACCTACTGCATTTCATAGTGATTTCCTCCTTAAGTTTAAAATCAAACTGACACCAATGACAACAAAAACTTGTATATGAAAGAACATTATTGGGGCTGGGGAGATGGCTCAGCAGTTAAGAGCACTGACTGCTCTTGCAGAGGACCAGGGTTCGATTCCCAGCACCCACATGGCGGCTACGAACCATCCTTAATTCCAGTTGCAGGGGAATCCAAAGCCCTCTTCTGACCTCTGCAGCACTGCACAACACGGGTGCACTCACATACATGCAGGCAATATACTAATACACCATGTACATAAAAATAATTTTAAAAAATTTTTAATTATATTCCCAGCACTCGTGAGGCAGAGGCAAGTGGATCTCTGTGAGTTCAAGGCCAGCCTGGCCTACATAGTGAGTTCCAGGACAGCTGGGGCTACAGGGAGACCCTGTCTGAAAAAGACCAAAAAAAAAAAATTTATTTACAAGACATTATTAAGAAAGTGAAGCTGGGTATAGTGGTACACTGCTGTAATCCCAGCACTCAGAAGATTGAGACAGGAGGACTGAGAATTCAAAACTAGGTGTCATAGCAAGACCCTCTCTGTCTCTCTCCTTTCATTTTGTCTCTTTCAACTCACTTTTTTTTATTCCCTTGAGTCACAGTCTCACTTTATATCCGAGATTGACCTGAAAATCAGTCCTCCTGCCTCAACCTTCTTACTGTTGGGAATGTAGGTAAACACCACCATGCCCAACTGACTTGTCCCAAACATGTCAGAAGACAACCTGCAGGATGGGAGAAAATATTCGCAGATCATATATTGAAAGAGGGTATAGTATTTAGGTGTACTATGAACTATAACTCATCAGCAAATGACCCAGTCTTTTAAATAGACAAGGGACTTAAATAGTCATTTTCCAAGGAAGATATATAAGTTGCCACTGAGCATAGGAAAAGGTGAACTGTATCATTCATTAGGGAATTCCAAGTCAAACACAGATACCACTTCACATGTACCAAGGATGCATAGGTTTTGTTCTCTTGCTTGCTTTTTTTTTTTTTTTTTTTTTTTTCTTTTTTTTTTTTTGATCTTTTTGAGAAAGGGTCTCCCTGTAGCTCCAGCTGTCCTGGAACTCACTATGTAGACCAGGCTGGCTTGCTTGCTTTTTAATGGGCTGGAGATGTTAGCTTAGTGCACTTAGAGCACTGCCAAAACCAGAAGCAGAAAGTCAGTGAGTATAAAGACATACTGGAAACCCTGTACACTGTTGCTGTGAGTGTAAAATGATACAGCTGCTGTGCAATACAGTTTGGCAGTTCCTCAAAGAGCTAAACATAGAATTACCAGATGACTCAGTAGTTGCATTCCAGGGTTCATACCGAAGAGAATTGAAAGCAGAGACTCAAGTGATTTGTATATCCATGTTCAGAAGAGCCCCAAAGTGGAAATAGTCCGAGTGTCTATCTGCAAATGAAGAGATAAGTGATTGTACATAGACTTACTCAGCCAGTTGAGCACATGCTCTACCAAAAGGATGAGCCTTGAGGTTTTTACCCCATGCAATAAGGAACAATAGACTGCATACACACATACATAAAATATATAGATGAGATAAATTTATAGAGACAGGAAGTAAATTAAAAATTCTAAGGACTAGGGGTAAGGGAGAATGAGAACCATTGCTTAATGGGTTACAGAGTTTCTGGGGTATGTATGTATGAGACAGACAGACGGACAGACACTCCCTAGTCCCAGCCTGCCTGGAAGTCACTGTGTGGAACAGGCTGGCTTCGATCTCACAGAGATCCGCCTGTCTCTGCCTCTCGAGGGCCAGAGTTTCTGTTGGGGTAATGAAAAAGTTTTGGAAGTGAATAGTGGCAACAGTTGCATAACATGACAAATATAATTAATGGCACTGAATTGTGCATTTAAGATTGGTTCATGCAGGTGGTGGCATATGCTTATAATCCTTGCACTTGAAAGGTGGAGGCAGAAGGATCACAAGATGGAGGCTAGCTTGGACTACATACTGAAACCTTGCTTCAAAAGAAAAAAGAGGGAGCTGGAGAGATGTTTGGTGCTTAAGAGTGGTTACTACCAAGCACTTGCAGAAAACCCAGATTCTTGAAAACCCAGAAACCTTGGTGGTTAAGAGTGCTTACCACCAAGCTCTTGCAGAAAACCCAGGTTCCATTCCTAGCACCCACATGACATCGATATAACCATCAATAATTCCAGTTCCAGGCGATTCTACACCTTCTTCTGGCCTCCAGAGGCCAGAAGAAGGTATACTTACATACATGCAGGTGAAACACTCGTACACATAAAATAAAATTAAAGCTAAATTAAATTAAACCCATGTCAGTATTGTTATTATCTAACCTTTTCTTATTTAATCTGTTGTATATAAAATATTTTGTTTCTTTGGTGATTAGAATCAAATCCAGGGCCTAATGAATCCTTAGCATTTACTGTGCCACTGAACATCTTCCAAAATTTTTTTACTAGATCTCAGAATGGTATCAAACCTTACTTAAAATTGAGTTTCATTATTTGCTTTCAACATGCACAATTTTTCTACATTGCCTGACAAAAAAGTTGAGGAAAGATTTACTTTAGCTTACTGTCATGATCTCATGGCCCCATGCACTCAGATAAAACTCAGTAACTAAAGCTGATTGGAGCAGCTTACATCGTGGTGGGCAGGGGTCAGAGAGAAAGGGATATAAGCTATAAGGACAGGTACCCAGTGACCCGACTTCTTCCAGCTCGGCCCTGCCTCTCTACGTTTCACCATGTCCCAATTAAGCTGTTACATTATGAATTATGAATCTGTTGATTAGGTCAGAACCCTCATGATCTGACTGTAGAAACCAGAGGCATGCTTTATTAACCATCTAGACATTTCTGCCAGTCAAATTAACAATCAAGATTATCACATTATATTCTTTTAAAAAATTATTACATTTACTTGTGCATTGGAAGAGGAGTGGCATGTGGTACAGAGTGTTTGTGGAGGTCAGAGAACAACTTATAGGGGTCAGTTATCTTCCTCCATGTGGATTTCAGAGATTGAATTTAGGTTGTAAGGCCTCATGGCAGGCACCCTTACTCACCTAGCCATCTTGCTGAGTGGTTTTGTCTTGTCTGTCTGCTACTCATCTAGTAATCTTGCTCAGTCTTTTTGGTTTTGTGTGTGTGTGTTGTACATGCATGTTCATATGCATGGTCATGTGTGTAGGTGCACATATGTGTGCATGTAGAGGTCCTAGGTTGACATCAGGTATCTTCCTTGCTCTCTGCTTTGTTTATTGAGGCACATTCTTACTTGAACTCAGAGCTGGCTGGTCAGATAGTCTAGCGTGCCACCTTGCCCTAGAGATCCTGTCTCTGCCTCCTGGGCTGGGATGTAGGTTACCTGCAGGCCTGCTCGTTTTTTACATCTAGACTCTTGTCTTCCTGCTTCCATAGCAAGTGCTTTATCCACTGAGACATCTCTCCAGCCCCTCAATCTTTGTCTTGTTTTGTGTTTATTTGTTTGTGGAGGTAGGTGGGGTGGACATGGGTGCTTGTGTGAGCATACACAGATACACACATGCCATGGCTCATGTATAAAGGTCAGAACTTTTAGGACTCAATTCTCTCCTTCCATTGTGGGATATGGTGATCAAACTCAAGCATTCAGGTTAGTGTAGCAGTACCTTTACTCTCTGAGCTATCTTCCCAGCCCAGCCATTCAGTTTTTATACACATATATATACATACACACATATATATACTATTTATTTTTTATTTTGTATGTATGAGTGTATGGGTAGGTTCACCCATGTCATGTGATGCCTGTAGAGGTCAAAAGAGAGTGTTGGAGCCCCTGGAACTGGAGTTACAGATGGTGGTTGTTGCCATGTGGGTGCTGGCAGTTGAACCCGGGTCCTCTGAAATAGCAGCCAGTACTCTTAACTGCTGAGGCAGCTCTCTAGCTCCATCATTCAGTCATATAGTAAATACATTCATAAACTTGATAGCTTCTGCATTTGTATGTTTTCCATTTGAAACTTAGTATAGTTGGGCATGGTAAACAATAATTGCTTTCTACGTTAGCTGTTGATCGGGTAGGTGTGGTTCTTGCATTGTCTTGAGTCTTGAGAACAAGACGCTGTGCTTCAACTGTTGCAGCACTCTTGGGAACATTGACTACATGCCTTTTCCTCAAGCCTGTGAGTTGTACCCAAAGTTTCTCATCTTACACCCTACTTACTGTCAGGCCAGATGGACATACAGACCCTAAGGAGTTTTAGAATGTTTAATTTGTCCTTTTGCTTGATTAGACTACCAGCAGGGCCTGGGAAAAAACACCAAGCTGTGCCTTTCTGGCAAGAAATAGTGTGTTACTTACTCTATTATGTGCCAGTTATGAAATAATTGTCAGAAATAACTGTCTTAGGGAATAGCTGTAATGAAGGTCATTGGGGCTCTGGTTTCTTTTTCACCCTCTAAACATGTAATCTGTGCTTACATTCTTCCTTTTCATACCTATATTTCTATAGCAATCTTCCCCCCTCCCCTTCAAGGAATTTTCAGTTCTGGCCTGTTTTAATGTCTGTGGTCCTGGTTGCTTTGCTTCCATTCTTAGCATTGCTGTCATCCTCATGCTCCACACTGCAGCTCAAGCATCCTTTCTTTTTTCTTAAATTGTACTGTCCCATGTGGTAGTCTTTAACCATATGGGACAGTTGGCATTGAAATTACTTAAATCAAAATTTATTATTTTTTTCAAGACAGTGCCTTACTATGTAGCTCCAACTGACCTCAGAGATCTGCCTGCTTTTGCCTTCCCAGTGCTGAGTTTAAAGGTGTGCATCTCAACAATGGCCTTAATTTAAAGAAAACAGTCTTCATGGTCTGTGAGATATCTCAGTGGGTTAAAGTCACTTGCTGTTTAAGCTTGTTGACCTAAGTTCAATCCTGTAATCCACATAAAGGGGAAAGAGAACTAACTCCACAAAGTTGTCCTATGACCTCCATGTGGCTACTGTGGCATATGTGCACGTATACACAGTAATAACAGTTTTTCAGAAATGTTGTTAATAAGCAGTATTCAATCACCACTAGGCACATTTCTGATAACAGTCACTTATGGCTTAGTAGACACCAAACTGAACACAAGTAAGACCTTTGTGGTTTTTTGTTTTGTTTTGTTATGTTTTGAGGAAAGGATCTCAAACTCAAGATTCTCCTACCTAAGTTTCCTGAGTGATAGGATTACTGATATGTACTGTTGTGTCTAGCTTAGAACATTTTTAGAACCTCAGAAAATTGTTAAATAGCATTTCTTTAGAGTTCAAATAAAATTACTCCATTTACTATTGGAAATAAAACTTCTTTACATGGCCATATATTAAAGCCCAACAAAATCTTGGTTTTCCCAGGGCTTGGTAGCACATACCTTTAAACCCAGCACCCTAGAGGCAGAGGCAGGTGAATTTCTGAGTTTGAGGCCAGCCTGGTCTACATAGCAGGTTCTAGGCCAGCCAGGACTTCATAGTGAGACCCTGTCTCATGAAAACAAACACAAAAATCTTGATTTTTCTTTTTCATTTTAATCCCCACAATCCTTTATTATACTCCAGATATACTTACCTTTTTTCTTTAACTTTTAAATTTTACTTATTTTATGTGTATGTGTGTATTGCCTGCATGTAGGTAAGTGCACCTGTGTTGTGCTGTGCCCACAGAGGTCAGAGGAGGCTGTTGGATCCCCCAGGACTGGAGTTATAGACAGTTGTTAGCTGCCATGTGGGTGCTGGGATTTGAACCCAGGCCTTCTGCAAGAACAACTAGTGTTCTTAACCACTGAGCCATCTCTCCAGCCCGGTACTTACCCTTTTTGTAAAGAAAATTTTTATTTTTTATTTTTGTGTATGAGTGTTTTGCCTGCATGTATATAAGTACATCCATGTCATACAAAGCCTGCAGAGGCCAGAGGAGGGTGTCAGATCCCTAGAAATGACATTATAGATGGTTGTTAGCCACCATGTGCATGCTGGAACCAAACCTGGGTTCTCTGCCTAGGCTATAGAGTGAGTTCAAGGCCATCCTGGGTAACTTAGATTTTGTCTACAAATAAAAGGTCATAAAATTATTTAGTCTGATCTAAAGGTTTTTTTTTTTTTTTTTTAAAAAAAGAAAAACAACAACAACAAAAAAACCCCAGCAGCTTGCTATGTAGCTCTGGCTAGCCTGGAACTCATTATATAGACCAGGCTAGCCTCCATCTCATAGAGAGATCCTCCTGCCTCTGCATCCCAAGGGCTGGAATTAAAGGTGACCACCACCAAGTTCTAAACCATTTTGATACTTTTGCATACTCATTAAATTGTAGCATGAGTGTACATTACTTTTCTATAGTATATACAGGATTTTCCACCACAAAGGGTACAGATTATAACACCAATAAATATAAACTACTGCACATAACAGTGCAAAAATGAGTAGTTGTGAAGTGTCATGAATGAGATCAGTGGCTACTGATGGAGTGATAGACAAACGTACTAAATGAGAACAGAAGGTCATGGGAGGTAGTATTATTTCTGGCTGATTTTTTATTCACTATTCTATATTTTTTCATTTGGAACAAAAAGGAATTTTAAAAAGATTTTTTGTAAATGCTGAATATATAAAATATGAAAATTTAGAGAAGAAATCAAAATGGATGAGTAAAATCACAAAAGCTTTGTAGGAAAAACATGTATTGTACTTCCTTGAGCATTGTCAACTCCATTTTTGGGCCAGATGGGGTCTTTTTAAAAAATACATATTTTATTTTATGTGTATGAATGTATTGCCTGCATATTAAGTGCACCTGTGTTCTGCAATGCCCACGGAGGTCAGAAGAGGGCAGTAGATTCCCCCAGATGGTGGTTAGCTGCCCTGTGAGTGCTGAGAACCAAATGGGTGGGTTCTTTTTGATACAGTTTCATTTCTTGCACCTCCTGTCTTGCCTTTTAAGTGCTGCATTGTAGTTTTAAGAGGTTGTTAAGGCTACCCTGCTGGAAGTACAAAAAATAAAGGACAGGTACTTGTCTTTTGCAGGTTGCTTCATGTACGAAATGGAAATTGTAAATACCATTTGGGTGAAGAAACATTTAAATTAGCCCAGACATATATGGATAAACTGTCAAAGCATGGCCAGCAAGCAAATAAAGCTGCTCTCTATGGAGAACTCTGTGCACTACTGTTTGCAAAAAGTCACTACGATGAGGTAAGTTGGCTTGTTCTGAGACAGGATCTCCCTTTGTAGTGTAGACTGGCTTTGTTGTGATCCTCCTGCCACAGTGTCTGAGTGCAGAGACTTAAGGCGCACTGTTTTGAAGGACATACATGGTATGCGCCATCATGTTCTATTACATACTAAGGTTATGTAATAAATTTTATTGCAAAAATGGAAAAATCATTTGATTTTTCTAGTGGATAATGTAAAAAACACAATAGAAATATTTATGAGATTTTAAAATTTGCTTAAATTTGGGGTCTTTTTGTTTAATTTGTGCAAATGTTTCTCTGCCTAACGTGTTTTAAAGGAAATTCTGTTAACTGAGCCTTAGTAAATGCATTTGATTGAATGTGTCATTCTGGATGTCCTCTAATTTGAAAGGGGTTCATATTTATTTAATTTGGCAAGTAGTAGACCACTGAACTTTATCCTCCAATTCTGTCTTTAATTTGGAAATAAAGTGTTTTAAAACAGTATTATGGTTACCATAGTTCTAAAAATGTTACTTTGGAACAAAATCAGTTTATTTAGTATCCTAAAATTGTAAGCCAAATTTTTGGGCCTAAATCTGGTGAAGTTAATGAACTTTTATTTTGCATCACAGTTACTTTTGAATAGCTGTATCCCTCTTTTTTTAGTGTTGTATCTAAGTAAAATGGAAGAAAAATAAACTTACAGAAGATAACAAATAATTATTTTTCTCTCTGTCCTTGGGGAACTCTCCGTGAATTGTTTGTGGGTATGTTGGGGTGGTGGCTTGATAGCCTACACATGTATGTGCATGCGAGGAGGCTAGAGGTCCACCTTGGGTGTTGTTTATCAGGAGGTCTCCACCTTGTTCTTTTTTTTGTAATGTGTATTTGTGTGTGGTATATGTGAATTTTATGTATGTTTATTCACATAGGTATGGGCAGGTATACTTGCATATGTGTATGCATGCATGTGGAAGTCCAAGGTTGATAACTTGAGTCTTCCTTGATCGGTCTTCAACCTTATTTATTGAAACAAAGCCTCACTTAAAACCAGAGTTTACCAATATGACTAGTGTAGCTAGTCAGGTTAAGAGGGCTATACCTTCCAAGACTGGAATTACAGGTGAGCTGCCGTGCCACACAGCATTCATGTGTGTTCTGGAGATTCAAACTTCAGTCCTCTTTCTTGCTCAGCAAGAAGCACTTTAGCCACTGAGCCCTCTCCCCAGCGTGCACACACACACATATATATATATATATACACATATATATTATATATATGTGTAATATGTATATATGTAATATGTATGTATATGTATATATGAGAACCTGGGACTTGATTAGATTTGGCCAGCCCTGGGGATTTTCTTTCACTGTTTCCCTAGCACTAAGATTACAAGTGTTTACCACCATGCCCAACTTTTTACGTGGGTATGGGGGATCAGATTCAGGTCCCCAGCTTTGCAGCAAGCACTTTACTGATTGAGCTGTCTCCCTGCCCCCACAGATTATTGTGTCTCTTTATATAGAATAGCAGTTGTCACTATCCAAGATAACTTGTTTTGCCTTTTTATCTTCTGCTAGCCACTAGGAAAAGGTCATTTTTGTTTTGTTTTGCTTGGCTTCCCACTACATACCTAGATGCCCACTACTTAACCTTTGTACCTTAGGTTGCCATAATAATAGTACATATATCATGGTGCTGTGGTGTCAGTTAAATGTGTTAAAGAACATAGTGTTTATTAGAACAGTAGCTAGCATAAACATAAAGTAAGCACTCTACTAAACAGGCAATTAAGATGGAGAATAATAAAGTGTTATGAAAGCGGATGGAAAATATAAGGAACCTAGCCTAATACTAAACCTGAAAAATTAGTTGCTTCAGCCTGGAGCCTTAGAAGGGAGATGTGTTCTAAGATGGAGGGAATGCTACATGCAAAAGGCTTCTGGGCAAAATAGAACATGCCTCATTTCCTGAATGTGTGTGTCACATCTTTCACATCCTGATTCAGAAAACTGAGGATTTTGAGAGGTGGAGGGTGTTTGAGATAAGGTCTCACTGTGCAGCCCAGGCTGACCACTAAGTTCCCAAGCTAACCTTGAATTCATGGAAATCCTCTAGCCTCAGCCTTCCTGATTCTGGAATTATAGACATGCATTACCATACTCGACGTCAGAAAAAGTATAGATCTAAGAATAAAAATAGTGTAATCAGCTCGTACTTTGAAGAAAATTTAGCCACAGAAAATATATAAAATATGTTATTTTAAAAAAAGTAAATACCTTGTGTTTTGGGCCGGGGAGATGGATGAGCAGTTAAGAGCACTGGCTGCTCTTGCAGAAGACCCAGGTTCGAGTCCCAGCACCCACATGGCAGCTAACTACTGTCTGTAACTCCAGTTCCAGGGGATCCGATGCTCTCTTCTGACATCCACCAGCAATGCTCGACACGGGTACACTTAACGTATGTGTAGGCAATACACACTCATACTTAAAAATATTTTTTAAAAATCTTGTGTTTTTATTTATTTAAGTATTTGAAAGCTTGTAAGAGAAATTCACAATATAAATACTGTCATTTAATTTGCCCCTTTTTCTTTTTTTTTAAAGGCATACAAATGGTGCATTGAGGCAATGAAAGAAATTACAACAGGCTTACCAGTCAAAGTTGTGGTGGATGTTTTAAGACAAGCTTCTAAGGTGAATATAATATTTGAAATATTGAGTGAACTATAGGATTTTTCCAGCTTTAAATTGTTAATCTAGTATTTAACATCTTAGTTGTTTATTGACTAGCAAGATTGCTCAGTTAGAAATCTGATTTCTAACTAAAACTGTCTCATAAATTTTACATAATTTTCCTTTATCCAAGGAAACCTGTTTAGTAATTTATTTAGTAATCGTTTCTCTTCACTAAGGTACACATCACAGTAATAGTTGGTGCTAATTTGGCTTGAATTTTTGTTTTCTTAAATCTGTGCAGTAATCTGGGCCCTAATGTCATTTATCCTAATAGGTGACCTAGTATTTATTAAACATTTTCGTCACAGTTTCATAGCAAGATAGCGTGGTATATTTGATCTGCTAGGCAGTCTTTATTTGATTTTTTTTCCCTCTAGTTTCTTTTTCAGTAAATAAATATACCAACTCTTTAAAGCTATTTAGTATCATTTCAAAGTTACTGCTATAGTATATCAAAGCCTTGAAGCATTAATGCACTTTTGACATATATTCATTATATCTAGAAGTTGTTTACATTTGAAAATCCCATTTTGGCTAATTTTATCTGTGTAAATTCCATCAGAAAAAAAGATCGGAAAATGTCCATTGAGATGGCTCAGTGATTTTGACTACTGGGGCCCAAATGGTGAAAGGAGACAACCAACTCCTGCAGCCATCCTCTGACTTCCCCACATGCACCATTCTTTTTTTCCACATATGTGCACAGATATGTGCATGCACACACAGACACACAGGAGAAATAGCTAAAAAAAAAAAAATTAAATATATATTTATACACATACAAACATACATATATATACGTAAAGTGCCAAAAGATCATTGTAATGCATTCCAGAAATGAAATAATGTACCTTAAAAATACTGTAAGTCCCTTCCATCCATTTTATTTTAATATAGAACTACTATTGTGTGAATTCATAAACTGTACTTACTATAGCACAATAATGAACTGTGTGAAAGTTATTTAGTAATTTTTCCTTTGTCTTTAGGCTTGTGTGGTAAAACGTGAATTTAAGAAGGCAGAACAGTTAATTAAACATGCAGTGTATTTGGCACGGTAGGTGATAGTGTTTTAAAATACTATTTTAACTTTCTCTTTGAAGTTTATATCCTAATAGTTCTGTATCTTTTTATAGGGATCACTTTGGATCCAAGCACCCAAAATACTCTGATACACTGCTAGATTATGGGTTCTACTTGCTCAATGTAGATAATATCTGTCAATCTGTTGCAATTTATCAGGTATGTTAATAGTTACTTCCCTTTTTAGCTTTCAACTTAAATTGACTTGCTGACCTGTTTGTTTGCCATATATAAACCATATCTAAAAGAACTCCAAGACTCACTTTTCTCCTATAGGCCTCCCCATTACTTTAAGTATTATGTAGATGGCTTCAAAGTCCAGTATTTTAAGAATTAAAGAATCATACAGGACTAGAATCATTAGGCTGTGGGTCCATAGCCTAGAGGACTTTCATTTGCCTAGTGATGCCGTGACTTTGGATGATCATCAAGAGTCAGTCTGCCTGCCTTTTTACCAACAAGACTTAATAGCAATAATTTTAGGCCTTTGTAGTCATTACTTCAGGCAAATGATGTTCTGTACCCATGAGTGGTAGAGCACTCGCCTTTAGGCTCCATTACAGGAAAAAAACAACTGATGTGATTCCCAAGACGTAAATTAGCAAGCCATTTTGTGTGTGTGTGTGTGTGTGTGTGTGTGTGTGTGAGAGAGAGAGAGAGAGAGAGTGTGTGTGTCTTTTTTTGAGACAGGGTCTCCCTGTAGCCCCAGTTGACCTGGAACTTACAATGTAGACCAGGCTGGCCCTAAACTCACAAAGATCCACCTACCAATGCCTCCCAAGTGCTGGGATTAAAGGTGTGTGCCACCACGCCCGGCTAGCAAGCCATTTCTAACTCAAGCCTTAACTTCACAAAATCAGGCCCTGGGAAGACTTTCAGGTTCTGTTGTGTTTTAAATCCAGCAGAACTTTCTTACTTAAAAACTGAAGAGATTGGGTACATAAATTATGAAGATGTTTAACTTGGGTGCTCTACAATGTTATTAAATATTTTTATGATTCTTTCAGGCAGCCCTCGACATTCGACAGTCAGTGTTCGGTGGCAAAAATATCCACGTAGCAACAGCTCATGAAGACTTGGCTTATTCTTCTTATGTTCACCAGTATAGTTCTGGAAAATTTGACAATGCACTGTAAGTTCCATATTTTTTGGTGAAGGATAATAATATTTTCCCCTCTCTTGTAATAGTCCTTATTATACTTTGTGGATTAAATTTGTCCTAGTACTTTAAAAGAATTGCTAAATATTTTCAAAGTCATTTAAAACTCATTCCTATTTATAAGGCATTCATTTAAGCTTTATGTGGTTTCATTTTGAGATTTGTGTATTTTTATGGACTATGAGTTATCCTTTCATTATTTCCTTCAGTGAATTTTCTTTGAATAATTAGTTGCTTCTAGCTAAACAGTAAATTCAATAATCTAAAAGCTTATTGCTGAAAATATAGAAATACTGAGTAAAATATAACCATTCTTTTAACTGTATAACTGAGCTTGTAAGAAGAGTGAGCAGAAATCCCTAACAACTATAAAGGACGTGAAAATCCCCAGCCAGGGACTATAGCCTACAGACAAAATATTTTCCTGAGACACAGCCTTGCTCATTTGTCTCATCTGATTTTTTTCTGGCCGTTTTCATGCCATGATAGCAGAGTTAAATAGTTGTGAGAGAGTATGTTGCCATTGTACCCTGAAGTAGTTACTAACTCCTTACAGTAAAAGTTTGCAGAAAAGGTTTACAGGGCTGGATGGATGGCTCAGTGGTTATGTGTTGCACTTCTGGAACTCTTTCAGAGGACTTGAGTTCAATTCCCATTACTCACATCAGGTGGCTCACAACTGCTTATAACTTCAGCTCCAGGCAATGTAATACTCTTGACTTCTGAAGGCATGCGTACCACACACACATATATATATAAACAAAATTCCTGCCAGGTATGGTGACGTGATACTTTAAACTCAACACTTAGGAGGTAGAGGCAAGCAGAGCTCTGTGAGTTCAAAGCCAGTGTAGTCTACATAGAGAATTCTAGGCCCACCACAGCTACATAGTGAGACCTGTCTCAACTCTTCCTTCCAATTTTTTTTTATTTTGACGTTTTTTTGAGACAAGGTAGTCCTGTGTTGCATACGAAAGCAGGCTGGAGCTAGATAGATGGCTCGGTGGTTAAGAGCACTGACTGCTCTTGCAGAGGACCCGAGTTCAATTCCCAGCACTCACATGGTGGCTAACCACCATCCGTAACTCCAGTTCCAGGGGAATCTGATGCCTTCTGACTTCTACAGGCATTGTACAATACCGGTCACTTACATGCATGCAGGCAATACACTCATACACATAAAATGAAAAAATATATTTTTTAAAGATTTAATGCCAAAGCCTGGTGTGGTGGCACATGCCCGTAATCCCAGCACTTGGGAGGTAGAGGCAGGTGAATCTCTGCTTGTTCAAGGCCAACCTGGTTTACATAGTATGTTCCAGGCCAGCTGGTCTTCAAAAGACCAAAAAGGAAAAGAAGATTCAATGCCACCTAGTTTAGTGAGTTCACACCAAACTAGGCTACATAGTCTCCAGAAACAACTGTTTTTTGGAAAGGCAGGTTTCACGTTTTTGGAGGAAGAACATAGCTATGTTACCTAGGAGTCTTGAAATCTTGGGCTCAGTTTTTTTTCCTTATGTATGTGAGTGTTTTTTGCCTGTCTGTGTATATAAGTGCACTTGTGCATGCAGTACCTGAGGAGGCCGAAAGAAGGTGTCAGATCCCCTGTCACTGGAGTTGCAGATGGTTGTTAGCCACCATGCAGGTGCTGGGAACCAAATCCAGGTCCTCTGTAAGAACAACCAGTGCTCTTAACTACCAAGCTATCTTTCCAGCTCCCTACTTCATACTCTTGATGACTGAGAATGCATTATGTCATGTCCAGATAGACAAATCCAGAGAGACAGAAAATAAGTGGATAGATAGTATTTAGCTGCATTGGAGGGAAGTAAGGAGTGGCTAAAATGGGTCTAGGAGGGTAGTGGTTTTTATTTTATTTTTTTTAGTAATAAAAATGCCCTAAAATTGATTGCAGTGGTGAGTATATAATTCTGAATATACTAAAAAGCATGGTGGCTGACACCTATAATCCAAGCACTCAGAGTGAGGCAGGAAGATTATGGTGAGTTTGAGACTAGCCTCGCTTACTAAATGGGAACTTGTCTCAAAGAAAGAAATGAGGGAATTGAAGAAAGGGAACCTGTATTGATGTTAAGACTCTATAGACAATTTTATTTTTTGGTCTTTTTGAGACAGGGTCTCCCTGTAGCCCCAGCTGGCCTGGAACTTGATAGCTAGACCAGACTGGCCTTGAATTCACAGAGATCCACCTGCCTCTGCCTCCCAAGTGCTGGGACCAAAGGCATGCACCACCACGCTGGGTTATAGACAGTTTTGAAACAGCACAACTAAAGAGAATTAGTGAATTTGAAGATAAATTTTATAAAATTTAGGGTTAACTGAAAGATAGGGATGCTGGAGAGACACCTCAGCAGTTAGAACTCATACTGCTCTTACAGAAGACCAGAGTTTTCAGTTCCCTGCATCCATGTTGGGCGGCTTGTAACTCTAGTTCCAGCAAGGTCTAATGCCTCACCTCTGTGGGCACCTGCACTCACACATACATATCCACACAGAGATACATAATTAAAAATAAGAAAAATCTTTTCTAAAGTCTGAGCTGTAAGAGACTAGCAGGTAAATTGGACAAATAGTATACCTTTTGTTTAGTGTGATGGGGTATTAAGAGATGGACCAGACATATCAGGTATGAATATTATTGTGAACAACAAAGTTGAGTGTAAATTTTAGTTTGTTCTAGAAAGGTCTGTTCAGTAAGAATGAGCCATGTGCATACTGAAGAGAAAGCATTGCAGAGCTGGAGTTATAGACAGTTGTGAGCTGCCCACAGTAGATCTAGGAACTGAACTCAGGTCCCCTGGAACAGCAGCAAGTCTCTAGGTGCTGAGTGATCTCTCCAGCCTCAGAACTGCTTCTTTATCTTGTTCTTCATTAGTGCTTTCTTTCAGTGCTGTAGCACATGTTGATTTTTTTTTTTTTACAGTGCTTGTATTATTTTTAACTAAAATGAAATATCAGACTCTATCTATGTGTATTTCAGATTTCATGCAGAAAGAGCCATTGGTATCATTACCCACATTCTACCTGAAGATCATCTTCTTTTGGCTTCTTCAAAGAGGGTGAAAGGTACCTTTGTAGTCTAGTCTCAGATAATTGTAAATTGATATGTGGCCTAAAATAAGGGTGTTTATTTTCTCAGAAGTAGTATGTTAGACTATATCTACATAGAACTAAAACAGCTCTCTCGACTCTAGTGGTTCTTAATGAAGGACTGTATACTTCTCATAGAACATTGTTTTTTCCTTTTGATTTCTCCCTCCCTGTCTCCTCCTCCTCTCCCTCCCTCTGAGAAAAACATAGAGAAATAACACAAATGATTCCACCGTCATGTGGTCAGAACCCTGAAGATGGTTTCATATTGTTGGTTTTATAGTGCAGGATTCCTAAACTGAACTGCAGATGAAGTTACACTAAATTTTGCTTTTGCTAGATATCATTTCTTCCTTGATTTTAACTTTTCTCCTAATCCTCACCAGTGGTCTTTCGCTGAATGTGTTAGTTTTGTCCTGATTGGATCATCCTTATGGTAATTCCTTGAAAGTTGGATAAATTTTGTCTTAATTCTGGATTACCTTAATTCCAATTAATATTAATAAGTTAGAATTCAAAGAGAGGGGCTGGCAAGATGGTTCAGTGGTTAAGAATACTGACTGTTCTTGCAGAAGACCCAGGTTTGAAATCCTAGCACCCACGTGGCAGCTAACAACTGTCCATAACTCCAGTTCCAGGATATCTGACAACAGCCTCTTGTGTCCTCCACAGACATTGCATGACATGAGTGCACTTACATGCAGGCAATACACACATACACATAAAAATAATAAATTTTAAAAATGCAAAGAGAAAAAAGTTACCCAAAGCCACATCAGTCCTGAATCACCATACCTTTTTTTTTTTTTGGTCTTTTTGAGACAGGGTCTCCCTGTAGCCCCAGCTGTCCTGGAACTCACTATGTAGACCAGGCCAACCTGGAACTCTCAGAGGTCTACTTGCCTCTGCCTCTCGAGTGCTGAGACTAAAGGTGTGTGCCATCACACCCAGCTATAACCTTTTTTTTTTTTATTTAACACATGATGAACATTTTTTCATTTCAATACATATATGTGTTTACTCTTTGTTATTTAATTTCATCTCAATTGTTGAAACTTTATATTTGTTTTAAACCTAGTTCTTTAAAAAAGCTGCAGTAAGGTAATATTCTTTTGCCTACCTTTGACACACTGGCAGTAGGACAAGAAATAAAATTACCTGATAAACAAATACCTATATTCTTAAGATTTTGTATGGAATTTGAAAGCCTTGAATGAAACTTCTAAACTGAGATGTCTTCTGGCCTGATTCCGTTGGTCAAATGAGGAGAAAGAAACCATTTTATTCATTGTGTTTGGTTAAAGGTCATGTTTTATAAAGGGTGGTTTCAAAATTTTTCCAATGTACTTAAGGCACTCCTTGACATAGTTTTATAACTAGCATTTTTGCTACTTCTCTTTTGTCCTTTTGTTTTTATTTGTTTGCTTGGTTTTTTTTTTTTTTTTGGTGGTGGTGGTGGTGGTGGTTTTTTGTGGTGGTAGTGGGTGGGTGGGTGGTTGGTTGGTTGGTTGGGGTTTTTTGAGACTAGGTCTCATGTAGTCTAAGCTGGCCTTGCATTTGTATTGTAGCTGAGGATAGCCTTAAACTACAAATCCTGCTGTTTCAGCCTCCCAGTTCCTGGCACAGGCATTCACCACCATATGTACCTTAACCATTTACATTTAAAATAAATTCTCAATAGTAAAATGCAACAGCCTGTATTACAATAGAAGCTGATTCTTCAAACTACATAAGATGTACTGTTGCTTTTACTTAAATTTGAATCATTATACTGTGAAAAATAGAATGACTTTTTCCTAAAAGTGTACGATTGAAGTAGATTTGGTGGCTAGGCACAGTGGCACTGCATGGAATCCCAGGACTTGGGAGGTTGAGGCAGGAGGATTGCCGTGAATTCAAGGTCAGCCTGGACTACATATTGAGAGGCTGGCTCAAAAAAGCAAAAGTAGAATACTCTCATCTTGACCAGTTTGAAACAATAATCACATATATTCAGTATTCAATAAATGCTTATATTCTTTAATTTCATTTAAATGTTTGTTGATTTGGAAATGGTTTTATAGTATCCTAATTTCTTGCTTTCTTACTTTAGCACTTATTTTAGAGGAGATTGCAATTGACTGTCATAACAAGGAAACGGAACAGAGGCTGCTTCAGGAAGCACATGATTTGCACCTGTCTTCACTCCAACTAGCCAAAAAAGCTTTTGGAGAATTTAATGTACAGACTGCAAAACACTATGGTAATCTTGGAAGACTTTATCAGTCAATGAGAAAATTTAAGGTAAAAATAAGTTTTATATTCTTTCTCCCTAAATAGTAAATTTTAAATAATAAATCTTCAGTAATCTTCAATAATAATAAAGTATATTTTCATTTTACCTTCTACCTATCCCACAAAAAAACTGAGAAAATAGCATAAAACCCTGCCTTCAAATTACAAATGAGTGCTGGGTGTGATAGCACACAACTTTAATCCCAGCACTCCAGAGGCAGAGGCAGTAGGCCTACCTGGTCTCCATAGTGAGTTCCAGGCCTGCTGGGGCTACAGGGAGACCCTTTTTCAAAAAGACAAGAAAGAAAGAAGAAAGAAAAAGAGAGGGAAGGAGGAAGGGAGGAAGGAAGATTACAAACGAAATTACAGAATTAAGACATTAAAAAATAGGAAACTTTTCAAATCCAGAAAGCTGGTATTGTTGTTATATTTAGGCATCAGCATAATTCTGAGCTAAGTATGTTAGCTTTTAGCAGAATGACTGGAACATTGATACGTATATGAAAAAAA
>NW_008346261.1:55674-72381 GCF_000622305.1 Nannospalax galili | reverse complement strand
AAAAAAAAAAAAAATGCCAGTTTGAGGCCAGGTGTGGTGCCTTTAATCCCAGCACTAGGGAGGTAGAGGTAGAGAGATCACTGTGAAATTGATGCCAGCTGGGGCTACAGGGAAAGACCTGTCTCAGAGAGAGAGGAGCGGGGAGGAAGGGCCAGCTAATAATAGTAATGTTAGAATTAATTATTAAGAGAGTTAATTCTATAATTAATTAGGGTTAATTATATAATTATTAATAGATGTTATAAAATATACTGATACAATTGCCCCTTATTGTCTTTTAGAATTTTGGATTCTCAGCCAAGAGTGATGGTACCTGTAAATTTAACACTTGGAAGGCTGAGGCAGGGGGATTGTTATTTTGATGCCAGCCTGAGCTAAATAAATAGGGAGACTATCTCAAAAATATCTATATTTTTGAGAGAGATAATGTCTATATAAATTAACCCCTTAATAAGTTTAAGTTAATTTTGAGACATACTAACTCAGATCATTCTCAGTTTAGAATGTCTTTTGTTATGACAGTCTATTCTTTGTAGCTCAGGCTGACCTCAAACCTTCAGTCCTTTGTGCCACCCCAATGTTGAAATTACAGGGCTATGTCACCATACCTGACTTAGAATGTCTTTTTAATTTTTTCTGACAGGTTTTGGGTTATTTAAATGTTTACCCATGTCAGCTTTGACTTAGGACACCATTACTGTCCTCAGCTTTTGTGCAGTTTCCAAAAACCAGTAATGCTTCCTATTAGCAACTTTTGGAACAGCACAGTATATTCTTTGATCTCTTTACCTCATGGCATTCCTAAGTTGTCTTTGACAGAACCACTGTGCTCACTGAGTAAGAATTGTGGGCCTAAGAAGTATAATGTTCCATTTGGCCTGATTATTTTTCAGGAAGCTGAAGAAATGCACATCAAAGCAATTCAGATTAAAGAGCAACTTCTTGGTCAAGAAGATTATGAAGTGGCCCTTTCAGTGGGACATCTGGCGTCTTTATATAATTATGACATGAATCAATATGAAAATGCAGAGAAACTGTATCTGCGATCTATAGCAATTGGTATGTTACCTTTAAGCTTTCCTTAGTTGACTAGAGACTACCATATTAACATTCTTACATGCAATGTGAGGGAAATACTATTAATGAGACACAGGTTCATCACTGCAAAGGATTATTTTGAAGTAACTACAAAATTATTTGGAATACTTTGATAAAGGTGCTTTTGTAATATTGAAATCAGCAGTAAAATGTGTGGCCCTAAAATGTCAAGTGCAGATGAAAGTAGCTATTTGACCTCTTTGTCCACCTTCTGCCCCTGCTCTTCTCCATGCCTTTCTTGTCTTTGACATGATAAATTAGGGTACCTGGCTTGGGACTTGATATTAAACAGAGTATGTTCTTTAGTCTGACAATAGACATTGATCATATCCATCATTTGTTAATTTCTATTACTGTGTAATATTTTACCAGATTATTTTTTTAATAGTATTTTTTTTTATTTTATGTGTATGAATGTATTGCCTGCATGTATGTGAGTGCACCCGTGTCATGCAGTGCCAAGGAGGTCAGAAGAGGGCTTCGGATTCCCCTGGAACTGGAGTTAAGAACAATTCATAGCTGCCATGTGGGTGCTGGGAATCGAAGCCGGGTCCTCTGCAAGAGTAGTCAGTGCTCTTAACCACTGAGCCATCTCTCCAGCCCCCAGATTAGTTTGTTATTTATCCAGTCTACTTGTAATGAATATTTGTTCATGACTATTTGTTTTCATTTCGTGGTTTTACAAAATAAGATGCTGTGGCTATTGTTGTATGAACTACTTATGAAGCCTCTTGCCCATTTTTGTATTGAATTGGCCTTGACATGATTGCATGTATCCTCTCTCATTTTATTGCGTGTTTTACTGACGATGCCTTTGAAAATAACTTCTTGTTGTTTGTTGTTACAGGGACTCATGTAGCCCAGGCTGTCATTGAAGTCCTGATCCTCCTACCTCCATTTCCTAATGCTGAGATCACAGGCACATGCCACCATTCCCAGCCTCAGAATGCCTTAATTTCTTTTTTAATATTTTATTATTTTTATTTTATGTGTATGAGTGTACTGCCTCCATGCATATGAGTGTACCCATGTCATGCAGTGCCGTGGAGGTCAGAAGAGGGCTTCCTTCAGATGCCTCTGTAACTGGAGTTAAAGAAGGTTCATAGCCGCCATGTGGGTGCTAGGAATCGTACCCGGGTCCTCTGCAAGAGCAGTCAGTGCTCTCAACCACTGAGCCATCTCTCCAGCCCCAGAATGCCTTAATTTTAGTATAATGAATGCATTGATACTTCCTTATGTGGTTAGTACTTTTATATTCTAATCATGAAGATACTCTTCTGTTTGTCTTTTGGAAACTTAACCATTCACATTTAGACCAACTTTGATTCACATTACAAGACAGGAATCAAATTTCAACTTTTTCCAGAGGCATATGCAGTTGACCTGGGACCACTTCTTCAACAGTCTGTCCTTTTTCCTATTCTGTCTTGTCACTGTATATCCATGTGTACATGGGTCCCCCGTTAGCCATTATATATTGACTTACTTGACCAGTTCTTAAAATCACAAATTCGTAGACAATCCTTAGTGCCATGTAGTTTCCCTTGATTTCTTCTGTCCAGTTCCCACCCCCTGCTGTGGATAACCAATCACATTTGTTTCAGGCTTATTCTTTCTATGTACCTTTTTACACAAAAGCAGATGGATACAGTTTGCCTTACAGAAAGCAAGCAAACTGCACATGCTCTTCTATACTTTGTGTTCTAGTTACTTTTTCTATTGCTATGACACACCATGACCAAAAGAAACTTGGGGAGGAAAGGGCTTATTTAATCTTACACTGCCAGGTCACTGTCCATCATTGAGGGAAGTCAGGGCAGGAACCGTGGAAGAACACTGCTCGCTTCACTTTCTTATACAGCCCCGGCCCACCTACCTAAGGATGGTACCTCTCACATCAGTCATCAGTCAAGACAATCTCATAGCCATAGGTCAGTCTGATGTAATCAGTTTCTCAATTGAGGTTCTCTCTGACCCTAGGTTACTAACATCAAGTTGGCAAAAATTATCCATCACACTGGTTTTTTAAAATTTGTTTTGTTTTCCTTTTTTGAGATTGTGTCTTCCTGTAATGGCTGCTGGCCTGGAATTCATTATGTAGACCAAGCTGGCCTCCATCTCATAGAGATTGGCCTGCTTCTGCCTCCCAAGTGCAGGTATTAAAGGCATGCACCACCATGCCTGGCTTCACACTTTGTTTTTTAAAAAGAAAGCTTACTGGTACCTATAAATCTCTATATTATATTAAGATCTCTTTAAAAAGTCACTCTCTTTAAACTGAAATTTTGAGTCAGTGTGATGGCTCAGTGTGCGGATAAAGGTGTGGATTCCCACAGGTTATCCTCTGACTTCCACACATGTGCTATGACACAAGTGTACACACACACATACACATTATTTTTTTTTTTTTTTTTGGTCTTTTTGAGACAGGGTCTCCCTGTAGCCCCAGCTGTCCTGGAACTCACTATGTAGACCAGGCTGGCCTTGAACTCACAGAGATCTGCCTGCCTCTGCCTCCCAAGTGCTGGGATTAAAGACGTGCACCACCATGCCTAGCATACACATTAATTTGTGATTTTTTTGTGTGTGTGTAGTTCTAGTAAAGCCAACTCCTTTAGATGATTTTTTTTTTTTTTAAGTCCTAGAGATAGCTTATGGATGAGAGTGACTTAAGAGGTATTGATAGAAGAATTGTATCTCAGGCCTAGAGAGCTGGCTCGGTAATTAAGAGCACTAGCTGTTCATGCAGAGGGCCCTGGTTCAGTTCCCTGCATCTACCTGGAGGCTAACAACTGTCTGTAACTACAGTTCCAGTGGATGGTACACCCTCTTCTGGCCTAAATGGGCACTGTAGACACACGAATGAAGGCTTGTAACATGAAAACATTGATAACATGAATAAAAAAATCTTCTATTTATGTTGATAATAAGTGCTCATTTCTTTGTGTTACTTTCAGGGAAGAAACTGTTTGGTGAAGGCTACAGTGGACTCGAATATGATTACCGAGGCCTCATTAAACTTTACAACTCCATTGGAAATTATGAGAAAGTGTTTGAATATCACAATGTTCTGTCTAACTGGAACCGTTTGCGAGATCGGCAGTATTCAGTGACCGATGCCCTTGAAGACGTCAACACCAGTCCCCAGTCCACTGAAGAAGTGGTGCAGTCCTTCCTGATGTCTCAGAATGTTGAGGGACCAAGCTGCTGAGGAAACCTCAGCTAACCAATTACCTTTTCCCAGATTCTAGGGAATTCATACTGTGAAATCAAAACCATGTTGTTTTGGGGCTGGAATTTGCATTGAAACACTGGTCCAGTCCATTGAAGACCCTATTTCGGTAATCCCTACTTGCAGTTTCTGTAGAATAAGCATATATTCAGTTCTATTCAGCATGTAATGCATGTATAAGTAGTCTGGCCCACATTTTCACCCTAGTAGAACAACAGAAAATCGTTTTCTTTTTCTTTTTAAAAAATTCATTTTTTCAGAAAGCCTGAAAAGAAAAAAAGAACCCCTAAATAAAACTATTTAAGAGTTTAAAAGAGTTGCATTCTTATTACGTAAGGATGATTTTAACAACTTTTTAACACATAATTCTTCCATGTGGAGGTATCAATACTGTATTGTAAAGAAATTTTATGGAGAAAAACCTTTATATGCAGTATAGAGAAGTAAACACAAGTACTAATAACAGGATGACATCCTGATGGAGAGTTGGCCACCTTTCCCAGAGAAGTGGATACAACCACTCCAGAACTATTACAAAGGAAGGACTGTCAGATTCACCTGAACTGGACCAGTGTTGATCTGTAAGTACCAGAACATCTGATAGACCAGCACTTTTAATTCTATATGTTTTTGGTACAACAGTGTAAATGTTCTAAAAGCATTTGCTAACAGGACCAGAAGGATCTAAGGACCAGCCAAATGTAGAAAGTAACATTTGGACCAGAGGCTTTAGATGATTATTAGTCTCTGCTTATGCCTTTATCAATAGAATAATTTCATTTAGATATATAATGAAAAGTGGTAATGTAAGAGTCATATTCATATGATACCAAGCTATGGAATTTTGGCAATTTCAGTGGCAAATTTTTAGTCCAAGCACATGGATGGCAATGTCACAAGCAGGTTTGTCACTGTCTGTTGCAGCCACCACTCTCATTTTAATCTTTACCCAAATAATCAGTGTAGTGAGCAAACAAACATACTGGCTAAGTGTCATGAAATAGCTCATGTCCAAATGAGAAGTTTAGGTCACCGTATGGTTTGTGGGGATTAAGGAAAATGAATGCACAAAAATAAGTCTTAGAAAATCCATCATTTTTTGTGGTAAATAATAGTGCATCTAGTCGTTTTATCTGAAATATAGGAGTCAAGTAGAAAAGAGCCTCTGATACCTGTTTCAGTGATTGGGGGCTTTCATTTTCTTCTAGTTTTGTTTAAGCTAGTCAGGTTATTTAATATGGAGGTAATACTCAATTTTAAGTTGTGATGTGTAGCAAAAAGAATTCTTTTGCTGTTACCTCAATTCTTAGTATAGTGGCCCATCTGGTGCCTCTACAGTTAAGAATCTGGGTTTCTCCCCTATTTTCAGGGGTTCATGACTTGGCTGTTAGAGATACTGCTCCTAGCGATGCTTGGAGCAGTATGTGGGTGAGTGGATGTGTGTCGAATTTTGGTGTTCTTTTAACATGCATGTCAGGTAAGGGGAAAAACAAAGTATCATGTAGAGTACAGAAAAATTAGAGATTTCAAAGTTGATCTTAAACACTTTAACTTTCCTGGTTTTAACTTTGAAACTGCTATTTGCAGGCTTCTTAGTTATAAGCCAGTGCATTTAGGTCCTTAGGAGGGAATTTATTAGGGGATGCTTTCAAACAAATGAGGCAAGCCTACACCTTAAGATGACTTTGGATTCAGAGACCTGGGTTTAGACCTCTAATTGAATTACTTTTCCTTTAAATTCTGGAAAGGATAAATTGGCACACTTGCAGTTTATGCAACTGGTCCCCCTCCCAGTTAATTGCAGTCTTTGTCAAGAGGCACCCTTTATTCCCTAGTAGTCTATGTGACCAAGGAGTAGCATATTTTAGTTACTCAGCTCTATCCTAATGGGCCTATATATGTAATATCTCCAAAGATATTTTCAGGATAGGCTTTGTATACTTTTCTTGGGTATTTAGAGCTCTTTGGTATGTTTGTGGTATAGAAATGTCATGGTAAATTGTTTTTCAATAAATATTTTGAAACTTTAATGTTTCCATATGAAGTACTTTTATTTAATGGTTTTTTTTTTTTTATTTTGGGGGGGGGTGTTTTGCACATATAGCATTTTGTAAAATCAAATAACTTAAGGCCTCATTCTCCTTAACTCAGTTTGAAAACTCACTCTCAGTGATAAAATAATATGGTATTTAGAAGCTTGTGATCACAGAGTGATGATGTCAAATAGCGGCCAGTTTTTTCCAAGCTTTGTTATTGTCAGTTTCTCCCTCACTATTGCTTTAATAATAGTATTCTCTAAGTCCATAAATGTTGATATAATGCCTACACTTTACCTTAAGAAAAGATTGCTGTTTTATGTTAGTGATGTGACTTAATGTGTTCTGATTTTAGCAAAAAAAAATAATATTCTAATAATTTTAAGTATAGGATTGATCCCTTTAGCAAGGATGTTTAAGATAAGGTAGAGGAATGCCACCTTGATTTGACTTTTAGAACTCATTAGAATAGGGCGTGGCAGCACATATCTATAATCCCAGTGTTCAGGAGACTGAATGAGGCAGGAGGATCTTGCATTCCAGGAAACCTGGGCTACTTGTTTGTCTCAAACAAACAACTCAAAAGGAAAAAGAGAGTAAAATTTACCTCACAGTAATCAATAGCTTGCACATAATTGTAAGAGCCTTTGATCATACCCTTCCTTGACTTCTCTCTTCTACCCAATCTTGTTCCTGAAGTTTGGTGCTGCTCCAGTTGGGGGCATCAGGGAACTCTTGCATGTGCCACACAGGTAGCTGACTACTTACATTCAGTTAGTAGAGCCAACTGGGTTTTTAGTGTATAATATTTATGGGTCCTCAAAGTAGTCTTGCCTTGAGGATTAGGACCCCTTCCTACCATCAAATCTATGTTCTTTGTTAAAAGTCACCTCATTATTGCTTTGTAGTAACCCCTGCCCCGGTATTCTGCATTGTGAAAGTAAAGGATTTGATGAACTCCTTTGTTCCTAGTCCCTAACAAGAGTCTTACAAAAATTAAGTACAGAAAGCTACACATTTGGTAGCACATGCTTTGGTCTCCAGTACTCAGGAGGCTGAGATGGGGATCGCTTGAGATCAGCCTGGGCAACCTAGTAAGACCCTGTCTCAAGAAAAAAATAAGTGCAGCAGCTGCAGTCTTAGAAACCATGAGTTGTGCTATCAAGCTTGTCTTTACAGTGCAGACTATAAAGCTGAGCATCAAACACATGCCTAAACAAGATGGAAGCTTTTAGCCAAAACTTTACAAAGTGAAAGAATGATTTGCTGAGTAGCAGGTGTTATTATCCACCACTTGCTTTTTATGTTTTTTCCTAGGGTTTTTAGCCTTGCTGCTTCTAACCTTTTTCTGGATGGTAATGTTACTACTGGAAAAATGCTTATTTATAATTTCTAATTTTTTAAGAGTTTTATTTTGCTTTAAAAATTAACACTTATTTCACCTCTTGACTTTAGAGGACCTCAAGTCACAAGGGGAAAAAATCATTTTAAGTAGACCATTTGGGTTAATTTCCAGATTTGAACGCTAGTAGTTATTTTGCCCCCAAATCTCAGGAAATGTTTTAAGCAGAAACTGGTTTTTACCGTGGTGGTGATCTGAAGGAGTGTGCTTTAGGATTTATTAAATACTGCTATTCTTTATTGCAGTCCTAGGTATCTATAGCATGAGTGGCCTTAGTGAGTTCATTGAAGTGCACATGTTTTTCAAAAGTAAAATTTAAGATTATATATGCTATATATATATAGAGAGAGATAGATATCTAGAAGACTTGGTTTGTGGTGCACAAATTGTTGGATCACTAAATAACCATTGCAGGTACCCATTTGTGTAACATCACTCATTTCTGTGTATTCCCTTTATGGAAAAAGTTGTTGCCATGGTAACTAAAACTTTTCAATTTAGTTCTACTTTTATTATGTGAATGAATGCTACATTTTGTTAACTATTACCAGGTCAGTACTATTTTTATACTTTATTAAGCAACAGGGGATTTTAGTTTAGTAGGCTCAAAATAAAAGGCTCTTAATGGAATAATTAAAAATGAATTGCTAACATCCTTTACAGGAAAATCCCCACTATTAGTGCCACAGTAATTTCTATAGAAATATCTAAGGTCATTAATAGATTTCTGAAAACAGTTCATTGGGTCAGAATGACCTTTCATATCATTCTCATCTACTTGTAGTACCCACCATTATTTGTAACAGTTAAATCATACTAAGTATGTTTGTAACCAACATTGTGATATATTCTGTACTTGTATTGCTAAAAATGAATTATTGACCTAATAAATATAGTGTTCCTGCATTCATAGTGTATCTGTTTCCAATTGAGTTGTGATTGCTTTTGGTTGAAACTCACGATTATTTAAATATTACAGACTGTTCTTATTAGAGAACAGTGTGAGAGAAACTGTTGGAGCTAGAACAAAAGTGCTCTTATTCAGGAAAAGTCAAGATGTATGGCAGAAGCTCATGGTTACAACATGTAGAGATGGTGCTCATGAAAGCACTTTGGAAATCACAGAGCATTGCATTAATGTAAGAGGATGTTTTTAGTCTTAACAAAAGTGGCTATCACTTTTTTTTATAGGCTTCCAACTGTAAGAGGTTGAAGATGGTTGATAAGAAATCTGATAAAGTTCAGCTGAAAGAGCAGAGAGAATTCTGCTACTCCTTCCACATCTGGGTTTTAGTTCCAGCTCTGAACTGTAGAAATTTGAGTTATGGGGCTGGAGAGATGGCGCTCTGGTTAAGAGCACTGACTGCTCTTGCAGAGGACCTGGGTTTGGTTCCCAAAACCCACATAGTGGCAAACAACCATCTATCTCAAGTTCTAAGGGATTCAATGCCCTCTTCTGACCTCCATGGGCCTTGCACAACTTAGGTACACAACAGACATAAAATAATTTTTAAAATTTGAGTAATGTCATTACAACCCTCTTTGTGATTCATTTCCTCACATGAAGAAGATAGATTAAATCTTTAAGTTTAAAAAGAAACCTACCATGAAACAGCATAAATCTTTTTTAAAACAATAAAATATTTTTTTATTTTTATTTTATGTGTATGCATGTATTGCCTGCATGTAGGTAAGTGCACCCGTGTCGTGCAATGCCCGAGGAAGACAAGAGGCTGTCGGATCCCCTGGAACTGGAGTTACAGAAAGTTGTTAGCTGCCATGTGGGTTATGTGATTCGAACCCAGGTTGTCTGCAAGAACAACCAGTGTTCTTAACCACTGAGCCATCTCTCCAGCCCCAGAATCAGCACAAATTTTTTTTTTTTTTTTTTTGAGACAGGGTCTCCCTGTAGCCCAGCTGTCCTGGAACTCACTATGTAGACCAGGCTGGCCTTGAACTCACTGAGATCCACCTGCCTCTGCCTCCCGAGTGCTGGGATTAAAGGCGTGTGCCACCAGGCCCAGAGGCCAGCATAAATCTTAATAAACATTCAAAAGAGTTACAGGAAATGAGACCACATTTTAAAGGTATGTGTGCCTGCCTGCAGAGGCCAGAAGACGACTTCCCATCCCCTGGAGCTCTGTGTGGGTATATGGAGTAGGAGCAGGAAGCACGTTTAACCACTGAATGTGCAGGCCTCTCCTGCTCCAAGGCCACATTTTTCAAGACTTTGGAGTATTGTAGGCAAGACCCTCCCTTTGCCTGCGGTGGTCAGCAATAGTTTCACTGTTTGCTTCCTCAGCAGTATCAAATTTAAATTTTTTTCTTTTTTCTATGACTGAGTATGCTGTTTTCTATATGTAAAGTCATTGCATAAAGTATTCATCTGCCAGTCAAGTTTGAATTGTTACTTGTTATGAATGCAGCATTTTATTCTAATATTTGGTAAAGCAGTTACCATATAATCTCTGAACTGACAATGTTTAGACTATTTCTAACTTGTAAACTTATTTGACAGTATAGTTTACTGTGGCAAATTACTCTTCTGAGTGTGTTAGCAAACTACATCCAGATATTTAAACACTTAGTACCATAGATAAAAGTTTCAAGATGGGCTGGGAGCATAACTCAGTAGTAGAGCCTATACTTTGGATGCATGAGGTCCTTCATTCAATCCCCAGCACCACCCCAAAATTGACACAAATACCTGTTAGGATGGCTGCTGGAGAACAGAAGTGTTGGAAGGATGTGAAGAAATTGTGGTCTTTGTGCACTGTTGTAGAAATGTAAAATGGTAGGCCTGCTATGGAAAGTAGTATGGCGTATCCTCAAAAATGTTTAAATAGATTTACCCTATAAGCCAGCAATCCTACTGAAAGCATTTCAAACAGTATTTGTATATCTGCTCATAGCAGCATAAGTCACAAAGGTAGAAGGACCTCTAATGTCTGTTAATTGATGAACAGATAAAATGTGGCAACCTGAGAATGAAACTTTCTTAAATACTTACATCTGTGGGCCTGAGTATATTTATGCCATATGTGCAGGTGCTCAAGGAGGCTATTGGAGATTGAGGTGGTGTGAGTTGTGCTAGGAACTAAATCTGAGTCCTCTGGAAGAGTAGCAAATACTCTTAACCACTGACCCATCTCTCTAGCCCTAAAATTCAGTCTTTTTTAGAAATTGTGGGCTGGCAGGGCTGGAGAGATAGCTCAGTGGTTAAAAGCACTGGCTGCTCTCGCAGAGAACCCAGGTTTGAAGCCCAGCACCTACATGGTTGCTAACAACCATTTGTAGTTCTAGGGGATCTGATGCCCTCTTCTGACCTCTGTGGGAATTGCACAACAGAGGGTACACTTGCATGCAGGCAATGCATTCATACACAGAATTTTAAAAATAATCTTAAAAAATTGAAGCTGATCAAATTTTGAGATCTAATGTACTGTTCTGTGGGCTGAAGAACATGTTGAATGACACCACAGGAGTAGAATCAGTAAACTCCAGAGCATAAGAAACTACAAAATAACTAGTTACTTTAATTAGCTGGGGAGCTGTAAAGATGGCTTAGTGGTTAAGAGCACTGGCTGTTCTTGCAGAAGGCCTGGGTTCAAATTCCCACACCCACATGGAGGCTAGCAACCATCTATAATTCCAGTTCTAGGGGATCTGACACCCTCTTCTGTCCTCTGTGGCACTGCATGACATGGGTGCACTTATATGCAGCCAATACATTCATACACATAGAATAAAAATAATAAAAAATGGGGTTGGGGATTTAGCTCAGCAGTAGAGCCTCTTGCCTAGCAAGCACAAGGCCCTGGGTTCAGTCCTCAGCTCCCCCCCCCCAAAAAAAAGACAAAAATAATAAATATGCAGGAGGGAGGCAAATAAGGTCTGTGCCTGAAGTCCAAGCTACTTGTGAGGCTGAGGCAGAAGCCTAGCAATTCAAGGCCAGCTTGGGCAGTGTAGTGAGACTATCTAAAATAATGGAAGAGGGAATCTAGATATTAGAAAATACTGGACCAGGCATAGTGGTGCAAGCCTTTAATCCCTGAGATGGAACTGAATGTCAAATGAGATGAGGACCATGTTTACATCTTGAGTAAAGGAAGTCAGTTATACAAATACTTTCATAAAACAGGGAAATTTGATGATGTAAAGGGAAAACTTCATTTTTTTAAAAATAGAAAAATATTTTTTCCTTTTTGTGTATGAGTGTTTTGTCTGCATGTATCTATGTGCACCATGTGCATACAGGGCTTGCAGAGGTCAGAAGAGGGTGTCAGATCCCTGGAACTGGAGTTATGGACGGTTATTAGCCACCATGTGGGTGCTGGGAAGCAAATCTGGATCCTCTGCAAGAGCAGCCAGTGCTCTTAACTGCTGATCTCTTCTGACCTCTGGGCATTGCACAACAGTGGGTGCACTTTCACACATGCAGGCAATACACTCATACACAAAAATATATTTTTTAAAACTTTATTTTCAATTATGTGTATGTGGGAGGCTGGTATGTGTAGGTTAGTGCAGGTGCCTGAGGAAACCAGAAGAGGAAGTTGGATCCCCTGGAGTTACAGGCAGTTGTGAGCCATCTGTGGGTGCTGAGAACTGATCTCAGGTCCATTTGGAAGAGGAGGGTACCCTCTTAACCACTAGACATCTCACCAACCCCAGGTTCAATTGTTTTAAAAGAATGCTCCTTAATGGTGCATGATGGTTGTATTAGTCACTTTTCTGTTGCTGTGATAGAAACACTGACCAAAGCAATTTATAGAAGGAAGAGTTTATTTGAACTTATGGTTCCAGGGGAATTACAGCCCATCATGGCAGGGAGGCATGGTGACTGGAGCAGGAGCAACAGAAGCTTAAGCTCACATCATCAGGCAGGCACAGGAATCAAGAGAGCAACTGGAAATCTGGTAAGGCTTAAGAACTCTCTAAGCCCACCCCCAGTGGGCTTCCTCCAGGATAGTGAGTTCCAGGCCAGCTGGGGCTATGTGATGAGATCCTGTCTCAAAAAATAACCACCACTTAAAAAAAAAAAAATCCAACTCAAACAAAAATGCTGCTTAACTGGAGGCACATTATATTTGTTTCTTTTTTATGATACCAAATATGATCTATAGTCAGATGTTTCTTTTTATTTAACTTCACTAAATTGGATGTGGTGATACCTGTGATCCCAGCATTTGGGAGGCTAAGGTAGGAGGATTTCTTGAACCATGAATCTGAAAAATATAAGAAGACCCCACACCTGATAAAGACAAACAGCAAAAACTCGAATATTAAGACTTTATGTTGGTTTTGTGAACCTGGGAATTGAATTTAGGGCCTTGCATTGCTAAGCAATAAGCCCCATTCTACCACTGACACTGCAGTCACAGCCCCAACAAGTTTTTAATACCAACAACTATTTCTAAATATTCTATTTGGGGGCTGGCAAAATGGCTCAGCATGTAAGAATGCTTGCTTCCAAGCCTGATGAGCTGAGTTTGATTCCTAGAACCCACATGGTGTAAGGACAGAACTGGCTCTCACAAGTTGTCCTCTAACCACACATGCGCTGCGGCATGTACACATACATACACATAAAGTTCTTTTTTAAATTTATGTACCGTTTCCTATCATACCTTATTTTGTAATGGTTTCTGCTCTTTTTCATTAAATCTCAGCCATACATAATACAGAACAGATCTGTGGAATAGAACAGAAAGTTCAGCACATGACCCAAGTAAATCAAGAATTTAATACATAATTAGATTTGCATTTAAAATTATTTTGGAAAAGATTTTTTTCTCTAAATGATATAGCCTACAAATACACTGCCATGTCCATGTACACATGTTTAGCCATCTGAAAAGCATATCTACTGAGTTCCTACTGCACAACTTCAACCAAAATTAGATAGACTGATGATTTAAATGTAAACAATGATCGGCCTGAAGAGATGGCTCAGCAGTTGAGAGCACTGGCTACTCTTGCAGAGGACCTACATTCGGTTCCCAGCACCCACATGGTGGCTAACAGCCCTCCGTAACTCCAGTTTCAGAGGATTCAGGACCCTCTTTTGACCTTGATGGGAAATGCACATGAGGTGCACTTATATATATGCAAGCAAAACACTCATACACATAAAAACTTTTAAATAAATTTTTTAGGGGCTGCAGAAATGACTCAGCAGTTAAGAGCACTAACTGCTCTTGCAGAGGACTCAAGTTCAATTCCCAGCCCCCACATAGTGGCTAACAACCGTCCAGAACTCCAGTTCCAGGGAATCTAAATCCCCCCTCTGACCTCTGTAAACTCATTTTTTGTTGTTGTTTTTACTTCTGTGTGTATGAGTGTATTGCCTGCATGTGTGCAAGTGCACCCATGGGCAGTGTCCATGGTGGTCAGAAGAGGGCTTCAGATCCCCTGGAACTGAAGTTATAGACAGTTGTTAGCCACCATGTGGGTGCTAGAAATTGAACCCTGATCCCCTGCAAGAGCATCCAGTGCTCTTAACCTCTGAGTCTAATAAAATTAATAAAAAAGTTCAAAAAGTATGAATACTGGCCAGGAGTGGTAGCGCAAACCTTTAATCCCAGCACTTGGGAGGCAGAGGCAGGTGGATCTCTGTGAGTTTGAGCCCAGCCTGGTCTACATAGTGAGTTCCAGGCCAGCTGGGGCTACAGGGAAACCCTGTCTCAAAAAGACCAAACACACACACACACACACACACACACACTATATATATATACTGAAACTGGGGTACCAGAAGAAAAGAGACTTAAATAGTCTCAGTGAGGAAAGTCTTTCAAAGTAATTAAGACTGATGACTTAACTGCATAAAAAATGGAAAATGTCTACATCCCAAAGAAGGGAAGAAGAAACACCAAAAGTTAAGAGGGGAGGCCTGTGTGTGGAGTCAGGAGACCTAGGCATTGTGGTTGTGCTTCAGCTGTGCCAACCCCTAAGCCTGCTTCCTTCTCTGCCATGGAAGAGTCTCCTCACAAGTTTGACAGAAAAATATGAGAAGTAACACAAAGCACACACCCCTCTCCTGAACTACAGGCACTGATGGAAGTGTCATTATGAAGAAGGGATTGTGGGGGAGCCCTGGGTGGGGATTGGTTGGGTAGTGCTTAGTCATCACATTTGTAGTTAGGAATGGCTTCCATTTTAAAAGTTTAGGGAGGGTATGAGGTTGTGGCTTGAGGTGGGGGGTATAGAGTGCTTGCCTAGCATTCATGAAGCCTTGAGTTTGATCCCTTGGACTGCATAAGCTAGGCATATTAGCATATGCCTATAATCCCAACACTCAGAAGATGGAGGCAGGAGATCAGAAATTCAGTGTCATCCTTGGCTATATAGTGAGTTCAAGGCCATACAACTGCAGTCACCATCTACTTAGGATGCTAAAGTAGGAGGATCACTTGAGCCCAGGAGTCAAAGGCGAGCCTAGGCAACTAAAACCAAACCCTACCCTACCCCAAAACTGCAACTTTTAGAAGACCCCTTCTTTAGAAGGACTCTTCTTGAGGTCTGCTGCCTGGTCTGGCCACTCGTGAGGATGTTTCTGGGATTAGTTTTACCCATAAGACAGCACAAGCCAACATAAAACAGATTTCCACTGCAGCTCCCCTGCCAAGTAGCCTCCACTAACTGTGGTGTCCCTGAGTTCACCAATAGGGAGTCATACTTCAAGCTGAGATACTGTAACTAAACATACAACTGACCTTAGAAATAATACATTTAGTCTTGCCAGTTATTTACATTCTATAATAAATGAGTATGTTAGCCAAGAGCCTGTGGACAGGTATATGGGAAGTGTGCTGACTGTAGGCTATCCACATGGAGTCCTCCCCAGTTCCAACACTGCCATTATAGTCTTGGAGATGTCACCTTGGAGTTTTCTTTTCTTCTCTAGACGGGAAAATGCTATTTGGGTATGTTCATTCATTTGTTCATTCAGTAAAGGTTTAAAGTGCTACTATGGGCTGTGTACTATTGTAATTGCCTAGGATAGACCAATAAACAAGACAGACAAAACTTTCTGCTCTTGTCCAACTTGTATTCTAAGGAAAGGAGATAATAAATAGGAAATATCATTGTATCACTATGGGGCGCGCTGGGCGCCAGGTGTGGGGTGCGTGGTTATCTCGGGGTCCCGCGCACACCGCGCGCGGGTTCCACGGGCTTCTCCGCCACGCCGCTCGTCGCTGTCCGCTGCTGAGGTGCTGAAAGTCTGCTGCTGCAGGGGCGTTGCCCGGCCGGATCCCACCCTAATTTCACCCGTGCACTTTCCTCAAGATGCGAAATCCACCGGCTGCTGGATCACGCGGGAAAGTGCGAGGCGGCTAAAGCTAGGTGTCCGTGAGTCGATGACGGAAGGATAGTGCCCCCCAGAGAGGCTGGATCGCAGGCAGTAAGACACGGGACTCAGCTTAGTCCGTGTTACAGCTCTTTATTAAATGACTCTGCTTAGCTTCAGGTCTCAGTGTTTCAGCTCCTAGCTCCTAGTGATCCAGCTCTCTATTATTGAGGGAAGACTAGGATATTTTATACCGTGGGGGTAGTGGTAAAAGCTTTAGCTGATAGGCACTTTGTGAGACACCCTATTTACATATGGAAGTGAACTCCTGCCAGGTTGCCAGACCGCCAGAAAAATCACACAGGAAAGCATGGCATTTCCAGAGCCAGAGGCCATGTTTATGGTAGGGCATTTGTGGCGGTCACTTCAAAAGGTGAGTCAGGAAAATGCTAGGAAAGACACACTGCTGTTAAAAGGAGTCTCTGCATTTTGAACCGAGCCCGTGGGCTATCCGGACATGGAGAGACTGCTACTTTACACAACAGGGGTCCCCAACAAGACTGGCTAAGATCAAGAAAACAAATGATACCAAATGTTGGAGAGGATGTGGGGAAAGGGGAACACTCATCCACTGCTGGTGGGGCTG
>NW_008346261.1:55198-55582 GCF_000622305.1 Nannospalax galili | reverse complement strand
TATCATACAGTCCCCGTGTTCAACAGTTATCAAGTCCAATGTTCTTTTGTTGTGAAGCATAACTTCTGGCGAGAGAGTTCATTTGCTGTTGGAGAAACTCCAGGCTATCAGTCACGAATGTCACTGCTTGGTTCAGCTTGTCTCAGCCAAAGCAGGATCAGGTACAGCTTGTCGCCATAGCAACATCTCCAGCGTCCAGCGCAAGTTCGGTGTCTGCCAGCAGGGGGAAGAAGATCTTTCTCTGCTGGCAGCTGTGTAGGAGAAAGGGCTTCTTATACCTGGAAGTACTAGTTCACAAAAAGGTGGGCAAAGAGAGAACACAGCAATGTATGCTGTACTGGGGAGGCTTGCTGTGAAAATGTAACTGAAAAGTTAGTTAGTTGT
>NW_008346261.1:51669-52866 GCF_000622305.1 Nannospalax galili | reverse complement strand
TGCATGTCTTGTCAGGATCCCCTTGTTTTCTGTAATACTTGTTACCTATAAGGTCTTCAGCTTCCCTCTTGTTAGCGGAGCTGAGGGCTGCCCCTGAAGAAGTTTAAAGGTGACAAAGGATTGCCATCTTTGTCATTTTTAGATCTACAATCTTTTTTCCAGTGAAAGGCCTTTTTACAGTGAGGACAGAGGGTTTTAGGGGATCGAGTGGCAGCTGAGTTATTTTTGGGGCAATTTTTTATCCAGTGTCCAGTTTCTCCACATTTAAAGCATTTTGAGTTGGACTGAGTTGCAACTGCAAGGGCTTGGGCAAGGGAGGAAGCCTGGTGCGTGGCAGTTCCTATATCTTGAGTAGCCACGATCAACTTGTCATAATGCTCATTCTTTAGTCCCTGGCATGCTTGTCTGTGTTCAGGGGTCATACCTTCCCAGACAAGGCTGTTTAAAAGCATTGCTTTGGCTGCAGGATCTGTTATTTTTCTATCTAAGCTTGCCTGCACTCTTAGTATAAAATCTGGAAGAGCCTCAGTTGGCTTCTGCTTTAAAAACGTTAATGTAGAGGTCTCTCCAGGCCCAGTGGACAATGGTGTTAGGCGATCCCAGGCCTGCAGAGCACATAAGCGAATCTGCTCTATACAGCCAGCAGGGATTGCAGCTTGCTGAATTCCTTTGGAGAAGTCACCCTGGCCAAAAAGCTGTTCATAATTCCAATTTATAAATCCAGGTGGTGGATCCTGCCCTGGTTGAGGTCTTAGCTGCTGGTTATGAGTGTCATTTCTTTTAGCTTGCATTAGGCACTCATCTCTAAATAAGGCTTCCCATTGTACAAATAATGGACTGGGGAGGGCATATCTACAGATATCTCTCCAGTTCTGGGGACTAGGAGGTTGGTATTAAAGGTTTGTGGTATAGATATTGTCCATGGAGCATGGATCCCATCCTCATGGACAGCTTGGCATAGTTCTTTTCAGTCTGCTGCCGGGAGGGGGTACCAAGCCAGTGGACGTTGCCTTGTTATTTGTAGGTTAACAGGGAAAGCTTCTACCAATGGGGTTTTTGGGTCCTGAGGCCATTGTGTCTGGAGATCCTGGGGGCAACCCTCCCATTATCCCTGAGATTACAGAGCTGTTCAAAGGCTGCGGGATGTGGGGCTTCAGATGATGGGGCTGGTGGTGAAGGGGGGGGGGATTCATCTGG
>NW_008346261.1:46668-51061 GCF_000622305.1 Nannospalax galili | reverse complement strand
TAGGGACGTTTACCTTAGAAACTGACTCCAAGGCTTACGTGAAGATCCCTGGAACTTTGGGGATTTTTTTTCTAGCAGTGTTCAGATAGAAAAGTGGGGTGAAGTGATGGTCCCCAAGAAAACATTCCTAAGATTCAAGATCTTAGGGGATTTTGCTTGGATTCCAGCACAGGCCTGCCCGCAAATTTGAGGAACTGGCGGCCGTCCTTGTGACTTTTAACTGGCCGTTGCGTCACCAGGTTTTGATATTAGAAAGATATAAAGATAGAGGTCTTTTGTCTACACCTGTACAGGCAGTTGGAGGTTGCTAGGGGGCAGAGGAGCCTTCGGTTAACGTCAGGGAGTGGCCCTGACCAGGAAACCTCAGTTGCTTCCTCTGTCTTTAGCGTTCTTACGCGAAGGCTTCAGACTGGAAACAAAAGGAGGAAATTAGAAGAGATTTTTATTATTGCCCTCCTTGTGGGGAGGGATACTCACGAATCCTGCATTTCCGTGGGCACCAGCTCCTAGCTGGCACGAGGTTCAGAGGCTCTCACGTTGGGCGCCAGGTATGGGGCGCGCTGGGCACCAGGTGTGGGGTGCGCGGGTATCTTGGGGCCCCCGCACACACCTGGAATTGGCAGCGCGGGTCCCGCAGGCTTCTCTGCTGCGCTGCGCCGCACATCGCTGTCCGCTGCTGAGGTGCTGAAAGTCTGCTGCTGCTGGGGCGTTGCCCGGTCAGGTCCCTCCCTAATTTCACCCGTGCACTTTCCTCAAGATGCGAAATCCACCGGCTGCTGAATCACACGGGAAAGTGTGAGGCGGCTAAAGCTAGGTGTCTGTGAGTCGATGACGGAAGGATAGTGCCCCCCGGAGAGGCTGGATCGCCGGCAGTAAGACACGGGACTCAGCTTAGTCCGTGTTACAGCTCTTTATTAAATGACTCTGCTTAGCTTCAGGTCTCAGTGTTTCAGCTCCTAGCTCCTAGTGATCCAGCTCTCTATTATTGAGGGAAGACTAGGATATTTTATACCGTGGGGGTAGTGGTAAAAGCTTTAGCTGATAGGCACTTTGTGAGACACCCTATTTACATATGGAAGTGTACTCCTGCCAGGTTGCCAGACCACCAGGAAAATCACACAGGAAAGCATGGCATTTCCAGAGCCAGAGGCCATGTTTATGGTAGGGCATTTGTGGTGGTCACTTCAAAAGGTGAGTCAGGAAAATGCTAGGAAAGACACACTGCTGTTAAAAGGAGTCTCTGCATTTTGAACCAAGCCCGTGGGCTATCCGGACATGGAGAAACTACTACTTTACACAGCAGGGGTCCCCAACATATCATTTAATTTTCTGTTGCTGTGATAAAACACCATGACCAAAAGCAACCTATAGAAGATATTATTTTGGCTTACAACTCCAGAGGGATAAGGGCCTATCATAGTGGGAAGGGACAGCAGCAAGCAGGAGGAACAGGAAGCTAAGATGTCTTAACCACACACAAAAAGCAAAGAGGGAACTGGAAATGTGACAGAGCTATAAACTCTCCAAGTCCACCCCCAGTGATATACTTCCTCCATCAAGGCTTCAGATCCTAAAGTTCCATAATCTCTCCCAAACAGCACCAGCAAATTCAGGAGGCATTTCTCATTCAAACCACCACAGTCACTAAATAAATTCTGTACTGTTTGAGGCATTAAAGAGCTTTAGGAGAACAAAAACAGAGTAAGTGGTATTCAAAGTGTATGGAAATTGCAACTGAATATGGGCTCAATCTAGGCCCAATTGAAGAGTTATATTTCAGTAAAGATTTGAGGCCAGTGTAGCAGTTAGCCAAGTAGGTATCTTGAGAAGAGCACTTACAACTTGGAAATAGCCAGTGACTAGACCCTGAGGCTCTGGTGTTATGGTTTGGCTCTTACATGTCCCCAGAGACCCATGTAGCTTGGCACTATTGGGAGATGCTGGAAACTTTAGGAAGTGGGGCCTCATGGAAGACCTTAGATCATTGGGGGTGTGCCCTTGCAGAGGGTTGTGGAACCCCAGCCTGTCTTTCTCCTATTTTCTGGCTACCATGAGGTGAGCATCTTGCTCCATTCAGTGTTGGGGGACCCTGCTGTTAAGGTTGACTCCTTTCTTAGCAGAGGCCTCCTGTTTTCTGCCTGACTTACCTGGAAAGTGCCACCAAGCACGGATGCCTGACCTTATTTGGAACATGACCTTTGGCATAGTTACCTACAATAAAACTGCCCCCAGGTTTTTTCCATATGATAATTAGGCATTGCCCTATAGCCGGATGATAGGATCCCCCTACCACATGTAAATAAAGTATACTATGAGCACCTATCAGCTGAAGCTTTGGCTGCCGCCTCCACACTATATTTCCCCTGATCCCCACTGAATAAACGGAGCTGTATCACTGAATCTAACTCCCCGGAAGGTCTTTTCTGTCGTGCTCACTGGCCGTCCTGACCCCGTTCATTGTTCGTTGCTTCTGCTCCCTTTGTCCTCGTGGATCAGTGGCCAACGGCCCATGAGGGGAGGGAGAGACCCACAGTTCAGCACTTCCAACCATGATGTGTTGCCTCACCAAGGCCCAAAGGCAACTGGACCACCTGCCCATGACTAAAACTTCCAAAACTGGAAGTGAAAAACCTTTCCTCATAGGCCAGCAAGATGGCTCAGAGAGTAAAGACCTGAGTTTGATCCCTGGGCTCCACCTGGTGGAAGGAGAGACCTGACCCTTGTGATGTGCCATGGCACAAGTGAACCCACATATATAACATGTGCATACATGTATATACATAAAATAAGTACAAATGTAATAAAATTTTAAAGTCTTTCCATTTTATAAGTTCATTATCTCAAGTATTTTGTCACAGTGACAGAAACAGTGATATGCTTGACAAGTATGAGGAAAGTAAGGATTAAGGCAGAGAGGTAGAGAGCAGGTCACATAGGCCCTGATAGGCCCTTGCATTACTTGGACTTTATTTTTTACTTACTTTTATTTATGGGTTTTTTTTGAGAGAGAGAGAGAGAGAGAGAGAGAGAGAGAGAGAGAGAGAATTGAACCATGTTGTGCAGGCTGTCCTGGAACTCTCCATCCTCCTGCCTCAATTTCCCAATGCTGAGATTACAGGTATGTACCGCCATGCCCAGCTAGCACTGACTTTGGGTGAATAAGGAAATGTTGGAGAATTTTGAGTAGAGACACATATAATCTGCTTTTTAGAATGCTGAGATAGTACTGAATTTGAGGAAAAAGTTAGGAGGATACCAAACCCAGCCTTCTCTGTTGCTTATTTTGCCTTTAGGCCTCTGGCCCCCTGTCCCCAAGGTTGATCTGGAGCTCCCTACTCCCTTCCCTGTCATCCATCTTTTTTTGCGGCCCAGATTGGAAAAAGGCAGCTGTATTGTCCCACAGTTCCTCTAGGTGGAGGTGCTGCCCTACAGACCGTGAACATCTCTCTGTTTTAGTCTCTTCTCAAAGCAGCAGTCCTTTCCCTAGCACTTTGTGAAATCTAAAGTTTAGGAAGAATGGAGGAGCCCCTAATCATGGTGTACACCCTCCAAGCTGCCTGCCCTTCTCTCCCAAGCCCCTCCCTGCTTTGTCAAAGCACTTGGCACCACCCAGGCAAGGCTGGCCCCAGGACTGTGCCTCAGCAGTGTCTCACCTTGCCACTTCCAAAGAGCCCTGGATAAAAGGCAGAGACGGAGCTGTGACCATGTTTCATCTTCTTTCCCTACTCATGCTTTCCTCTTGTGCCTCAGCTAGACTTGACATTTTCACATTTAGCTCACTCAAGTTCACACACTTGCCCTGGCCCTAAGCTACCTGCTAGGGGCAGCACAAGGTCACATATGCTGCTGCTTTAGGCACAGTCCCCATTAACATGTCCCCTGGGTTTTAGAAAAAAATATTGGGGCTTAGGGCTAGAGAGATGGCTCAGCCATTAAGAGTTCTTCCTGTTCTTCCAAAAGACTGGAGCTTGGTTCCCATGGAGTTCAGTTTCCATAGAGCTCAGTTCCCAGCACCCAGGTCAGGTGGCTCACAACCACTTGTAGTTGCAGGGGATCTGTTGCTCTCTTCTGGCCTCCATGGATACCTGTACATAGGACACACACACACACACACACACACACACACACACACACAAATAAAAAAATAATCATTGAGTCTACTTCCCCTCTTGGAGTTGACACCCACCTGACTGGTTTCTCTAGCTAAGAAATAATGTGCCATTTTTTAATTTCTGTAGCTTCCTCCCTCCTTCCCTTTCTTGCTTCTCACATCCATCATCAAAAACTATAAATCAGAGCCAGGTGTGGTGGTGCACGCCTTTCATCCCAGCACTTGGGAGGCAGAGGCAAGTGGTTCTCTGTGAGTTCAAGGCCAGCTGGGGCTACAGGGAAA
>NW_008346261.1:41924-46590 GCF_000622305.1 Nannospalax galili | reverse complement strand
GAAAGAAGGAAGGAAGGAAGGAAGGAAGGAAGGAAGGAAGGAAGGAAGGAAGGAAAGAAAGAAAGAAAGAAAGAAAGAACAAAATCTATCAATTGACTTCTGAGGGTGTAATGTGCAGTGGTAGAAGGCTCGTCTAGCATGTATGAGGTCATAGATTTGATCTCCAGAACTATGAAAATAAAATAGGATGGGTGAGATGACTCAGCAGGTAAGGGTGCTCGCCACTGATGACCCGAGTTGGATCCCTAGGTCCATATGATGGGAGGAGAGACCCGACTCCCTCAAGTTGTCCTGTAATCTCCACATGTACACCATATGAGTGTGACCCACACATGTACACCCACATAATAAATACTAATAAAAAATTAAATAGTTTTACCTTACATAATGTTATAAACTCACGATTCTCTCTTTTCTGTTCATCTGCATTGGCTTTGTCTACTTTGGGGACAGCAAGTACTAAAGGCCACAGAGTTGTAGAGGTGGGTGCGGAAGGCCACTGTGTGAGGCAATAGGGAGGGAGAAGACTGTGGTGAACTAGGAAGCATATCAGTGAAGCTGATACAACTGCTCCTCAGTCTAGCCAGTTTTTGTTCCATAGGAATACAGGCCCAAATGTAGGCAGTTTTTATTCGAAGCCAGAAATTTGATGTTTTTAATGGGAAATAACATACTTTTTTTTTTTTCAGAGCTGAGGACCAAACCCAAGGTCTTGCACTTGCTAGGCAAGCGCTCTACCACTGAGCTAAATCCCCAACCCATAACATACTTTTAACATTGGCAAATAATATTTTTTTAATATTTTTATTTTGCATGTACACATATATTGCCTGCATGTATGTGAGTGCACCCATGTCATGCAATGTCTGCAGAGGACAGAAGAGGCCATTGGATATCCTGGAACTGGAGTTACAGACAGTTGTTAGCTGCCATGTGGGTGCTAGGATTCGAACCCAGGTCTTTGGCAAGAACAGCCAGTGTTCTTAACCTCTTAGCCTTGTCTCCAGCCCAGGCAACTAATATTTTTTTAAATGTCATTAAACAACAAGTAGAAATCCATTGATGAAAACTAGATACAGTGGTAGGTTGCCAATTTTGACCAGTGGCCTGATGCACCAATCTACTAAGACTATTAGATTTTGGGGGGGGGGGTTGTTTGTTTGTTTGGTGTCCTGATTCTAGCCTCTCTCCATCCTTGCCACTGCCTGCCCCAAGTTATCCACAAGACCAAGTTCAGATGATTTAGACAGCCGTAAGACTGTGGCCCACTTCCCTCCTCCATCCTTTGCTTTCCTATGGCTAACACCCATCAGCTCCTTCATTTCCTCCCTCAAGCCTGCCCCAGTCATTGGTCACTGCATTTACCTTACTGCAAAGTCCCCTCACATGTCTGTCTCCCCTACTGGACTGCATCTATTTGAATATCTGTGGATAAGTGAGGTACCTGCTATTTAGGAAGTGGCTCCAAGTTTCCTTTTTTTGTTTGTCTGGGGTTTTTTTTTTTTGAGACAGGGTCTCCCTGTAGCCCCAGCTGACCTGAAATTCACTATGTAGACCAGACTGGCCTTGATCTCACAGAGATCTGCCTGCCTCTGGGACTAAAGGTATGTGCCATCACGCCTGAGTCTGAGTATTTTTTAAGCAAATGAGAGATGAATGAAAGTAGGACTGGAGCAATGGCTTACCAGTTGAGTGTTTACTGCTCTATTAAAGAATCAGCGTTCTGATCCCAGCACCCACCTCAGGGCTCACAAACACCTGTAACCCCAGCTCCAAGGGTTCTGATGCCTGCTTCTTCCCTCTGCATACCTACACATACACACTTTCAGACACACAAATACACACAAAACATCAAAGAAGATAATGAAGGTTATCCAAGTAAAATACAATTGTCTAAAGGATTATTATTTCCCAACTCATTTATTTATAATTAAAAACTGAGCAACCCTTTGATTCAGAGGCTGGACGAGTGCCCAGGGAATCAGGGAGGGCTAGCCTCTCTCCTTATGGGTCTTCTTATGGGGAGCTCTTGGGAGTTTCTGGGCTTTCCTTAATCCGCTTTCTCTTCAGTTTTGTTTTTTGAGGAAGTTTCCTTAAATAATCTGAAAGAACAGAAGTCAGAGAGTCTCAATGACCCCACAAAGAGAAAGAAATCTCATTAGCATATGCAGAGTATGGAGGGAATAGAGAGATAACAAATTGTGTCTCACTTCCAGCTCTGTTTCTTACTCTTTCTTACTGAAGCTATGTGAACTAGGGAGATGCCATCACCCCCAGTTTACAGGTTAGGACTATTGCCTAGGGATGGAACAAGACGGGGATATACCCAAAGCCTTGGTAAATTCAGGGTACAGTCAGAATAAGACCCAGGTTTTCTTGATTTCTGGCTTTATGTTCTGATTCTGATTTCCCTCTCAGTTCTTACCACCAACTCCAAGTACTTTGAAAACATAAGTCTGTTTACAAACACCATTGCCAAGTTTTAACTAATAACTGATTTATGGATATATTACCAAAGAAATACCACGCAGGTGACTTCTGACTGCAGGGGTAAACTCTAGCCACAAATGATGGGTCTACCAGTATTATGTGCTTTCCCTTTGGAACAATGGGAAAAGTCCTACCTCATCTCTAAATTCTAATGTGTTCTCCCCCAAAAAGGGGGGCTCTGGGGACATGGCTCAGTGGTAGAATGTTTGCAGCATGTGTGAAGACCTGGGTTCAATCCTTAGTAAAACACACACACACACACACACACACACACACACACACACGCGCGCGAGAAAGGGAGAGAGAGAGAGAGGAGAGAGACTGGGAGATTAATAAAGGCTTTCAGTCTGGTCTGTTTTATAAGTAGAGAAACAAGTTAAAAGATGGTAAAAGGAAGTATTAGGGAAAGAATCAGAATGTGGAAAATTCTAATAGCCTGTTTCCTCCAGCAGATCAGGTAAAAAAGACAGCAAGTTTGTTAGGTGAAAGAAAGAGATACAACCAGGTGAAATGTATGGTTTGAGAGGCCAGTACAATGGTTATCTCTGAAATTTGAATATAGAATATTTAATTCAACTATTCCATGAAATGAAAATGTTGGGGGCTGGAGAGATGGCTCAAGCTGTTAGGATCACCGGCTGCCCTTGCAGAGGATCCCACTTTGAGTTCCAGTATCCGCATGGTAGTTAACAACCATCTGTAAGTCCAATTCTAGGGGATCTGATGCCCTCTTCTGACCTCCACAGGCATTTTAACGACACCATACATGCAGGTAATACACTCATATGATAAAAATAAAATTTGGGGGAGGAGTCTTTTTTTGAGACAAGGTCTCTCTGTAACCCCAGCTGACCTGGAACTAGATATGTAGGCCAGGTTGGCCTTGAACTCACAGAGATACACGGGTCTCTACCTCCCAAGTGCTGGGATTAAAGGTGTGCCCCACCACACCCTGCCAAATAATAAATATATTTAAAAAGAAAATGCCACCGGGCATTTCAGAGATGGCTCAGCAGTTAAGAGCACTGGCTGTTCTTGCAGAGGACCCGGGCTTGATTCCCAGCACCTAGACGGCAGCTAACAACTGTCTGTAACTCCAGTTCCAGGGGCTCTGATGCCCTCTTCTGACCTACATGGGCATTTCATGACACAGGTGCTCTTACATACATGTAGACAACACACTCATACACATAAAAAAACAAAATACTGCCGGGCGTGGTGGCACACACCTGTAGTCCCAGCACTTGGGAGGCAAAGGCAGGCGGATCTCTGTGAGAATAAATATAAATAAATAAATAAAAAATAAATAAAATACTACCAAAAAGCAGGTTCAGGGCTGGCTAGAGGGCACAGTTGGTAAAGCACTTACCATGTAAGAATGAGGAGCAGAGTTTGGGTCTCTAGCATCCACATAAAAAGTTGGGTGTGGCATGTATCTGTATTACCACTGCTGGGGAATGGAGACACGAGTATCCCTGAGGCTTGCTAGTTAGCCAGTCTAGTCAATCAGTGAGCCCCAGTTTCGGTGAGAGACCCTGTCTCAAAAAATAAGGTTGGAGAAGTGACTAAGATACTAGATATCAGCTGGGCATGGTGGCTCATGCCTTTAATCCCATCACGTGGGAGGCAGCAGGCAGATCTCTGTGAGTTCAAGGCCAGCCTGGTTTATATAGGGAGTTCCAGGCCAGCTGGAGCTACAGGGAGACCCTGTTTCAAAAAGACCAAAATAATAATAACAATAATAATAATAAAATGAAAAGAAAATTTAAAAAGAAAAGATGCATGTTGATCTCTGGCCTACACACACACACACACACACACACACACACAAAGTAAGTTCAAATTCCTTGAGTTTGTCGTATCTCTTTTCAATAAAAGTCCACAGATGATTACAGAAATTCTTTTATGTTAAGAGTTGATCACTACTGTCATTTAAAAATCAATGTGTTAGTTGCATTAAAAATAAGTTTTTCTGTATGATACAGTATATTTTAAAATGAAATGGAGATCTTTGTTAAAGGCTAAAACTTCATTCAGTTTTATGTCTTATAGGGTTTTTACTTAGTACAATATTGCAAAACTGAATTAATTCAACTGTGAACCTAAAAGTTTACAGCCAAATTTGAAAGATGTATCTTTGCTCTGGAAATTATGTTAAAGCTGTAATAAAATGCTT
>NW_008346261.1:17855-40028 GCF_000622305.1 Nannospalax galili | reverse complement strand
TCCTTTTTTTTTTTTTAAATAACTCACTGAGTGCCATTAGTGTTGTCTGTTGGAATGTTGACTGATTCTGTTGGCTTGATTTTGTGCAGGTAACCATAACTACAGTATGTTCATAGTTCATGAGTGCAATGGGTGTGTTACATCCCAAAGACAGCATTTCACAGCACTTCTCCCCATCCTTTGGCTCTTACTTTCTCCTCCACCACTTCTGAAATGTTCCCTGAGCCTTTCAAGTGGGGCCAGAGGTTGATACAGATGTCCCATTTAGGACTGAACACTCAATAGTCACTTCGTTACTTTATTCTCAGCATTTTGACCATCAGCTAGATTGACTTTTAAGGGAGGAGACAATAGTATGTAATGTTTTAATCTTTGGGTTTTTGTTTGTTTGTTTGTCTTTTTGAGACAGGGTCTCCCTGTAGCCCCAGCTGTCTGGAACTCACTATGTAGACCAGGCTGGGCTTAAACTCACAGAGAGCCGCCTCCCTCTGCCTTCTGAGTGCTGGGATTAAAGGCATGCACCACCATGCCCGGCTTTGTTTGTTTTTGAGACAGGGTTTCACTCTATAACCTTAGGTGGCTTGGAACTCCTAATGTAGACCAGGCTGGTCTTGAACTCAGGTCCACCTGCCTCTGTCTCCTGAATGCTGGGATTAAAGGCATGTATCACCACACCCAACATAATGTTTTCATTTTTGGAGCAGAATAGAATGGTCTTTATCCAGGGCAATGTGATATTTTTCCTTTCTAGTGGTTACCATGGAAATGGGAGGTGAGAAACAAAGCCAACCATGAGGGAGGGGTCCGTCTTCAAAGGTTTCCAAGGCTACTAATCCTTGTGTAGCTACCTAACAATGAAACCCTGACTCAAAAGAAAAATAAATTCAAGGTCATCCTCAGCTACATAGAAAGCTCACACATGCTATATACACATACCGACCATACACACACACACACACACACACACACACACACACACAAAGTAAGTTCAAATCAAAATTATATATATAACAGTGTCATTTTTATTAAAATATGTATTTATATACATTAAAATCTGGGAAGTATTAACAATGGTTGGTGATAATGATATATTTTCCTATATTTATTTATTTGCTTTTAGTTTTCTGCTTATAATAGCAAAAATAAAGCAGGTTGGAGATGTAGCTCAGTTGGTGGAATCCTTGCCTTGCATGCATGAAGCCATGGATTCGATCCCCAGCACAACAAAAACCAGGTGGTGTAGGCCTATAATCCTAACTCTTGGGAGTTGGAGGCAGCAGGCTCGGGAAGTTCAAGGTCATCCTTAGCTACATAGTAAGTTTGAGGCCAGCCTGGGCTACAATGGGATCCTGTCTCAAAGAAAAAAAAGTTTAAGGTTACTTTATTTTTTGTTGTTTGTTTTAAATTCTTAACCTACATTTATTATTTGGGCGAGGGGCATGCATGTATATGGAGGTCAGAGGACAATTTGTGAAAATTGGTTCTCTTCTTCCACCAGGTGGGTCCTGCCAAAACTCAGATGGTTAGGCTTGGTGGCAAATGTCTTTACCCCCTGAACCTCTTTGACAGCCCATGTTTGTCTGTTGACAGGGTCTCACACAATGTAGCTCAGACTGGTGTGGAACAATGTGATCCAGGCTTGCTGAAAACTCCTGGCAATTTTCCTGCCTTGGCCTCCAAGTACTGCGATTACAGGCATAACCACCAGCTGTGATTACAGTTACTTAAATTTTTTATTTTTTGGTCTTTTTGAGACAGGGTCTCCCTGTAGCCCCAGCTAGCTGGCACTTGCTAGGTAGACCAGGCTGGCCTTGTCCCAGAGAGAGCCACATGCCTCTACCTCTGGAGTACTGGGATTAAAGACGTGTGCCACCATGTCCAGTACTGATTTTTTTTTATGTGTATGAGTGTTTTGCCAGCATGTATGTAAGTGCATCCATGCCACGCAATGCCCACAGAGGTCAGAAAAGGGCACTGGATCCCCTGGAACTGGAGTTATGTATGATGCATGTGAGTGCTAGGAACTGAACCTGGGTCCTCTGCAAGAGCAGTCAGAGCTCTTAACCACTGAGCCAACTCTCCAGGCCCCTTAACAGTTATTTTAATAATTGCTTCAAGAGACTGGGAATGTAGATCAGGGATGTAGTGCTTGCCAAGCATCATGAGACCCTGGGTTTGATCCCCAACTTCTCAGCCTACCATCCAAGTCTTCTTTCCCATGACATCCTTGCATTTTCCTGAAATTCCAGTGTCCGTTTCTTCCATTCCCTGCCAGGCCCAGTCTGTCTGCTCAGTCTTTGCACATGTATTCTCACTGCCCTCCTCCATCTTTCTCTTTATTCTTTTTAAAAATTTTTTGAGACAGGTTCTCACTGTATAGTGATGGACTGGCCTGGAATTTGATATGTAGACCAGGCTGGACTTGAACTCAGAGATCTGCCTTGCCTATGCCTCTCAAGTACTGAGATCAAAGGCATGCACCATCATGTGCAGCTTTCTTCTTTTCCTTAAAGCCTGTCTCAACCCTACTTCCTGCAGGCATCCTACCCTGATTAACAGTCCCTTTGCCTTATGGCCTTGGGTAGCCCATCTGAACAGGGGAATAATAACATACACTTACTTCATCAGGATGCTGTAGGGCCACATGAAGATATAAAGTACCTGGCACAGATACAGGCTTACCCAAAGACACCAGAGCTCACTTTCTTCATCTGATCCAGGGACTGCTTAGCTATCTTAGTTATGGCCTGGCCTTTACTCTTTAAATTCCATTGTATGTTTTACTTTCTCAGTTTAAACTGTAGGTCCCAGAGCCATGTGTGGGCTCTCAGAGAGCCCAGGCAGGGTTCTGAGCCTCACTAGCTGTTAAACCCAGGCTTACTGCTCCTGATCTGTTTTCACAGCTGCTCACCCCTGGGCCCAGGTGGGACTGGTGAAGAGATCCTCCTGAGGCCACCTTGGATTAGCTCCAATCAGTCATGCCTTCAGAGGAGCCCTGAATCCATGTTAGGACTGTACTCAGGTCCTCAAGACACCATGCTTGCCTTTACCTTCCCCAACAGTAGCCAAGCAAGGACAGCTGTGGCACAGAAGCCAGTTTCAGAAGTGTAAAGGTGGATGGGTGCCAAGTCTCTCTGTGCTTCAGTATTCAATGCACAGCTGGAAACCTTCTAGGTTCTTACCCTTGCTTGGCCCTTCTCATTTAAGAGGTTCTATTCCCTAACCTCATAGCCTCTGTGCAGAGAGCCAGGCATTTCGATCATCACAGAGGCCAAAATGGCTGGGAAGGCCATTCCCATGCCGTCTGATTCACTGTAAGGGTGAGTCCCTTCCTTTTTCTCTGTATCCCACTTCAGCAATAGGCATCCTGCCTACTATCCAGACAGTTCCTGAGATTCCATACTCTCAGCTACTTAGAAACTGTCTCCGCCCTGCTTCTGGTCATATGAGAAAGGGCCTTTGTTAAGTGCTAACAGAAAAATGCAGAACTCAAAAGTGTATGCATTATGAAACCTCTGCTGGGGAAATTATTCAGAACACAGAAGGAACCACACTAAAGGCTGACAGTGCTAGCCTCTGGGTATTGGGTGATTTTTCCCCCTCCCCCCCCACTTCCCCACCTATCTGCACATTTTAAACATTACACAATGAGTATACCTGGTAGAGAAGCTAAACTCAGGTAAGAGATGGAAGAAGGGGAAGGGAAGGACAGAAAGAAAAACTGAGGAAGAAGAAAAGGTAGAAAGGAAGGACTTTTGTCAGGTTCAAGGAAGAAGCTCAGGTCTGCTCCAGGGAAACCCCACAATTTGTCTGTAGCCCCTCACCCAGGTACTTCCTCTAATACCCAGTGGGCATCACCTCCTCTGAAGCAGTGCGGGGACCTCAGTTCTTCCAGCATGGCAACCTCTTGGCCTGGGGCCTTCATCTTGGACAGCCTCTCCTTCATGCAGCTGATATTTCCGTGCAGTCCCCAGGCACTGCAGAGCCTGGGAAGACTGTCCTCCTGGTTGGCCAGCAAAGATCCTTCTGGTGCATCAAAGGGGCAAAATGTGACCTGCAATAGGGGTCCAGTGTTGAGGAGAGAACGAAGAAGAGAGGGACCTGAATTCTACAGTGCTAGCCTCTCAGGTGTTTTTTTTGTTTTGTTTGGGGTCTTTTTGAGACAGGGTCTCCCTGTAGCAACAGCTGGCCTTGAACTCACAGAGATCCACCTGTCTCTGTCTCCCGAGTGCTGGGATTAAAGGTCTGCACCACCATGCCCAGCTAGCACCTCAGTTTTTGAGAAACTATGGGACCTCACATTTCCCTAGGCAAAAAGATTGGGTGAGTCACAAAATCCTGAGCATGCCCGGTAGGGCCAGACTGCTAACTTTCTCTTCTAGATAGGGTTGTCCCTGCAAATCCATCCAAGTGTGATATTCCTGCCTCAGCCTACAGAGTGCTATGACTACAGGCATGCACCACCATACCCACACATTTCATTTTGTTTGTCTGTCTGTTGCAGTGCTGATGTTCAAACTTGGAGTCTCATGCATGCTAAGCAAGTTTTCTGTCACCCACATACCCCAACCAGGTTACCCTTTAAGGGTATGCCTTCCATTTCTTTTGGAAGTGATAGTGTCTTACTTGTAATGAATAAGTGGCACTTGTTTTAAAAGCCCTTTCTTAGAAAAATTTAAATTGAGAACCGAGTGTTTTGGGGGGTTTTTTGAAGTTTTTCTGGCCAGTGAAACCCAGAAATCCAGCAATCACTAAAATGATAACTCCTCATATTTAGAAAAGAATCACTAGAGCCTGGCATAGTCAAATGCCTGTAGTACTAATTAATAGATACTAAGGCAGGAGGATCACTTGAACCCAGGAGTCAGGGTCAACCTAAGCAACATATCAGGACATCCCCTGCCCTCTTAAAAAAGAAAAAAGTGAGACTATGTAGGTAGCTAAGTGGTAGAACACTTGCCTAGCATGTGTGAAGCCATGGATTCAATTCCCAGCATTATAAAAACAAAAATAAAGAAAAGTAGTGAGTGGAATGATTGATCCAACCATTCATGTTCAGAAGAGGTAGCAGAGATGCAGAGAGGGAGAAGGGTTAGCTGAAAACATCTATTGCAAGTGTAACATAGGACGTGGTTATCCAGGCCTTTCATCTAGACAGATAGAGACTGAATCCCAGCTCTCTTTCCACTTGTACCTCCTGGGATAGTTACTTTACCTCCCCACATTCGGGTGCTTCATTTACAAACTGTGGGTGAAAATTCTAATTGCTGCTTAAGATTACTTTTGAAGACCCCAGGAAGGATCATAAAGTACTGGACATAAAGACGATTTTTAATAACTGTTACTTATGATTATTATTTTGGACCAGAGTTTCTCAAAATATGCTCTGAAGCTCCCTAGAGACCCCTGAAAAGTGAGACCCACTTAATGTGCAAATGACAGACCAGTGGAATCTAATGAAACCAGTATGAAAACTTCATTGATGCAAATCTGTGTGATTCCAGCTGTATGCCATTCTGGAAAGGTAAAACTGAAGGCAGTAAAAAGAAAAAAAAATCAGTGTTTGCCAAGAGATTTTGGGAAGGAAGGAAAGGATGACTAAATGGAGCACAGAAGACTGGGGTAGTGGAGCTACCTGAATGATAGTGTGATGGTGGGGACATGCATCATACATTTATCAAAACCCATAACACCAGCTGGATGTTGTGGTGCATGACTGCAATTCCACCACTTGGGAGGTTAAAGCAGGAGGATTGAAAGTTTGAGGTCACCCAGGGCTCAATAGCAAGACCCTGTTGCTAAAAAACCAAACAGGGGAGGGGCTCTCCAAGCTTTACCCCTCCCCGAGGCGCTGTAGGCTGCTAACAGTTGCTGGTAGCGAGACAGTCTTTTTCAGTGGTGTGTCACTGGTAAATTGCCTGTGCTCCTGTAAATAACCCCTCAGCCATGCTGTTATGAGGATCCCTAATTAAACCCAGGGGGTCATACCTACACACACACACACACACACGCACAAATGTCATGAAAGTAGAAGGGAAACTAGTTAGGAAAAGGAAGATCAGTAGGAAGGGGAGTAGGACAAGAGCGGGTAGTGGGGGTGAATATAATCAAAATACATTACATATATGTATGAAAATGTCATAATGAAACAGTTATTAGATATAACTAACATGTTAACTTAAAGAAATCTTTAAAAATTAAAAAAATAAACATATAGAATATACAACACAAAAACTGAACCCTAATGTAAGCCACAGATGTTTACTAATAAGAATGTGTCAAGTTGGAGAGATGTTTCAGCGTTTAAGAACACTGACTGCTCTTGCAGAGGACCCGGGTTCAGTTCCCAGCACCCACATGGTGGCTAACAACCATCCATAACTCCAATTCCAGGAGATACGATGTCCTCTTCTGACCTCTATGGTCATTGCATGACACAGGTGCACTTACATGCAGGTAATACACTCATAAAATGATAAAATATTTTTAAAAGTATGTATTAATATTGTCTTATTAGTCATGTCAAATATACCAAGCTGCCAATAACTGGAGAAGAACAGTTGGGAAGTATCAGGACTCTGTACTTCCCACTGAATTTTCCTATAAACCTAAAACTGCTTTTTAAAAGAATTAATTTTTTTGAGCTGAGTGTATTTGCACATTTTGTGTAATTCCAGCACTCATAAGGCAGGAGGACTGTGTTTGAGGTTAGCCTAGAATACATAGTGAGTTGAGTTAAAGGCTAACCTAGGCTACCTTGTGACACCTTGTCTCACAACAAATAAACAAGCCTATTATTTTTTAAAAGTTTATTGATAAGTGGGGCTGGAGAGATGTTTCATCAGTTAAGAGCACCAACTGCTCTTGCAGAGGACCCCGGTTCAATTCCCAACACCTACATGGCAGCCAACAACCATCCCTAACTCCAGTTCCAGGGAATTCATTGCCCTCTTCTGACGTCCTCAGGCATTGCATGACATAGGTTCACTTACATATGCAGGCAGTACACTCATACACATAAGATAAAAATAATAAATAAAGAGCCAGGCATGGTGGTGCATGCCTTTAATCCCAGTACTCAGGAGGCAGAGGAGGCAGATCTCTGTGAATTCAAGTCCAGCCTGGTCTACATAGCAAGTTCCAGGCCAGCTGGGGCTACAGGGAGACCCTGTCTCAAAAAGACCACCCCTCAAAAAAGTATGTTAGTATATAATGGCTCCTTGTTTTAATTTTAAATAAGTTAGGGAATACATATTTAAATTTTTCTTTAGCTATAATTTCCAAAGGGGTAAATATTAATAGCTACAACCCACATAAACAAACATCTTTGGTAGTTATCATTAGTTGTAAAGAAGTAAGTATGACCTGAGATAAAAGTACTTGGGAACCACTGTTTGAGGACAAAGCCAGGCCAGGTTGTTTTCAGACATGTAGACATCCCCAAGTTGGCTTGCCTCAACTGTTCTCACTAATGACCCAGGGATGTCCTTGCCCTTGCTATAATCAGAGTGTGCATGTCAAGAACTTAGCGCTGAGCTCTCATGAGCTCTCATCAGCCTCTTAGGTGCCCAGGGCAGGAAAAGGGTAAGAGTAGTGGTGTCTTCTCAGCAGTGAGCTGTGGAAAGGACACAAAGGGCCAGCTTGTATCAGAGGGTCACTCAGCCCCAGTACTCATCTAAGAACACACTGACCAAACCTCTGCTGGACCTCAGAGGAGTTTTCTGGTATGTCTCACCAGGAACTTGGCCATCTGGTTGGTTTTGGTGTGCTTATAGAGGCGGCGAAGCTGCTTTGCTTCCAGGTCGGAGAAGAGGGAAACAAATCGCCAAAGCATCCTGCAAAGAGAAACCTGAGACTGAGAGAGGTGGAGTAGTGCCCTTTCTCCCTTTGCGTTTGTCTTGTGGCCAGCACCCACCCAGGAGAAATGTACTTCCTTAGTTCCTGGTTGAGGGGATGGCAGGTGGAGATATGCCAGGACAGGAATGTCATGTGCTGGTAACAAATATCTGCACACAGCAGTTGCTCACTTAGATTGTTGACTTCTCAAGAGAGACTTTTGTCTACTATGTATACAGCTAAGGTACAATCAATGCTGCCTTGATGCCTAGGGGTTCCCTGTTCTTTGAACATCCTCTGTCTCCTCCAGGATCTTGACCCCTCTACATAAAGAACTGGAGGATCTTGACTATGATGTGATCTTGAATGGAGATAGGGGACCCAGGAATAAGGATAAGGTCAAAGAGGCCACCCTACTTTTTCCAGTGCTTGATCTCCCAGGCTTGGCAGTAATGCTGCAGAAAGGTGTGGATGTGGTCCCCTAGGGCCTGAAGGCTCTGCTTCATGTACTTTATCCTTTTCTTCTGGGGAAAGTCCTTGGGTAGGTTCAACTTTCGCAGGAACTTCTTCAGAGGTCTTATATATTCTTTACACTGAGGAGGTCACAGGCAAGGTGAGGGGCTGAAGGGTGAGGAGAAGAGGCAGGTGGGTGGCCCCAAGTGACTAGCTGATTGGCCTGACCGTAGTACCTAATGGCTTAGAGCTGTATGTGTATTTAGTGACAAGGCTCTAGCAAACCTTATACCCCACTCTAGTCCCAAGAGTGTGACAGATCAGGTGATGAGCTGTGGGTTAAAACCCTCCTGATTCTTCCCAGGGGAGTTGGGGACAGGGTTGCAGTATGGCTCCTTACAATGTTGAAGGTGTCCTGGTTCAGGCCCTTGGCATGTTGGACCAGCAAGTCTCTGGTGAGGATGGTACTGGAGTGCCTCTCTAAACAGGGAACATTCCTTACCTGGAAGGAGGTGGGTACAGTCAGTGAGGGGCTCAGCCTGAGAAAATGGTACTTGGCAGACATTGGCCCAAATGGCAGTCAAAGCCCTTGTTCATTCTCCCTATGACTTCTTTCTTAAACCAGCATTAAGTCAGTGAGCAAAGAAATCCATCTCTGAAAACCTCTGCTTAGAAAACCTAGACTATACTACCTGTTTCTTTCTTAATAATCCTTTCATACACAAGGTAACTTTGCAAAGCTCTTGATAAACATTAACTTATTTAATTTTCCTACCAATTCTCTGAAGTTAGATACCATTAATCTGGAACACTAAGATATCAAAAGATTTCTGAGACTCCTTAGGGGCATGAACAGGGGATCACTTTTTTTTTTTTTTTTTTTTTTTTTTTTTTTGTAAGATGGCAGAGCATGAGAGCATCTCTAAGGCCGGTTCTTGATTTTTTTGGTCTTTTTGAGACAGGGTCTCCCTGTAGCCCCAGCTGTCCTGGAACTCACTATGTAGACCAGGCTGGCCTTGAACTCACAGAGATCTGCCTGCCTCTGCCTCCCAAGTGCTGGGATTAAAGGTGTGCACCACCATGCCTGGTGGGGATCACTTATTCTTTCATTTGGCAAACATTTATTGATGTCTCAGGCCCACATCTTTGCATCTCTAAACTTTAGCATCTGAAGGGCACTCGTAAAGGGTGACAGTTTTTAGAATGATTTTTTTTTTACAATAAAAGTAGGGCAAAAGGAGCTGAAAATTAGTGGAGCAAAAATAGCTGTGAATTACTAAAATTCAGAGCACAAGATTAGATTGGCAAGGATGGATTTGCACTCTGCCTTTCCAAAGTGTCTCAGAAAAAAAAATGAGAATAATTGCTCTCTGTGTTCAAGTGAGGAAGAAGGAAGATCCGCACTCTGAAGAGAGATCAGGGGAAAGTGTGAAGGTGGGTAGAGAGGGGATGGAACAGGTCCTAGACAGAGGGGACTCTGGCTAACCAACTCCATAAATAACCATACACAGACCATAGCACAAGAGTATGCTCACATAGGCATGTGTGCACATGACCCTCTGTCTTCATAATAATGAGATGGGACTTCCCATCATCTTGCTAGGGATACATCTTTGATAAACATGTTTACAATGTTTTTCTTTTAATGCTGGGGATCGAACCCAGAGCTAGGGATAGGCTTTCTGCTACTGAGCTATACCCAGCCCAACTATTGATAGAATTACATCCTCTTGTTCTTTGAGCCTCTTTTCTTTCTTTCTTTCTTTCTTTCTTTCTTTCTTTCTTTCTTTTTTTAGACAGGGCTGTCCTGTACCCCAGCCAGCCTGGAACTTTCTATGTAGACCAGGCTAGCTTCAATCTCATAGAGATCTGCTGCCTCTGCCTCTTGACTGCTGGGATTAAAGGCTCAGCTGGTGAGCTTCCTGCTAACTCACATACCCCATCATTTTTCTTGTTTTCATCCATGAATTTCAAGTTCTTGGCTTTCCAAAATCAGCCCCTTCCCTGGCTCCCTCACACCCCTTCATGTCACCTTCTCTAGTGGCTTATCTCCTTCACCCCCTTGCCCTTCTGAGGCTTCCATCTCAACAGCTGTGCTGGCAGGCTCCAGGATAGCACTCCTCACGTCCCTACAAGCTTCTAACTTACTACTTCTGTGACCTGAGTGTCTCAGGTAGTGGGCAGGTTGGCTCAGAACTCAGAGCAAAACCATGGCAACCGCCAACACAGAACTCAGGCCCCTCCCTAGTCAGACACTCATTTCTCAGGGTGACCACCAAACCATCTCTTCCAACTGGGAACTGGATAGGGTAAGTGAGCCAGGAATTCTGAGTACATCTTTTATTTTTATTTTTAATTTTTTGGTCAATGCTAGAAGCTGACCAGAAGGGGTAAGGCACTATTCCCTCAAGATGCTGTTGCTTTTGAACCCTGGTAAGGCTTTTAAAGTAATTTTCCTGCCAGGGTACGGTTCCTGCCTCCTCAGTAACACCGGGGGCTCCCTGAGAGTAAGGACTGAGATTTGTAACATTCCTTTCCAAGACAAATGACTAGAGGGTGTGCTGAAAGAGAGAAGCTACTGAAAATCGCTACAATAAATCGCTACTAAAATACACTTCTGCTATCTCCCTATGGCTATGAAGTTATAAACTAATTATATCCGGTGGCGGTTGAGTAGTGGTGGAGTTGCTTTAGGGGAAAAAAATACCATCCACGGTGTATTATTTTATTAACCCTCCCGACAACCTTCCTTTGCGGGTACCAGTAAACGATTCTCTTTCACAGAAGAGCCTGGACACAGAAGTTCTAACACTTGCCTTAGGTCAGTGGCCCTTGAAATAGGTGCTGGTCTTTTGGTCAGATCTGACCGCTCTGGCCTTTACCACTGGCAAGTCCACCGGCATCCCGGCGGGACACAGGATAAAACACAGTCAAGCAGTGTCTAGAGCCTTTAGGGTCCCGCCGACCTGTAGGCCCGCAGAGGCTCCAGGCTGAAGTCAGGGTCTTTTGGCACAAGCGCCCCTTTGCGTCCTTCAGTAGCTTGCTTGCTGGGTTACTGCAGTGCTAAGACCTTTGCAGCCACAGTTTACTCACTAGCCACTTCTTCCTTAGAATACTGGTTTCTATCGCCAGGACCTTCTTCGAAGCCCTGACCCCCACCCCCAAGTTTGATCTTGTTCTCCTCCTGCCTTGGTGGCCACTGGGTCAGACTATAGAGCTAGGACTCAAGGACTACAGAGCCAGGACTCAAGGACTCAGGTCTTGGGAGGCCTTTCCCCAGCTGCCCTCTGTCAATCTAGCCACCATAGGGGCACAGAACATGGACATGGTGGCTCTTGACAGCTTTAAAGTGGGAGGCCAGGAGGCTCTGGGGCTTGGATGAGTTCCCTTTCTGTTCAGAAGCTTTGTTGGGGCAGTGGTTGACACTGAGACAGTTTCCACTGCTCCGCCTTCGAAAGTTCTGTTCCCTGAGCACTCACTGAGGATTATTTTGCTGCTAAGGATAATTATGTAGTTAAGAGAAAGACAAAAGAGCTCTTAGACACTTTTTTTTTTTTTTTTTGGTCTTTTTGAGACAGGTTCTCTCTGTAGCCTCAGCTGTCCTGGAACTCACTATGCAGACCAGGCTGGCCTCAAACTCACAGAGATCCACCTGCCTCTGCCTCCCAAGTGCTGGGATTAAAGGCGTGCGCCACCATGCCTGGCTCTTAGACACTTTTATAGGGAGTAATAATTGGTAAATATTATTGTTTAAAAAATGTAAAATATGGTCTCTTTGTTCATTCTAGGGTTAGTCCTAAGGAGAAAAGAATGTTACAATAGTGGTATTCTGGAAACAATTTAAATATCATTAATAAGATAAATAAAATGTTATGTTATATATCTATAGCAAGTGTCAAAATAATGTTCTGTATCTATACTTATTGAGATGGAAACCAGGAACTAAGTCAGTATGTATGTCCTGATCCTAGTTTCGGTTGTACACTAAAGTAACTATTGAAATATACACTTCAAAATATCAAGGGTGATCTTTTACTCTGCTTTTTTTTTACCCTTTAAGAGCATTTCATAAGCTGAACAAAGTAGTACTCCCATAATCCCAGTATTTAGGAGACTGAGGCAGAAGGATTGCTGTGAATTCAAGGACAATCTGGGCTGTAACAAAGCTGTTTCAAAAGACCAAAATAACAAAAATAAAGTGATAGCTACTCATAAAGACTAAATAGCATCATTAAAAGTTTAAAAGTGGGAGGCCAGGCATGGTGATGCACACCTTTAAACTCAGCACTTAGGAGGCGGAGGCAGGTGGGATCTCTGTGAGTTTAGGCCGGCCTGGTCTACATAACAAGTTCCAGGTCAGCCAGGGATATATAGTGAGACCCTGTCTCAAAAACAAAACAAAACAAAAAGTTTAAAAACAGGGCTAGAGAGATGGCTCAGGGGTTAAGAGCACTTACTGCAGAGGACCTGGGTTCGGTTCCCACATGTTGTCTCCCAACTGCCTATAACTCTAGTTCCAAGGGATCTGATGCCCCTTCCAACCTCTACAGTCTCCTGTATACATGTAGTACACATACGTACACTCAGGCACACAAACACACACACACACACCATAAAATAATTTTTTAAAGTTTAAAAACATAAAAAAGGGCTGAGGAAGTAGCTGTTGATAGAGTGCTTGCTTACCATGGAGGAAGCACTGGGTTTGATCCCTAGTACCACATAAACCAGATGTAGTGGTATATGCCTGTAATCCCAGCACTTAGGAGATAGAGGCAGAAGGTTCAGTTCAAGGTCATATTTGGTTACATGTCAAGTCCCAAACCATCCTGGGCTACATGAGAACTTGTCTTGAAAAACAAAACAAAAAAACAAGGGCTCATTGGGCAAAGGTGCTTGCCACCAAGCCCAAGGACCTGAGTTCAATTCTAGGCACCCACACAGTAGAAGGACAGAACTGACTCTAGAAAGTTGTCTTCTGACTCCACATGTGCTTCATGGCACTTTAGCACAAATAAATAAATAGATAAATAAATGTAATAAAAACCAAATAAACAGTAACACACATACATACACACACAGAGAGAACTCACAGAGATCCGCCTGCCTCTGCCTCCCGAGTGCTGGGATTAAAGGCATGCACCACCACGCCCAGCATCAAAAGAAAGTTTTAAAAAAGCTATATACCATGTACATTAGATATCTGGGAATTGAATGTGAGATGTGAGTCTTGTTACTTTGCCCAACTCCATTTTATGCAGGTTAGCATGCTCCTTGACTGCACAGATTGGTTTCATAATAATTATATGTTATCCTTCACCCCAGGTCTATAAGAGAGAGCTCCCAAAATTCTTGTAATATACTCTGAATTAAGTAAGCATGGAAAATGATCCTTGGTATCTCCTTATATTTTGCCTCATAGAGCTGAAGATGTTTCTCTCTCTCTCTCTCTCTCTCTCTCTCTCGTTAAGGACTGACTGGAACAGCAACTTTTTATTCCCACAAAGAACTCTTCTATCTCTTTCCTTGACAAGAGACTCAAGGGTATCTTAGAATAATTTGGGCCTTTTGATCTTATGGCAAATTACTCGATTATGTAATCAAAATTTTATCAAAACCCCCAGAAAAGAAAGGCCTTTCAAATTCCCCTCACAGCTAATATGCTGTATCTACAAAAAAAAAAAAAAATGTATGCAGTTCTAGATGAGGGCCAAGGTGCCCCAACTCCCAGGTCACCAGGGTCTGACTCATTCAGGGTTTCAGTGATAGCCACTTATGGGCTTTAGGGGATCAACAAAGCTCTGAAACCCTACCCAGCAAACTGTATATAAGGATTTATTAAAGACAGTAGGAGCCCAGGATCTAACAGATATAATCTAAATGTGTATACCTGTTCAGTAGTGATTTGGGAGGTTAAATAGGTCTTTAAATCTGAGTCATGGAATCTCTCAAATAGAGGCATGGAGAAGCATCACACGCAGGGCTAGTCTTGAGAGAATAAGTGCAGATGAAGACAAGGAGATTGGCAGCCTAACCGCACTTCAGGCTCAAATCAAGCAAGTAGGGATTAAAGTGAAGCCAGGCATCTGTGATGACCAAATAAAGGTGAAGTACTGTAGGCTCCCCCTGAGCAGTGGACAGGAAGCTGGGCCTGTGCTAATCCAAGGCATGTAGACCTGAAAAACAGGCTGCAGGACTAAGGCCTTGCCTCTCTGACTGACAGGATATAGATCATTCCAAGCATACAGGCTCTCCATCTCCTGCTACTCTCAAAATAGTTGTCAAAAAATGTTTGGCATTCCTCCCCCACTCTTATCTGATATTTACTGTAGCTTTCCATTTAATGGAGCCCTTATTTAATTTTACTTTTTTGTGGTCACAGAATTTTAATTTGGGTTTTATGTGCTCTAAATATATCTTGTCAGGGCATCAAAATAACACTGCAGGATGGCAACCTCAGGACTTCAGAGCATGCTTCTAAATAGTCTAATAATATGAAAGTGTCTGTGATCCTGTCAAATTGCTGGGCCTAATGATTTCTACTTGGCTTTTGGGGAAGGTTTTCCTTTCTGAGACAAGATTTAGGGAGATGAGTAGGAAAAAAATGCAGTGAATGAATATTCAAGGTAGGAATGCTTTTGAAGAGAAAAAAATATCTAAAATCTCATAACAACTCCTCCCCGGGGATTCACTTTTGCCCCCTCCCATCCAGAGTCCTGTATTTTGTCTACCTCCCTTGAAGCCCAGATTGGTGGTACTGGGGAAGTGTTCATAGCAAAGTCTTCCAACCTGTGAAAGAAAATCACCTTGCTTCAGACCTTTAGAATCAGAGTCCCTGAAGACAGTATGTTCTTATCAAATTTGGAAAAGACTGGTTTGGTGTGCTTAAGTCGTCCGTTGTTCCTTGTTTGGATTTAATTGAATAAATTTCAGATTCTCTAGTATTTTCCTAGAACTGATTATTAAATTTTCAGTGATTTTACTAAGGTTTGTTAAACAAAGTTATTAATAAATATTAGATGATATTGAAAAATATGGATTAGTATTTAGTCATAAAAAGGAATGAAGAAGACTGGGTATGGTGGCGCATGCCTTTAATCCCAGCACTCAGGAGGCAGAGGCAGGCGGATCTCTGAGAGTTCAAGGCCAGCCTGGTCTACATAGTGAGTTCTAGGCCAGCTGGGATTACAGAGAGACACTGTCTCAAAAAGACCAAAAAAAAAAAAGGAATGAAGAATTATCTCCAGTAGTACTGCAGATAAAAAGAAAGAAGGAAAGAAAAAAGTTAAATTCTGATATATGCTACATCTATGAATTTTAAAAACATTGAGTTAAATAAGCTAGACACAAAAGAAATCCTATGAAATACCTAGGATAGGCAAATTCCTGGACAGAAAATAGACTGAAAGTTGGTAGGGTCTGTAGGGGAAGGGGGATGGGCACAATGTTTCTGTTTGGGATAATTTAAAAAATTTGGAACTACGTAGCATGATTAAAAGAGTTGAAATGATACGTTTTGTTATGCATCTTTCCCTACAATTAATAAGTTTAATTCTATTTAAAAATTAAAGGGCTGGAGCAAGGCATGGTGGCACAGCCCTTTAATCCCAGCAAGATCTGTGATATTGAAACCAGCCTGGTCTACATAGTGAGTTCCAGGCTAGCTGGGACTTCAAGGAAACCCTGTCTCAAAAATAAATAAATGACAGATAGATAGATGATAGAGAGATAGAGATAGATAGATAGATAGATGAAAAATAGAAAGAAAAATTGAGGGCTGGAGTGATGGTTTATCAGTTAAGAGCACTTGCTGATCTTCCAAAAGTTGGAGTTTTCTGGGAACCGAACTCCAATCAGGCAACCCAACTGCCTATAACTTCAGCTCCAGGTAATTCGAATTCTACTTCTCGTTTCTTGGTTGCACATGCACGTGCACACATACACACACACACACACACACACACACACACACACAGAAGAAAATAAATCTTTTAAAATGAATAAATAAAAATTAAATAGAAATATACAATTATGAGGCTGGAGAGATGACTCAGTGGTTAAGAACACTGGTTATTCTTGCAGAAGATCCAGATTTGGTTCCCAGCACCTGCATGGTAACTAACAAACATCAGTAACTCCAGTTTTAGAGGGTCTGATGCCCCCTTTTGGCCTCTGCAGCCATCGCACATATGGGTACACTTTGCATGCACACAAAACACTAATACACATAAAATAAATAATTTTTAAAAATATACAATTAAATACTGAAAACAAGCAAACTAGACATGTGCTACATGCTGTAATCCTAGAATTAGGGAGGCTGAGGTAAGCGGATGGAGAGTTCAATGCCATATTGGGCTGTATTAGTGACCTCCAGGCCAGAATGGATTACATGGCAAGACCCTGTCTCAAAATAAATAAATAAATAAATAAATAACACTTAAAACTCAGCAATACCTAAATATATTTTCAGTTTCTAGTACTCACATGGTCACTCACAAATATCCAGTAACTCCAATTCCAGGGGCTTTGATACCCTCTTCTGGCTTCCCCAGTCATTGCATGCACATGGTACATGTAGGCAAAACACTTATATACATAACAAAAAATTATAAAATTATATAAAACACATATAAAAATTTCATGTGTTTGCCATGTGATACATAAAAAAATAAGTAAAATTTCACAAATTACAAAAAGAAATAACAAAACATCCCTCATAGAGTTTTTCTGAGGATTAACTAGAGATCAGTCAGGTAAAAGGGGGCCCATCAATGTGTTTGCCACTGGTGTTTGGTTAGTATTTGTTCCCTTTCATTAGAGACCACGAGTTCCCTGAGGGGAAAATACTGTTTAAATTAGCAATCTATGGTTCAACTTCTTATCTCAGGGCTCAAAAAATATTTGTTGAATCGAGTAAGTCGCTGAATGGATAGAGGTTCCTGATATTAATGTAAAAGTCATTGTTAACAGCTGGTACCAGAAGTCCTTTTAGGAAACGCAACTTCAAAAGCTGCTGAGGCAGAAGATACTGTCTGAGCTTATCACTGATGAAAGACAGCTGAGCTGCTCTGAAATGGAAAATGAGAAATAAAACTGTTTTTGTTTGGTTTTGATCTGAAAAAAAGATGTCAAAAAAAAAAAAAAAAGAGGAAGATTCGGCGAGTGAGATGGCTCAGTAGGTAAAGGCACAAGCACTCTATGATCAATGCTGACAATGGGTTTTGATCCCTGGAACCCATGTAAAGGTGGAAGACAAGAGCTGACTCCACAAAAGTGTCCTACCTCTTTATTCACACTGTGGCATGGACACCCAACACATTATACATGCATACACATAATAATTGAAAATACAAAAGAAAAAAGAGGATGATAGATGGGCCCTGTAGAGATAGAAGCTATTAAAGCAGACAGGACAAGGAACTGTGGGGAAGTTGGGGACTGGACTAGAATAGAGACTACAATTTGAATAAAATATTCCTGGGGATAAGATAGCTAAAATCATACATGTGTTTGCCATGTGTTACAAGATGCAACCATTTATCACAACTCGCAAATCTCTATTTATGTTTCCAGTCTACTATAGAGCCCTGAATATGTTGTTTAGAACAGGATGAGCTAACTTCCAATTAGGAGATAAAAGGACATGGACAAGAAATGGCATGACAGAGTAAAACAAAACAAAATAAGCTGTGGCAGAGGCAGGAAATGCAAGTACAAAATACTACCATGATGAGATAAATGCCTAAGAACTTGGAAAATTCTTGAGAAGCACTTTGGACTTTCATGGTCTATGATTGGAGAGCTGAATTAATTTCTCTAGAATTTAAGGACCTAGGGGACTCTTAGATGGCAAAAAGTTACATTCAATTTCCTTGAAATTTTCAGTTACTTGAGCAATGGGTGTTAATACATCTTGACTTATTCTTATACTAGGTCCAGTTTTAGACTGTGAAAGGATTCTTTATCGTTTTGGACTCCTGTGTGAATTAGGAGTATCCTGAGTAAATCCATAAAAACAAAGATCATTATAGTGTCAAATTACCTTTCTCTTCCTTTTTTTTTTTCTGGCCTGGAACTCACTATGTAGACCAGGCTGGCTTGGAACTCACAGAGATCCACCTGCCTCTGCCTCTCAAGTGCTGGGATTAAAGGTGTACACCACCATGTCCAGTGATTGTGAATACCTTTAATCCCAGCACTTGGGAGGCAGAGGCAGGAGGATCTCTATGAGTTCGAGGTCAACCTCATCTATATAGTGAGTTCCAGACCAGCAAAAAAAAAAAAAATGCTGAAAGTGCTGGCCCATGCCTTTAGTTCCAGCACCTAGGAGGGAGATGCAGGCAGATCTCTGTAAAACTGAGGACAGCCTGGTCTACATAGTGAGTTCCAGGCCAGCTGGGGTACAGGAAGACCCTGTCTCAAAAAATAAACAAAAAAGTGCCTTTTAGGACCCATTGAGTCCTATGGTGGAATACTTGTCCAGCATATACAAGATATACAAGGCCTGAGTTTGGTCCCAAGCACCAAAAGAAAACAAAACTATCCAAAGGGAAATACTGATTTTTCAATGGATAAATGACAAATACTACATTATCCAAGTGATGGAGGATGTCTTTTGGATATTACCTACTCTTGGGTACAATATGATGACACTTTTGGAGTAATCGTCTCAAAAAACTAAAACCAAGTTGGTATGCTTTTAAGCCCAGCACTTGGGAGGCAGAGGCAGGCAGATCTCTGTGAGTTCGAGACCAGCCTGGTCTCCATAGTGAGTTTGAGGCCAGCTAGGGCTACAGGGAGACTCTGTCTCAAACAGATCAAAACAAACAAACAAAAAAACTAAAACAAATGTCATTGCATTTGCTGTCATCTAATTATGAGAGAAACATCAGATAAATCCATATTAGGAGATATTCTACAGGATATCTGGTAAGTACTAGTTGAAACTGTAACGGTTATAAAAATTATGAAAGACCAAGAAACCATTACCAAGAAAACACTGGAGAAACATGACAACTAAATTTTGAGGTGGAACCCTGAATTGGATTCTGGAGCAGAAAGTGAGCATCAATAAATAAAGTCATGAGGTCTAGAAAAGGTCTGGAGTTTCTTAGTAATATGCCAATGTGGATTTCTAGCTTTAACAACTGTATCATGATAATATGGTAACAGTGGATTAAATGACTAAGACATAGGAACTCTCTATACAACTTTTACACCTTTTTGTAAATCTAGAATTATTTAAAATAAAAAACTTAGAAACTAAAATTAACTCTATCATATAATCTGGAGATACCAGTCCTGGCATCAAAATCAGCATACAATAAATCTACATACTCATGTCAATGGCAATACTATTCACAATAGTTGAGTTGTGCAATCAGCCTAGGGACCTATCAACAAATTGATAAAGAAAATGTATATATACACAATGGAGTATTTCTTAGGCAAAATGATGTCATATGTAAGAAAATAGATGGAATTGGAGATCATCCTGTGAAGCAAAATAAGCTAGACTCAGAAAGACAACTATCACATTTTCTCTCACATGCAGAATCTAGATTAAAACACACACACACACACACACACACACACACACACACACACACACACACACATGCTTGTATGTGAAAGTAGAAGGGAGAAATGGAAGAGGACCCAGGAAGGGGAAAGGGAGAACAAATAAGGCCAATAGGGAGGTGAGTATGATCAAAGTATGTTACATGCATCTAGGAAAATATCACAACAAAACCCACAATTAATGTATACAATTTAGAAATTTAAGCCTTGGGGGCTGGAGAGATGGCTCAGCAGTTAAGAACCCTGGCTGTTCTTGCAGAAGACCCGGGTTCGAATCCCAGCGCCCACATGGCAGCTAACAACTGTCCGTAACTCCAGTTCCTAGGGATTCAACAGCCTTTTCTGACCTCCACGGGCATTGCATGACACAGGTGCACTTACCTACATGCAGGCAATATACACATACACATGAAAAATAAAAATAATAAGCCAGGCATGGTGGCACATGCCTTTAATCCCAGCACTCAGGAGGCAAAGGCTGGTGGATCTCTATGAGTTCAAGGCTAGCCTGGTCTACATAGTGAGTTCCAGGCCAGCTGGGGCTACAGGAAGACCCTGTCTCAAAAAAGAAAAAAAAAATTAATAATAATAAATTTTAAAAAATTTAGGCCTGGGGTGCAGCTCGGTGGTACAGCTCTTGCATAATATATGGTCTTTGATCAGACTTAGAGACCATTGTGTTCTGATTTTTTTCTTTTCTTTTCTTTTTTTTTTTTTGGTTTGTTTGTTTGCTTGAGATGGGGTCTCCTTGTAGCAGCAGATGGCTGATGGCCTGGAACTCACTATAGAGACCAGGGTGGTCTTGATTTCACAGATATCTGCCTGCCTCTGCATCCCAAGTGCTGGAACTAAAAGTATATGCCACCATTCCCAGCTGAATTTTTCTGCTTAAGGGACTTTATATTGGTTTGTTGTACTACATAACAGAATAGATTTGAAGGAATCTTAACTGGCAGAGAAACAATACCCCCCCGCCGATTCCCATAGTTTACAAAAATGGGGGAGGGGGGTTCAGACTAAAGCTTAGGGGAAGAGTTATTGCCCACCCATCTCAGGTCCTGGACTTGCTCTTGAGGGGAAGAGAGGGAGAGAGGAAAGAGGAAGAGAGATGAACATGTCTGGTCCTGGTCCTAGGAAAGGTGCTCCTTCTATAGAGTCAGACCTGGTTTCCTTTCAAGTCTGTACTCTGTAATCAATTACTTGTGGATATTTTATTCATGTTGCAATCATGTATTGAGATCTCTTGCAAGTCTGTATATAACTCTGTCCAGAGTAGTAGAAAAAGGAAAAAAGATATAGAAAAAAGAGGCAAGCAGGCTCCATTTGGGAGGAGTTTATATATAAATCCATTATGATACAAGTGAATCCCATCTCCAGAAATGCGAAGTCCCTATGCTTCAAGTTGGATGAATATAAAGGACTGGAAAGAAGCATAGCACAGAGACGGAGAGATGCTGGACAGGAATAAAACATGTATCAGACAAGTTTGATGAGAAGGATTGGCAAAGTGGGGAGCATTGTCATTTCTCTTGGTGAAAGGAATGGTACGAATTAAGTTATAGAGATGGGATAGTAAGGAAGAAGTGTGTGGAGGAAAGGGATCTCAATATCTTTGCTAAAGTGGAAAACCCAGGGGCCAAAGAGATGGCTCAGTGGTTAAGAGCAGTGAGTGCTGTTCCAGAGGACCCAGGTTTGGTTCCCAGTACCACATGGTGACTAACAGCAGTCTACAATTCCAGGTCCAGGTGATCTGACATACTTTTCTGGCTCTGCAGGTATTGCATGTACATGGTGCACTTACATACATGCAGGCAAACATGCACACACATAAAATTTAAAATTTTTAAAAAGTGTAAAACCAAGATTAAAGAAAACTATGAGAAAGTTAAGGAAGGAGTCCTCTAAGCTAAGATAAGCTCTTTTTTTGGTCTTTTGAGACAGGGTTTCCCTGTAGCCCCAGCTGGCCTGAACTCGCTATGGAAACCAGGCTGGCCTGGATCTCACAGAGATTAGCCTACCTCTGCCTCCCAAGTGCTGGGATTAAAGGCGTGCACCACCACCCCTGGATGTAAGCTAAGCTTTAATATCATCTATAAGTAGAGAATTAATTCACATGGGCTACAGGAGATGAATTAGAGAAGTGGGAAGGCAAAAGGAAGAGAGAATAGAGCATGTACAAAGTGAGATACTTGAGGTAGTTTCTGAATCCATTTGATTCAAGGAAAGCAATGTCTCCGTTTGTGAAAGGGAACCAGACCTTGTGTTTATAGATTTAATCTATGGACTTAAAATACATGGCAG
>NW_008346261.1:5356-17818 GCF_000622305.1 Nannospalax galili | reverse complement strand
TATAGACAGTGAATACTCTGCCAATCAACACGCTAAACCCCAGGGATATAGAAGTGAGTGAAACAGACTGTTATTTGAAACATTCCCTCCTGGAGGAAAGGGGGGCTCCTAAGATTCAAGAAGCTAAAGAAATTTAACAAGTTCTGGAAACTTATGAAACTTAGAGGACTCGAGAATCTATGTAAGTTACAAGACTGACATGGTCCTTCTCTAAGCTCATATAGGCAGTAAAGAGTTGCTGGGGAAAAGGAGACTCTGAGAGTTGCCTACAAGTTAGGAGGGAGCTTAAGGATGGTAGATTTGTAGGTTGTCATCCATGTTGGGGTGGCACTTTTTGGTGATGGAGCTGCCTTTGAGTCACCCATGCTAAAACAATTCCTCACCTATGTTTCTGTAAACAATCCCAAGAAACTCATTGTCTCGTCAAAGTAAACTTTGGCAGAATTGCTTCTTTGGTCTGATATTGGTATATTTTCTGTGGTGAACAGATTTTCATGTTTCCCCAGTAAAAGTCACACAACACAACTGGAACCTGAACATGGAATTATAGAACCAAAGAGGAGTTAAGAAGCATCTACATGGTGCCTGTGATGTGTGATAAGGTGTGCAACTGAAGCTGATCTGAGAGTGGTGTATTTGTGGGGATAATCTCAGTATGGTTACCTTTCCCCATTTGGTATGGGATGGTGCATGTCTGTGTAGTGACATTTACATGTTCTCTGAAATGGGGCTTATAAACATGGCTGAGTCATTTGAGAATAGAGCGATCTAGGCTGGTCATTTTCCTCTACAAGCTTGTCATGTGAGTATGGGGATGCTCCCAAGGTGGCTGATGGAGTAGTGGATATATTGCAACCACTAAAAGCAGCATGGCTGGAATGGGATTATAAGAGGCTGTGGCAGCAGTCGTGTGGCTGATGTTGGGAGTGATAAGCATGCAACTGTGGCTCAGGTATCTGTCCAGAAAGAACTTTTCTCTGTAAGGGAGGAATTACAAGGAAAAAAGACATATTATCTGCATTAGCCTCTGATTTGGCAGGAAAAGTGGGAAAAGTAGGGAGGGGATGAGAGTGAGGTTCCGGCTTGCCATTTCTTACAGATGGCAGGATGGATGGAAGGGAAAGAAAACACAAATTAGATCTTTGCTAAAAAGTCCTTGGGATCCAAAGACTTAGAACCTATGGGAAGAATCAGTGCGGAGGGAAAGAGCTAAGAGGAGGTGACAGAAGAAACTCTTCAGGTCTGTCTTTTTAAAAAATATTTTATTTATTATTTTTATTTTATGTGTATGCATGTATTTGCATGTAGGTAAGTGCACACGTGTGGTGCAATGCCCGAGGAGGACAGAAGAGGCTGCCGGATCCCCTGGAACTAGAGTTACGGACAGTTAGCTGCCATGTGGGTGCTGGAATTTGAACCCGGGTCTTCTGCAAGAACAACCATTGTTCTTAACTGCTGAGCCATCTCTCCAGCCCCCAGGTCTGACTTTTAATAGAGGGGGAAAAAATCATGACTCAGTATACCAATGAGAGATGATTTATTTTTTTTTTTTTTTTTTTTTTTGGTCTTTTTGAGACAGGGTTTCCCTATAACGTCAGCTGACCTGCAACTTGCTTAGACCAGGCTGGCCTCCATCTCACAGATACCCACCTGCTTTTGCCTCCTGAGTGCTGAGATTAAAATTGTGTGCCACCACACCCAGCCTCAGATGAGGGCTTTAATAATGACCCAATACAGGAAACCAAGATAACTAGGGAATGCTTTCCATTTGAGCTGTCTATAAACTGGGGAAGATTTTTAAATAGGAAATGAAGGAGCCCCTTATAGTCTGCATTGTGAGGCTGTGGGACATGGTGGTGGAAAGGATCAGTCTGTGTGTTGTGGAATCAGAGAAATAGTAAAGATATAACTATCATTCTTCAGACAAAAGTTACATAATCTGAGGCAATATGAAGGAAATCAGTATCTGATGGACTGGTTCACATGAGTCATTAGCACTTGGTTATCATTGGCTGAAATCCTCATGAATGTTTAAGGTGACTGGAAGACAATAAGGGACAGGTAGTACTGAGGGAATTAGACATACAGATAGAAGTATTACCTGGCATGGGGGCACATGCCTTTGATTCTAGCACTTGGGAGGCAGAGGCAGGCAGATAGAGGCCAGCCTGGTCTCCATAGAGAGTTCCAGGACAGTTGTAGCTACAGGGAGACCGTTTGAAAAGAGAGATGTGTTTAATGCCTACTTCACTAGGCTTGATAGGACTGTTTGTAGGATAATTAAGAAATTCATTAATTCAACAGGAACTGTGGGACTCGTATGGGATTTTAGTGACTTTGCTGAGACCCATGAAGTAATGTGATTTTTTTTTTTGGTCTTTTTGAGACAGGGTCTCCTTATAGCCCCAGCTGTCCTGGAACTCACTATGTAGACCAGGCTGGCCTCAAACTCACAGAGATCTGCCTGCCTCTGCCTCCCGAGTGCTGGGATTAAAGGCGTGAGCCACCACGCCCGGCAGTAATGTGATTTTTACGAGGTTGGAAAGGCTCTAACAGATCTCAGTGATTTAGACTGGAATATCAGTAAGGTTCATAAAGTGCTAAAGGATTCAAGAGGTGACAGGAAATAAAGGCAGAGCAGGGACTGGAGAGACCACTCAGAGGTTATGAGTACATACTGCTCTTGCAGAGGATTCAAGTTTGATTCCCAGTACCCATGTTAGGAGACTCAACTGCCTATAACTCCCACTCCAGGGAATCCAACACCTCTGACACCTCTGACTTCCAAGGGCATTTACATTCTCTCTCTCTCTCTCTCTCTCCTCCTTCTCTCTCTCTCCCCCTCCTCTTTCTCTCTCTTTCTCACACACACACACACACACACAAATGAATAAATAAATATTTTTGAATAAAGCAGGGCAGACTAAAAGATCAAAGAGATCTGCCTGGGTCACTTAAAGGCAAATGTGGCAAGATTTGTGTCAAACTAGAGTTTCTAGGGAAACAATGATAGAAAACTAAATGTTGTGCTTAGGAATCTTTGGAAGGCTTTAAAGCCTGAACAGTTTACTAAAGGAATGAGAAAGAAGGAGTAAATGTGGCAGAGTTGTACAGAAAAAGATTCAGATTATTGTAGGGGTCAGTAGTTACCACCCAGAGTTTGCCATGTACATTTCTCCCCTGCAAGGAAGCATACTGGAGGTGGAATTTGTTCACCCAACTGAGGTCCTTTTTACTAGTTAGATGTGGCTGATGGAGATGGCAACACTAGAGTAAGCCTGTAGCCTGTCCAAACCCCAGGACCAGGCTTCAGCAGTAGATACAGTAAGCACAAATATAGCCCTGTTCCTCCTTAGCAGGGGGCCACGTCAAGCAGTATGAGCAGGTCCTGGTGAGACCATTAGGTATCTGGGAATGTGTAGCAGCCCCATAGCAGTGGTCCAGAATGAGGAAGCTGGATGGCTCATGTGAAATGACTGTCACTTGCAGAGAGCTAACTGTGGTAGTATCTTCACCCAAATTATTTTAGTCAACATTGGTCTTTTAAGGAAACAGTTGATCCAACTGGTGAGATTTTTTTTGTCATGCTATATTAGATTTTATTAATTAAAAAAATCCCCCTAGCCAATAAATTCCAGGATCAATGGGCATTTACTTGGAGCTTTCCATTTTTACCTTTATTTATGTACTCTGTGTGTGTGTGTGTGTGTGTGTGTGTGTGTGTGTGTGTATGGGCATGCACCACTATATGGGTTCCAGACATTGAACTCAGGTCATCAACCTTGGAGTTTGGAGGTAAGCACCTTTACCCCCTCAGTCATCTCAGCAGCTCCTTACTTGGAGCTTAAAGGTAGATCCTGCTTTTCCTCTGTAAAAACGTTTCATTATATAATGCTAACTCTTGAATGTCTTACAGATTGAAAAAGAACCTGGAAAAACAGTGAAAACAGCAGGTAAAGAATTAGAAAGAAGGTATCTTGTTTGACTAGAAAAAGACACTCCCAGGTTATATATAAAGTAAGGTTAAAAAGTAAAATCCCAGAGCCAGAAACAGGCAAATTTTCTGTGAGTTGTTGGGCAAGGAGACCCCCTACAATGCCCAAAAAATCTACTGTCATTTCTGTTGGATGCCAGACATAGATGGTTAGACTCAATTGCTGAAGACACCACACTACATACTCTGGTTGCAGGAAATGGAGAAATCAAGCTGGAAGCTCTCTCCCTGTTGGCTGGCTTTCACAGTGCTGGAAGATGCTATGCAGGCCACTGGGGAGGAATTACCATCAATAGTCCTACTCAGTTATGGACCCTGCTTGCTACATGATGTGCTTGCTGGTGTAATTATGGCACAACTACTATGGCATGACCAACTTCTTTCCAATCGGATTTAAGGCCTCACTCCACAGGAGGAAATTCAAATTTGGGATTCATCTAAGCCCATTGGAAGTGAAGTCCCAGAAGTCAGACATGGAGCTATTGGATTTGGTGTTTGTCCTGCTGGTTTTCAGTCTTGTTTTGGTCTGGTATTTCCTTACTATGTTTCTATTCCTCCCTTTTGGAATGGTAATGTATGTTCGGTTCCACTCTATGTTGGGAGTATATAATTTATCTTTTGATTTTACAGGAGCTTACCGTTAAGATAGTTCACTAGGTCTCAGAAGACTGTGGAATTTTGAATAGTAGTGAGATTGATAATGACTATGGGGACTTTTAAAAATTAGACTAAATGCATTTTGCATTTATATGGTCATGAGCCTATGGGGGCCAGGGGGTAGAATGTGGTGGTTTGAATGAAAATGTCCCCCATAGGCTCCATGTATTTGGACATTTTGTCCCCAGATGATGGTGCTGTTTGGGAGGTTTTAGAAGGTGTGGCTATCCTAGAGGAAGCAGGTCACTGGGAGTGGACTTAGAGAGTTCTTAAGCCTTGCCAGATCTCCAGTTGCTCTCTTGTTTCCTGTGCCTGTGTGATGATATGAGAGCTTAGCTTCTGCTGCTTCTTCTCCAGCCACCTCCAGCCACCATGCCTCCCTGCCATGACGGACTGTAATTCCCATGGAACCATAAGCTCAAATAAACTCTTCCTTCTATAAATTGCTTTGGTCAGTGTTTCTATCACAGCAACAGAAAAGTGACTAATACAGGATTGTAAGCTAGGACAAAAACCTGTGACTGCAGTCATAGGCTCTACTGTTGTTGGTTTGGTAAATGGATGATACACCTATTAAATTATCTTCGAAATATTTATGTTTATGCCCATATATTCAGCTGCTGTCAGCTTTGGTCATGGAGGAAAATTTTTCTCAGTGGGTTACTGCATAGACTCAATTGGTCAAGCTGCTGTGAGTAAATGATTGTTCCTGTGGTACAATGACCCAATGCTCTGTCATAAATGAAAGAATATAGGTATCTATATCATCCTCTCCAAGGTTCAGGGAACATACATAGTTGTCAACACACCTGGGTGGAGGGAACCTCAACTGAGGATTGACTCCACTGGCTTGGACTGTAGCCATGTCTGTGCAGCATTTTCTTTTTTTAAAAAAATTTTATTTATTTTTATTATGTGACTGAGTGTTATGCCTGCATGTGTGTAAGTGCACCTGTATTGTGCAATGCCTGTGGAGATAAGAAGAAGGTGTCAGATTCCCCTGGAACTGGAGCCATGGACGGTTGTTAGTTGCCATGTGGGTGCTGGGAATCAAACCCAGGTCCTCTGCAAGAGCAGCCAATGCTCTTAACCACTGAGCCATCTCTCCGGCCCACAGCATTTTCTTGATTGTTGAGTGATGTGGGAGGGCCAAGTCCACTGTAGGCAGTACCACTCCTGGGCAGGTGGTCCTGTATTGTATAAGAAAGCAGGCTGAGCATGTGCCAGGGGAACAAGCCAGTAAGAACCATCTCTCCATGGTCTGTGCCCCAGGTTCCTGCCCTGAGATCCTGCCTTGACTTCCCTTGATGATGAACTCTGCTGTAAGCCAAATAAACCCTTTCTTCCCCAAGCTGGTTTTGGTCAGTGTTATCACAGCAATAGGAAAAACACCTAATACAATAGTAGAAGAGAGAACAGAAAGAATCTAAAAGAGAAAAGGGCACACTGGTGCAGCTATTTCCTTTATGTTGAAACATTCTCTTCTGAACCAGGAGTGGTGGCACATTAATATAGTCTCAGTACTTTAGAAGTAGAGGAAGGAGGGCCAGGCATGGTGGTGCACTCCTTTAATCCCAACACTCAGGAGGCAAAGGCAGATGGATCTCTTTGAGTTCAAGGCCAGCCTGGTCTACATAGTGAGTTCCAGGCCAGCTGGGGCTACAAGGAGACCCTCAAAACAAAAGAAAAAAAGTAGAGGAAAGAGGATCAGGATGTTAAGGTCATCCTCAGCTACATACTGAGTTTGAGACAAACTTGAGTTTATGAGTTGAAAGATGAAAGAAGAAAGGAAAGGAAAAAGAAAAGATGAAAAACTTGCTTTTGGAGACAAGATGGAGGCTCATAAGATTCAGGAAGCCAAAGAAACTTACCAGGCTCAAGAAACTTAAGGAACTTACAAGATTCAGGAAGCTCAGTAAATTTCAGGATCCACAAGAAGTTATATAAGGGGTAAACAATTGCTGGGAGATAGGAGATTCTTTGGTCAAACTGTTGCAGGGTAGGCAGAGAGCACTAAGGCTGCAGTTTCTGTGAGTCATCAGACATGATGAGTAGGACTCTGGTGATGGAGTTGCCTTTGAGTTGTCCATGCTCCTCTAACCTTTCACCCATGCTCCTGTAAGTAACCCAAGGAACTCATTGATTCACCAAGCTAGGCTTGGGTAGAATCATTTCTTTGGTTTGACAAGCGCCTTATCTAGGATGAAGAGATATTTGCTCACATCTCCCCAGTGAGCATCACAATCCCAGACTTTGTCCTTTAAGGAGCTAAGAATGTGGCGAGGGTAGAAAAATCACCGAAATACCTCAGAAATTTGTAATTATAGGATAAGGGATATAGCTCAATCGCTAGAGTGCTCACCTAGTATACAGAAGGCTCTGGGTTAAATCTCTAACCACTTAAACTAAGTGAGGTGGGACACTCCTGTAACCCCAGATCTCAGGAAGTAGAGGCAGGAGGATCAGAAGTTCAAGGTCATCCTTGGTCATCCTCAGCTACATAGTGAGTTCAAGGCTAGCCTTGTCTAAAAAAAAAAAGCTTCGGTGGCACACGCCAGCACTTGGGAGGCAGAGACAGGCGGATCTCTGTGAGTTCAAGGCCAGCCTGGTCTACATAGTGAGTTCCAGGACAGCTGGGGCTACAGGGAGACCCTGCTTCAAAAAGACCAAAAAAAAAAAAAAAAAAAGCCTCAAAGGCTTTATAACTAAATGTGTGCATTTGTTTCATGGGATATTTTTCCATTATTTATTTACTTTTGTTTTTTGAAGACGAAGTATTACTATGTAATCTAGACTAGCCTTAAATTTAAAATCCTCATGTCTCAGCCTGTCAAGTGCTAGGATTATAAGCATGCGCAATCACATTTGGTTATTCTTTCATTTTTAGAAAACATTTTCAGAAGGCTGAGGCAGGAGGATAACTTGAGTTCATCATCTAGGAGTTCAAGACTAGGCTGGGCAACAATAGCAAGATGTACAAAAACAAAAATGATAACAAAATTTAAAATATTTTAAGTGGGGACTGGAGAGATGGCTCAGTGGTAAGAACACTGGCTGCTCTTATAGAAGACCTGGGTTCGAGTCCAAGCACACACATGGCAACTAACTGTCCTTAACTCCAATTCCAGGGGCTCTGATGACCTGTCCTTCGTGGGCACTGCACAACAACATAAGTGCACTTACATACATTCAGGCATAACACTCATACATATAAAATAAGAACAAACAAAAACATCATTTTTCTTAAACTTTAAAAAAATTATTATTTTTATTTTATGTGTATGTGTGTATTGCCTGCATGTAGGTAAGTGCACCTGTGTCATGCAATGCCCATGGAGGTCAGAAGAGGCTGCTGGATCCCCTGAGACTGGAGTTACTGACAGTTGTTAGCTGCCATGTGAGTGCTGGGATTCGAACCCAGGTCTTCTGCAAGAACAACCAGTGTTCTTAACTGCTGATCCATCTCTACAGCCCCTAAAAATATTATTTTAAAAATATTTTAAGTGTAGAGATCAGTGAGACACACCTATACAAACAGGGTCTCATGTATTCCAGGCTGGCTGTGAACTCCTTTTGTAGCCATGCAAAATGAGAATGGCTTTGAAAGTTTGATCCTACTGCCTCTACCTGCCTGTGCTGGTGTTATGGGCAAATACACCGGGCCCAGTTTATGGGGTCCAGAGGATCAAATCCAGGACTTTATGCATGCTGGGCAATCATTCTATCATTTAAGCTACATCCTTAGCCCCTATTTATATTTTTGAAATAGGGTTTCTTCAAGTTGTGTAGGCTGTTTCCAGAGCAACTGGAATTACTAGTGCCCACAACCACACCTGGCTCAACATTTTAAGTATAGAGTTTAGTGAGTTTTAACAAAGACATAATAATTTGAATCACCACAATCAAAATATAGACCATAGTCATCATTCCCTCAAAGTTCTCTTTTGTCTTTCCCAGTCTTCTCTCCCTGTCGTCCTGCTCATGGCTTCATGCAATCTTGACTCTGCTTTCCTTTACTCTGGATAAAATTACATCTGGATAAACCATACAGAATATAAGTTTTCTTAGTTTACTAGACTCATTTTCTTAGTATAATGTCTTGGAGTTGTTTTTGTTTTTGTATCCCCGGCTGGCTTCAAACTCACTATGAGGCTGAGGCTGGCCTTAAACCCCTGATCCTCCTGTCCTGGCCTTCCAAGTGTTGAGATTTTAAGCATAAACCAAAATGCCTAGCTTAAGCATAATGTTTCTGAGATTCAACCATGTTGTTGCATGTTCATTTGCGCTATATTGTTTTCATTTTAATACAGTGTCTCATGTAGCCCAAGCTGGCCTTTAACTATGTAGTTAAGGAAGACCTTGAACTCTGGATCCTCCTGCCTCGACCGTCTAAATTCTGAGATTAAAGGACTGTGCCACCATGCCCATTTCTAATACAGTGCTGAGAATTGAAACCAAGAACTCATGTATACTAGGCAAACACTTTACCAACTGAGCTATATCTCCAGCCCTTCTGTTTCATCATCCTCATCATCATCATTATTATCATTACTATTATTATTACTATTATTTGAGACATGCCTGGCTCTGTAGTCCATACTAGCCTGGAGTTTATTTTGTAGCTCAGTCTGGCCTCAGCCTCCTGAGAGCTGGGATTACAAGTATGAGTCACCATGCCTGGCTACATATATATAGCTGTTGGCAGAGACATTTGTTGAAGACACTGTTGCATTAGTTATTTACTGTTGGGATGTTAGGAGACAAATCATTTAAACTTCAATAGCTTAAAATAGTAGCTACTTATTTTTTCACATATTTTCTAAGGCCAAGAATCTAGCAGTGGTTTAGCTTTGTGACTAACTCAATGTTTCTCAGAAATTCTAATGAAGATCATAGCCAGGATAGGGCAGCAGTCATCTGAAGACTGGACAGGGTCTAAGCATCCACTTTCAACATGACCCATTCAAATGCCTTGCAATTTAGTGCTGGTTCTTGGTAGGAGGCTTTAGTTCTTCACTACTTTGATCTGTTCAGAGTTTCTTCAGTCTCCTTGCAACATTATAGCCATGCCAAACTTCTATAGAATGGTAAGATAATAAAATTGCTGGATATAAGCCACTAGGTTTATGGTAATTTATTATTGCACTAGACAATATTTATTATTGCACTAGACTGGCTGGGGATGTAGCTCAGCAGTAGAGTGCTTGAATAGCATGTCCAAGGCACTGGGTTCATCTCTAGCACTAAAACAAACAACAAAATGTCATATTCTAATGTCATGAAAGGTACCTTATCATATCTTTTTTTTCTCACTGGTCACTTGCTTTGGGTGAAGTCAAGTACCATATTGAATTTTTCATTTCAGATGTTGCATTTTTCAACTAAAATTTTATGTCTTCTCTTTCTTTACTTTAAATACCTGAATATAGTTATAAACGTTTTATCAGTCTTGTTCATCATTTCTGAGTCTGTTTCTGTTGACTGCCTTTTCTCCTTTATTATTTATTTTGTCTTTTTGAGACAGGGTCTCCCTGTAGCCCCAGCTGACCTGGAACTCACTATGTAGCCCAGGCTGGCCTTGAATTCAACTCACAGAATCCACCTGCCTGTGCCCCCCGAGTGCTGGGACTAGAGGCATGCACCACCATGCCTGGTTTCTTTTATTATCTGTTATTTTGCTCCTTGCCATATATAGTATTTTTTTTATTGCCTACTAGACTGCGCACAAGTGTCTGCACTTTACAGTCTTTTTTCCTTTGGTCTTTTTGAGGCATGGTCTCCCTGTAGCCTGAGCTGTCCTAGAACTCATCATGTAGACCAGGCTGGCCTTGAACTCATAGAGATCCACCAGCTTCTGCCTCCTGACTGCTGGGATTAAAGGCATGTGCCACCACGCCCAGCTATATAGTCTTTTCTTAAAGAGACTAGATCTTGCTGGGCATGGTGGCACATACCTTTAATTCCGGCCTCAGGAGGCAGAGGCAGGTGGATCTCTATAAGTTTGAGTCCAGACTGGTTAACTTAGTGAGTCTCAGGCCAACCAGGGCTACATTACATAGTAAGACCTTGTCTCAAAAAAAAAAAAAAAAAAAAAAAGCCAGGCATGGTAGCACATGCCTTTAGTCCCAGCACTCAGGAGCAGGCAGATCTCTTGTGAGTTCAAGGTCAGCCTAGTCTACATGGTGAGTTCCAAGACAGAACAGATGGGGCAACTGGGAGACCCTGTCTCAAAAAGACCAAAGAAAAGTGTAGATCTTTGTTGTTTGAGACAGGGTCTATACTGCAACCCAGGTTGACCTGAACTATGCAGCCTAAGCTGGCCTCTTGAGTGTTGAGATTACAGGCTTGAGCCATCATGTTTTGGTTTTGCCCTGAACTTTATTGTTTCTGTCTACTGCTTTTGTGTTTGGCTTGTTTGATAGGTAAAAATGTTGGAAGAGAGCGGTGGATGGAAGAGGCAGTGAGGCACAGATAGAATTCTCAGCGGGATACAGCTTTATTTCGCATGGGACACATTTCCCTCGGGGAAGGGAAAGATGTCAGCGAAGGGAAAGATGTCAGGGAAGGGCAGGGAAGGGAAAGATGTCGGAGAAAGATGCCAGCCCACGGGCTGTGAGCTGGGACTTTATATATGGGGGCTTTAGGGTGTAGCAGGAAAAGCCTGGCTCCATTCAGTCTGCCAACCTGGGATTAGGGTTTGGAAGTGTTTGCTTTTTCTCTCTTAAGATAAGAGAAAAGCTTGTTGTGATAAACAACTTCTAAAATCTCTGGTTAACAGGTAGAATCTGCTTATCTTATCTTTGGAGATCAGAGGAAAGGCAGGCTGCTTCTCAGCAGAGTTTGTTTCCCTTGACTTCAAAGGTCAAGGTGCTTATCAACTCAGTTCCCTTTTTGGGGCTCCGAAGTCTGTAGGTCCCTGTTGGGGAGGGGGGAAGCTGCTGCTGTTTGGAACCCTAACATTGTTTATGTTTTCTAAGCCCTTGAGATGTATCCTCAAACTATTTATTTGAGCTCTAACTTTTTATTTGAGGCTCTCACCCAGGCTGTCCTCAAACTCCTTGTGTAGTTGAAGGCAGACTTGAACTCTGGATCCTCAGGCCTCCCCCTCCCAAGTACTAATATTACAAGCATGTACCACCATGTCCAGCTCTCTAACTTTTAATTACAAGCATGCATAACCATAAGCTTTCTGTTTAGATCTTTGCTGTGTTCCAAAGTCTCTGATAAGCTGTGTATTTTCACTTGATTCTAGGAATTCTTGTTGTATTTTGGGTGTTTCTTTGAGACAGAATCTCCCTGTAGCCCCAGATAGCCTGGAACTGATAGAATTTTAAATCAAAGCCCCCCAGATTAAAGTAAACTGAAACTAAGTTTCCCAGGCTATATTCTGGGAAACTGTACAAGGAAATAAAAGAAAAATAATTCTAACTATAGAAAAGAAAAGACGACCTTTTCATGCTTCCTTGAGCTGGAAAAATACATGAAAAATCCCCCTCCCATTTTTGCTGTAATCATGTAATGGTGACCTAGATGCCAGCTCCTCCGACCTGAATACCAGCCCCTCCTACTGCTTGTGGTTTGTGGTTTCTGTCTATATAACCCAGCTTCTAAGTTGAATCTGGGCTTCCCCTTTTGATGAAGGTGGGGGCCCACCTATATAGACACAATAAATTCCTCTTGCAATTTGCATCTTCTGGTTTGAGGACTGAGTTATTGGGGTGCGACCTCCCGAGAACGTAGGGTACCCCAGTCTGGGGGGGGGGTCCTACATTTGCGGGCTCGTCCGGGATTCGGTGGCCCCCCCCCCCCAC
>NW_008346261.1:2296-3402 GCF_000622305.1 Nannospalax galili | reverse complement strand
GGCAATTTGCTCCTGACATTCATGACAAGCTTCAACAGCTAGAAGGCCTTTAGAGGTACTCCTTACAGGATTTAATAAAAAAAGCTAAAAAAATTTACAATAAGCGTGAGACATTAAAAGAGAAAGAAGATAGAATTAGAAAAAAACAGGAAGCCAGAGAAGATAAGAGAGAGAAGAAGAAAAATAAAGAGTTAAGTCAAATTTTGGCCACAGTAGTCCAGGGAACAGGGCCAGGTAGGGACCTGGGAGACAAAAGAAGACCTCAAGTAGATAAAGACCAGTGTGCCTATTGCAAAGAGAGAGGACATTGGGCTCGAGAATGTCTGAAGAAGCTAAACAAACTTCAAAAGAAGACAACCCCAGTCCTGACTCTAGGGGACTAGGGGAGTCGGAGCCAGGAGCTTCCCCCTGAGCTCAGGGTAACTTTAAAGATAGGGGGGCAATTGACTACCTTCATGGTAGACACAGGAGCTCAACACTCAGTTTTGACAACAACCAAGGGACCCATGAGTTCCAGAACAGCCTGGGTCCAAGGGGCTACTGGAGGAAAGACATATAGGTGGACCACAGAAAGAAAAGTGGACCTCAGTACAGGATAGGCTTCCCACTCGTTCCTGTTGGTCCCTGACTGCCCCTATCCCCTTCTTGGGAGAGATTTACTCTCTAAGCTGGGAGCCCACATCTACTTCACTAAAAAGGGAGCCACTGTACAAGGAAAAGACAGAGCTCCACTACAGGTATTAACCCTGCAACTGGAAGATAAACATCGGTTGTATGAGGGACTGATAACAGAAACTCCTGGTATATCCAATTGGCTAAGTAAAATCCCTTTAGCATGGGCCGAGACAGGAGGCCCAGGACTGGCATGCAATCAGCCTCCAATAGTGGTCACACTAAAACCATCTGCAACTCCGGTCTCAATCAGACAATACCCTATGAGCAGAGAGGCCCGAGAAGGAATCAGACCTCATATTCAGAGACTTTTACAAGTAGGCATACTTCGGCCCTGCCAGTCCCCTTGGAACACCCCACTGCTCCCTGTTAAGAAGCCAGGAACAAATGACTACTGACCAATCCAAGACTTAATAGAAGTCAATCAGAGGATA
>NW_008346261.1:0-790 GCF_000622305.1 Nannospalax galili | reverse complement strand
CAGCAGAAGGTACCTACATTCTTTACACACATGCAGACCTTCAGGCTGAGACAGAGAGACAGGAAAAGGAAGCAGAAGCTTCTTTTACTTACACTGAACAAGATTTAGAACGTGTTCAAAAGCTTAATGCTACTTTGGATCCTGAAACCAAGATGTGGAGATATCAAAATCGCACTATACTGCCTCGGGAAGCAGCACTTGAGCTAATCTCCCAACTCCACCAGTGGACACATTTAGGACAGAAAAAACTAAAAACACTGCTAAAAAGAGAACAACACTATTACTTCCCAGACCTTAACCAACTAGTTCAGAAGGTAGTGGGAGATTGTGTCTCATGTTCCCTGGTAAATGCAACTAGGTCAAAGTTCCCATCTGGCAAGAGAGAAAGAGGGACATGACCAGGGACTAACTGGGAAGTAGATTTTACTGAAGTACTTCCAGGAAAATATGGTTATAAATATCTTTTAGTGTTTATAAACACTTTTTTAGGATGGGTTGAAGCTTTCCCCACCAGAAAGGAAAAAGCCCAGACTGTGGTAAAGAAGCTGATTGAAGAAATCTTCCCTCGATTTGGACTGCCCAAGGTAATTGTATCTGATAATGGCCCAGTCTTCGTCTCCCAGGTAAGTCAGGGAGTGGCCAAAGCATTGGGGATTAATTGGAAATTACATTGTGCTTACAGACCCCAAAGTTCAGGACATGTAGAAAGAATGAACAGAACCATTAAAGAGACCTTAATCAAATTAGCTCTAGAGACTGGCACTAAAGACTGGGTACAACTCCTACCTCT
>NW_008346260.1:37153-38656 GCF_000622305.1 Nannospalax galili | reverse complement strand
GTTGCTGTGATAGAAACACCATGACCAAGGGAAATTAAAAAAGGAAGAGTTAATTTAGTTTACGGTTCCAAAAGGCCAAGAGTCCATCATGACAGGGAGGCATGGCAGCACAGGTGGCTGGAGGAGGAGCAGAAGCTAGGCTCTATGTCTTCAAGCAGGCACAGGAAACAAGAGAGCAACTCGAGATCCAGCAAGACTTAAGAACTCTTTAAGTCCATCCCCAGTGACATGCTTCCTCCAGCAGAGCCACACCTTCTAATACCTCCCAAACCAGCACCACAAACTGAGGACAAGATGTCCAAATGCTTAGAGACTATGGGGGACATTCTCATTCAAACGATCCCAGAGGCTGAGCATGTACATGAGCAACCCAACCACCTCCACACTCACAAGCTCTGTTCATCCAGCAGCCAGCCAGCCATTCCTTCTTCTTGGGTTACCTTCAGAACTGAACCCGGGGCAGCACAGAACCATGGTGTCCCTGAAGGATACAGTTAATAAGAATACTTCTTGTTTAAATTCCAATGTCAGCTGTTGAAATTGGGAAATGGTTATAAAGCACTCTTCCTAGTCTCCCTAATTTTATTATGTAAGCAGTTTTCCATTCCAGAAGGAAAGGATAATGCTCCAGAGCAGAACTCTGGGTTCCACATTCAAAGAAGCCAAACCTGTGGCATTGGTATTTGCAAATCAAAGAGCTTTATTGTTGATCCATCTACAAGGAGACAGAGAGGACTTTCAAATCCGACTCCCCAGTGAGTGAGTAGCAAATCAACAAATTTAAAAAATGTATTATATTTGAGGAGAAAGCATGGAAATCTTGGAAATCTACATCATGTTAATTAGTAGAGTTGATAAACATTACCACTGAAATCTACCCAATGACTTTATAGACATACACAGGCACCAAGGATCCAACTGTAACCAATTAGGACTAGTAACAATCAAATACATACAGATTAGAGATGCATGCGCCAACATCTCAGCATTAGTAGCAAAAACAATGAGTCTTTCTGCAAGGAACACTATATTCTAAAATGAAATGGAGATCTGTTTTAAAGGTTAAAAACTCACTCAATTTTATATCTTACAGGGCTTATATTGAGTTCAGTATTGTATAACTGTATTAATTCAGCTGTGAACCTAGAAACTTGCACCCACTTGTGAAAGAGATGTACTCTTGCTCTAGAGTGTGTTACTGAATATGTTAAAGCTGTAGTAAAATGCTTCTTCTAATCATGTAGTTATTAAAATTTTTTAAATAATGATTAAAAAAATAATAATTCTTCAAAGCCTAAAATTTGCTCCTTAATAATTAGTAGTTGTGAAAAACATTACCACTGAAATCCATGCTCAGATACCAAGGAGCTCAGAAAGTAAATGAAATACTCTACTAATCATCAGATATATAGTGATTAGAAATGCATTTGCAAACATCTTAGTGTTAATTGCATTAAAAATGAATTTTTCTGTATGAAACTGTGTATTTTAATAATGAAATGG
>NW_008346260.1:15536-36676 GCF_000622305.1 Nannospalax galili | reverse complement strand
CAATTTGAATTTGAGACAGAAAGCTGGTTTCACTAGACTTTACTTCAGGGCTAATCTAAAACACCAATTGAAATGCTGATTTTAGGCTTACTTCTTAATGTATTGTATATGGGTGCTTTCAAATTTGGAAACTGAACCAGGAGAAAAATTTAATTGCACTACTTAGGAGAGACAACCTAAAGATAGTTAAAATCATTTTATTAAGTGCTCAGACAATTTCTAAACTGCTTTTGCTAGGAAAGCTTAATATGTGTAATTAAGAGGTTAATTTAAGCTGCCAATAGTTCCTCAGCTAAGATTGGAGCCGGATGCCCATTTCCCCAGTTCTATGCTGGGGTTTTATCTGCCTGAGTTTGCAAGCATCTTGTGCATGCTGACACCATTGCTGTAGATTCATAAGAGCAAGGTTCCAGGAGCCTCTAAGACTCTGATTACTGGGCGAGGGAGAGCTGGTCTTCTTTAAGAGAGTGACTCTAGAGAGACTCACTGAACACCAGTGGATGAACTTGAACTGAGGGACAGCTGGGTATACAAACTTGACTCGATAGGCCTTACTATAAATGACAGAATACATGAAATCTGGTTGGGGGGAGCTATGAGGATGTGTGGATGGGGAGCAAATACCCCTAGCTGAGGCGGTATTTGGCAGTTGTTGGGATACAAAGAGATTTTTCTTTAAGGTTGTGATCCATGGTAGGTAGACCACAATCCAGGACAAGTTTCACACATATTGGAATCAAGGGGCAATATAATGAACACAAAGTTTGGTGGGTAGGGAGATGGAGGTGGATCTAGGGGAAGTTGCAGGAGAGGGAAAATATGATCACCACACTGTATGAAATTCTTCAAGAATTAATTTTAATGAAAATTAAATGTAACTCTTTTATACAAGCACAGCAGCCTGAGGAAGTCCCCTAGAATTTTAAGGACCTCCAGGATTCCTGGTTTTGATACTGAAAGGAATTTCAGGACTAGCTGGTATAGAAAAGCATAGATGGAAAGCTATTTTTCATACAGCCTTAAGTTTATTTGAGATTCTTGGGCAATGCCAGGGTAGAGGAATGAGGCCCAGCCAAAGGCCATACACTTTCACACCTTGGGCCTGAGCCATTGCTCTCTTAACAAAATATCTACATGTAAAAGGAAAGTCAACTCTTGGGAAGTCTCTGCAGCAAATGTTGTTAATTATGCTGGAGTTCTTTATTATGATAATTGAGGTAGAAAGGCCCACCACCGTGGGTGCCACCATTCCCTTGGCATGGGAGCCTGGGCTAAGTGGAGATTGGGAGGTGAGCACTACACAAATACATTCACTGTCCTCTTCTTCTGATTGCATATGTCATAGGACCAGGTGCTTTGATGGACTAAGTCCTACATCTACATGCTAAAACAAGCTCTACTCCCCTCAGTTGCTTTTGTCAGGGTCCTTTGTCACAGCACCAGAAAAAAGACTACGGCATGCTTGCTTTGTACACCTGACACATTTTCCTTCACTTAGCCCTTTTAGTCATGGCTGTTCTCATCTTCATCCCCTTCTTCTGCCCTCTTCCCAAGTATTAGAAAACTTAGAAATGCAACCCATAGTTCATCTTCCTTAGAGACACTCTCAATTTGATATATAATGCAACAGATTAGATTTTTTTGTTACATTTTATTGGTGGCTTTCTTAGGTTAGACACATATGTTAGCTTCCTGTTTTAAATGGGCATCACATCAAATGACTTCATAAAACAGGCTTCCTACCTTTTGCTTGTCCACATCTTTTCTCCTCTTTGATCAGTTGCCACAGATACATAGCCAACAGCTGTATTTGGAAGATCCTCACAGATGCTCCGTTAAAATAAACAGCACTAATGAGCGACACAAAGTTTTCCTAATCAGTTTCTATGAAGGTCTCTGAATTTCACATCTTTTAATAAATATTTCTGTTCATTCTATGACATTTTTTTCAATATATTTTTATCATATTCATCTCCAACTCTTCCCAGATCTATCCCCATCTGTCTATTCCCCAAAGTTAGTGTTTTAATTTAATAACCCATCTGCTCTAATTTGTGCTGGTCATCCCACCAGGAGCCACACCCTTAAAGAAAAGTGACTCTCCTACCAGAAGCCATCAACTGTTCATAGCTCCTCATTTAGACATAGAGGTTCATGAGCCCTTTCATACACTGTGCTTGAAGGTTGACTGACTTGAGTTTGTGCATGTCTTGGGTAGGCAACCACAGCTGATGTGAATTCATGAGGGCAAAATCCAGTAATGTCCAGAACACACTGTTCTGTTCATCACTTTGATCAGTTGTGTGTTTCTGCCTTTACCACCATCAAGTGCACAAGAAACTTCTCTCAGCCCATCAGGATATTTTAGGACACCAGGTAGCAACCTCCAGACCCAGTCTGTCTGCCCAGTCCCCTAACGGCCATTCTGTTTTTTGTGCTGCTCTGGGACCATATGGAGTCTAACTCAGAATTGAAGGAGGAATTCCCAGATCCAATCTACCTACCCACCAACCACAACACCCACAGCTCAGCCTGGGAACCACATGGCACCCTTCTACCCATGACCCCAAGTAAGGGCCCCCAGAGCCAGTATAACTCACTTACCAGGTTACCCTGGTGTCCTGCACCCAAGACCTCAGATAAGGAGCCCCCTGACATTCACTTGAGGACGATGTAGTGTCCTGTGCCCCAAACCTATAGAGCACAGCCCATTTACACTGTGATCCCAGCCCCTGCCACCCAGTGGCCACCTTTAGAGACCTGCAATCCCAGCACAGATTTCAGAAATTAGCACCAACAATGTAAACCCACAGAAAGTTTGCTCCTAGGCTCAGAAGTTGCACCCATCCTTCACTGAACTGAGGCCTCTTCTGATACCCCATTTGTACTTGAACACAGAGTAGCTTCAGGACTGAACACCAAATACCAGTCACCTGATCCACACCCTTATAGGTTGGGGTAAGCAAATAAAAATCCAAATGCTCACTCAGCAAAAGTGAGATCAGCTATCCATGGAAATAGCACAAGGAATATAAATACAGATGCCTAAATCCCATGACAAAAATGCAAACAACATGAATAATCAAGAAATATGTCTCCTCCAGATAGTAACCTCCACTGTAAGGGTTCTAGAGAAAAGCAACTTAGCAGATACACAAGACAATGATTTCAAAATAGCAATAAATATATTCAAGGAACTAAATAAGATGTGAATGAAAGACTGAACTAAGACTGTGAAAACACAGCTTGTTGAAGTAAATTTTAAAGATTCCAGATATGAAATTAGAATTCAAGAAAGAGAATCTCTGAAGAAAACCCAAACTGAAATAAAATTCCAAATGTAAGCTCAACAAGTCAAACAAAAGTCCATAGGAAAGCCTTACCAATGGATAGGAATGAGTAGAAGGGAAGATACCAGACCTTGAAGACAAGGAAGAGGAAATGAATCATTCAGTCAAAGATAATGTTGAATTGCAAACAGCCCAAGAACACACCATCCAGGAACTCAGGGGCAGTATAAAAACACCAAACCTATGAAGCATAGATACAGAAGGAGAAGAAACCCAGGCCAAAGATGCAGAAAATATTTTGATAAACTCATGAAATCTAAGAAAAGAGTTACCTATCAAAGTACAAGAGCCAAACAGAACACCAATTCAGGACCAGAAAAATAAACTCCCCATGTCATATAATAGTCAAAGCACTAAATATGCAGAAAAGAGAAAAGATATTGAAAGCTGCAATAAAGAAAAATCAGGTCACACATAAAGGAAAACCCATCAGAATAACAGCTGACTTATCAATGGAGACTATGAAAGTCAGAAGAGCTTGGACAGATGCCTCACAAGTTGTGAAAGAACACAGATGCCAGCCTAGACCACTATCCAGCAAAACTATCAGTCTTAATCAAAGTAGAAAAAAAAAACTTTCCAAGAAAAAAACTGATTTAAGGAATTTATGTCCATCAAACCAGCTCTGTAGAGGCTACCAGAAAGAATGCTTCAGTCTGAAGAGAAGACACGTACCTTAGGGGACACAAGGAGTAGTAAACAATTCTAGGACAGTTAATCAAAAGAGGCCTAAGAAACCACTACAAGAAAATGACAGTAATCAATAAGCATTAGTCTATAATTACTCTCAATATTAACAGTCTTAGTTCCTCCTGTAAAAAGACATAGACTAAAAATTTGGATTAGAAAACAGAATACATCTTTTTGCTGCTTCCAGGAAACACAGCTTCTCATTGAGGCTATATACCTTCTTGGTGTAAAAGGATAAATAAAGGTATTCTAAGAAAATGGAGCCAAGAAACAAACATGCATAGCTATTTTATTATCTAACAAAATAGGCTTCAAATCAAAACTAGTCAGAAGAGATAGGGAAGGACATTTCATGCTCATTAAAGGAAAAAATTCATCAAGGGGATATTACAGTTCTTAACACATGCACCAAACACAAGAACACCCAATTTCATAAAAGAAACACTATTAGATCTAAAATCAAAAATTGATTTCAACACAGTAATTCTTGGTGACAATACCTCACTCTCATCAATAATCCAGACAAAAACTAAGCAAAGAAACCTGGAGTTAAATGGCATCATAAATGAAATGGATCTTACAGATAGCTACAGAACATTCCACCCAAACACTAAAGAACACACTCTCTTCTCAGTACCCCGTGGAACTTTCTCCAAAATTGACTACACATTAGATGATAAATCATGTCTCTTCAAATTAAGGAGAGTTGAAATAATATCTTGTATTCTCTCTAACTACAAAGGAATAATAAACAGCAACCGGAAGTACACAAACTCATGGAAACAAAACAATAGATTATTAAATGAAAATGTGGTCAAGGGAGAAATCCAAGAAGAAATTTAAAAGTTCCTGGAATTTAATAAAAATGAAAACACAACATACCAAAATCTATGGGAAACAATTAAGGTGGTGGTCCCAATTAGAAAGTTTATAGCATTAAATACTTCCAGAAAAAGTGGAGATATTTCATATTAGTAACAATGATGCACCCAAAACTTTGGAAAAACAAGATCAAATGACACCCAAAAAGAGCACAGGGGAAGAGATCATCAAAGTCATGGCTGAGATTAATGAAATAGAAATGGGAAAAAAGGAATCAGTGAAATAAAGAGTTTGTTCTGCCTTACCTAAATTAATGGAGAGATAGAGAGGGAGAGGGAGGGAGAGAGAGAGAGAGAGAGAGAGAGAGAGAGAGAGAGAGAGAGAGAACCCAAATTAACAAAATCAGCCATGAAAATGGAAACAGAACAGATACTGAGGAAATTCAGATAAAATAAGTATATATTTAAAAACGTACATTCCACTAAACTGGAAAATCTAAAAGAAATGGATGAATCCCTAGATATGGATGACCTACCAAAACTAAATCAAATGAAGTAAATAATTATAATTTAAATAGACTCATAGCAACCAATGAGGTGTAGGCAGTGATTTAAAATCTCCCAACTGAAAAGTCCAGGACCAGACAGATACAGCACAGAGTTCAACTAGACTATCAAGAAGAACTAATGCCATGCTACTAAAACAAAGAGCCAACCAAAACATAAAGTTATATGCCAACGTCTCTGATAAATGTAGATGACAAAATTCTCAAAACAATGTTTACAAACCAAAGGCAAGAGCACTTAAAAAATTATCCACCATGATCAGGTCAGCTTCATCCCAGAAATGCAGGGATGGTTCAACATACATGAATTTAAAAAATGTAATCCACCAAATAAATAGACTCAGGGACAGAAACTACATCATTATCTTATTAGATGCAGGGAAGACCTTTGAAACAGTCCAACATCCATTCATGATAAAATTAATGGAGAATCTAGGGATACAGGGGACATATATCAATATAAAGGCATTACAAAAAAAGACCACAGTTAGTTCCACTGTGAACCTAAAAATTTACAGCCAGTTTTAAAAGAGATGTGTCTTTGCTCTGGAAATTGATATTGAATATGTCAATGCTGTAATTAAATGCTTCTTCTAATCGTGTAGTTATTAAATAAATAATTAAAAAAATAAAATAAAGTTTGAAAAATCTCCCTCCCCCCAAAATTAACTGTTTTGGTCAGGAAATAAAATTGTCCATTTTTATCCAATATATTAAAAGTTGTTTTAAGGTTAAAGAAAAAAAAAGGAAGTCTATTGAAGTTAGATAATGAAATCATCCTGTGTTAAATCTTTCAGAATGAAACTCAGAGATGAAAACAGGAACAGTACCAATGTTCGATGATGTTCAAGTTAGTCCATGACTCAGCATACTCAGAGGAGGAAAAGGCATTTCCCCATGGGAATTATAGGAAAAGATCCCCTATTAAGACAACATTAAAGCTACTGGATTCTGCAAGCTGATTCTTTTCTAAGCTTTTAATGAACATTATACTAATTATTTCACAATTATTCTTGTAACATGTGGGATAATTTAGTGCTGTAAAGCATGATATTTTTCTCATTGCTGTGACAAAAATACATGACAAGAAACCAATGTAGGTCTGGAGAGATGTGTCACTTGCTGCTCTTTCAGAGGACCCAGGTTCTGTTCCCAGTACCCAGGCAGGTCACAGGTAGCTCCAGTTTCAGGGTATCCAACACCTTCTACTGGCCTCCACAAGCTGCATACTCATGGTACAACAGTAATTAACCTAATCTGTGTAATCCCTCACAACGACGTCTAGAAATTAACACAATCTAGATAGTCTGTCATAGGCATACAGAGAGGCTCGACTCCTAGGTGATCCTGGGTACTATCATGTTGACAATGTTAACTGTCTCATGTAGAATAGAAATAAACATTCTTTATTTGAAAGCTGGGCATTTAGACAAAAAGTTTGTACAAAATATGCAAATACTTCCCAGTATTATATAAGATATTGATAAGTTTCTGTTGATTTGTTTAATGATGTGATGATAGTAGCAGTCAATATTTATCATAAAATTTTTCAATCAAAGTTGTTGTATCCAATGTGAGTCACAGAGGAATGCCGCACAGTGATGGGTGAATTAAGAGTCCTTTATTTGCCAGTAGTCCAGAGCAGGCTCATGCCAGGAAAAGCTCTTGACGCCAAAGAGAGGCAGAATGGGGTTTATAAAGCCAAAAACCAAAATTAGATCATACCAAGTGCAGGTCAAATAACAAAAAGATTTCAAGTTTCAGTTAAGAAAAACAAGAAGTTCTGAGTTTCAGTTACACAAAACAAGTTTCTCAGACTTTCAGAAACAATGGGCTTCCTGGTATTGTAGATGGAGCTGGATGAGAACATTCTGCCTGGCTGGATGTAGTTATCAGGACATAGCAGGGAGAGCTGGGTGAAGCACAAATACAATCAATTACGAAATACAGTCAGGTAGAGCAAAATGGAGCCAGTTTGCACAATTCAAAGTGACTTTATGGTATGGGTTATTATTATTGTCTTCAGTTTAGAGAAAATGAAATTGAAGCAACATGGTACCTAGTAACTTGACCAGAACTCACCTCTTGGTTTTGAAACAGGAACTCTGATCCCAGGGTCCATAATTTCTAACAATTCTGTTCCACTAACTTGTTTCCATTTATCCAGAAACTGTCACGTGCTCTTTTCTCTTTAATTAACTTCTTGTTGAAGCATACTTAGTAAAATCTCAAATTTATTATCAATGCATTCATGGATTCTCATGTAATAAAGATTGACACCAGCAATTGTAACTAAATTGAATGGAAAACATTCAAAGCGTTTCCACTAAAATCAGGAGTGAGAAGGAATGCCCACTCTCTCCATTCTTGTTCAATATAGAACTTGAAGTCTTAGCTAGAGCAACAAGACAAATGAAGGACATGAAGGCGATACAAATTGGAAAGGAAGAAGTTAAATTATCTTTATTTGCAGATGATATGAATATATACAAAAAAGATCCTAAGACTCCCCCAGAAAAATCCTACAGCAGATTAAACACATTCATCATAGTTAAAACACAAAAACCATTAGTCTTCCTATATATAAGCAGAAAACATGAAGAAATCAATTAGAGAAATGATCCTATTCATCGTAGCCTCAAAAAAGGCTTGTACACTATTTGAGACTGGTTGCTGCTGTGTGAGGGACAGTATGACTTATATATGACCACTGGATGGTCTGACTAGACTCCAGTGGATGCATTTTACACTGAAGGACATTTGGGCACAAACACTTGAATGAATAGGACTCAGCATGTATGGCAGAGTACATAGGGTTTGATGAGGCGTAGGGGCATGGATGGGGGAGGGGGTCTGGATTTGACTGAGAAATACTGTATGAACTTTTAAAAGCTCAATTAAAAATAAAATAAAGATATACTGCAAAAAAGGCTTGGATAATTAACTTTAAAACATTGAAGAATTAGGGGCTGGAGAAATGGCTCAGCAGTTAAGAATACTGGCTGTTATTGCAGAAGACCTGGGTTCGAATCCCAGGACCCACATGGCAGCTAACAACTGTCCGTAACTCCAGTTCCAGGGGCTCCAATAGGCTCTTCTGTCCTCCACGGGCATTGCACGACACGGGTGCACTTACCTACATACAGGCAATACATGCATACACATAAAATAAAAATAAATAAAACATTAAAAAAATTGAAGAACTAAATTGAAGACACCAGAAGATGGAATGACAGCCCATGCTCAAAGATAGTGAGGATCAATATTGTAAAAATGGCCATCCTATCAAAAGAAATCTGCAGATTCAATACAATCCCCACAAAAACTCCAAAGCATTTCTTCACAGAAGCTGAAAAGGTAATCTCAAATTTCATATGGAAATACACAAAAAACAAGGATAGTCAAAACAATCCTGACAAATGACAAGAGAGTTGGAGGTATCACCACCCTTGATTTTAAGTTACAGTACAGAACTATAGTAATGAAAACAGCATGCTGATAGCCTTAAAACAGACACACTGATCAACAGGATACAATTAAGACCCAACTAGAAGTCCACTTGATTTTTTTACAAAGAGGCCAAAAATTCACATGGTAGAAAAAGACAGTATCTTGAACAAACAGTGCTGGACAAACTGGATGTAGAATGAAAGCAGATCCAGATCTTTCACCCTGAGTGAAATAATCAAGACCCAGAAATCCAAACACCCTCTGTTTTCTCTCACGAGGGGATATGGGCTTTACATATGCTTCATTTTAAATGCCCCTAGGGATTAGGAAGTTCAAGGGGAGGGAGATATAGTGATACAAAGGGGGGGAATAACAGAGCAGAAATAATTAAGTGGGTGTAATGGGAGGAAAGGTAGAGGTGAGGGGTAATTAACACTAAAGGTCTGTCTTTAAAAATATACTATAAAAGCTCTCTAAAATAGATACATATACATATATAAAAATGAGTTTGACTAGAAGTACTCTACAATACAGAGACATTATTACAACTAGACACTTCATCTCAGAAAATAAAATTCCCAGTACCAGGAATGGGTTATATTTCTTGGAAATCTTGGCCAGTAGGATCTCATAGACCCCCAAACACTACAGACTATTGCCAATGCTTTTCGTTACCCTCCGAAGCTTGACACTGAGACCCTAGTGCTAAAGAGGGCATACATTCGAGTCATAAAATACAGAGAAACCAAGCAAGTACTGACCTGGAAGTCAGTCCCTACTGGGAAGCTTCCATGGTACTAAAAGATTCTACTGGAAAAAAAGTAATCACCAACCTTACCCAGCTGTGAACCCTTGGAATTACAATCACAACTGACCTGGCAATCCTGCCCACTAGGGAAACCGTGGCAGAAATGGTCTGGGAGTAATCAAACACCCACTGGTTGAGATGTAATCTAAAACAACACCTTACAATTCATTCCTATGCGCACGGGTTAATGCATCTCTCAACACTTACCAGGAAAACTTCTTACAGTAAAAGACAATTATCAGAGAGGCCACTGGTCAACATGCAGAGAGTAAGAGACTGTAGAGTGCTCAGCCCTAAATGGGACATCTATATACAGCCCACTCCCTGAGGTTCAAGGTTCTTCATGGCAAAGAGAGGTAGGAGTATTATAAGATGCAGAGGTGGTGAACAACCACAAGGACAGAGTGTGTTTTTTTCCAGAGCGCATGGGAGTTGCACATATGAACCACACCAATTGTGCCAGCATGCACAAAACCTCAAGCTAAAGCCAGACAAAATATCAGCATGGAAGGGGGAGGTGGACACAAAGTCCCTTGCAGCTGAGGAGCTACTGGCATTTTGCAGCTTCTGGGAGAGGAAGAGTTGGGTTTTTTTTAAAAGGGTGTGGACCCTGGAAAATCAACATTCATAGCACCTGGGGAAATGCACTTTGGGAAACCACACTGAGATGTTACGTCACCTCAGTCAGAATGGTTATCATCAAGGAATCTGACAACAGGGACTAGAGACATGGCTCAGCAGGTAGGAGCATGGACTGCTCTTGCAGAGGACTCAAGCTCAATTCCCAGCACCCACATGGTGACTAACAACTATCTGTAACTCCAGTTCCAGGGAACCCAACACCTTCTCCTGACCGCCACAGGCACTGCACGACATGGGCACACTTACACACATGCAGGCAATGCACTCATACATGTAAAATAAAAATATATTTCTTAAAATTAAAGAACTCTGACAACAAATGTGGGATAGCAGTGAAGACAGAGGAACTCTTGTTCCTACTGGTGGGAATCAACACAGCCATTATGGAAATCAGTTCAGGGACTCCTCAAAATATTCAAAATATAACTGCCACACAACCAGATATTTCAGCTCTGGTTATATATCCAGAAGACTGCATACCTTACCTAAAGGTATTTGTGCCCCCATGCCTATTCCTGTCCTATCCACCAACATTCACCAACATCCAATGAAATGGAACCAACATAGTTGTCTGTTAACAGTTGAGTGAATAATTAAAATCTGGCATACAGGTAGAAGGGGATATTATTGAGCTCTAATGAAATTTGAATCACAAAATTTCCAGGAAAATTAATGGGCCTAGTGTGTATAATATGAATCAAGGTCACCCACTCTCAGAAAGTGGTGTTCTTCTTCATATGTGGGTCCTGTCTTATAATGTATACCTACATATGTAAACAAATGTATGCCAGGGTATACTGTAACATTTAGAAAGAATAAGTAATGATCATAAAAATGTCATGCCAATGTGTTCATATATATAATATAGAACTTATTATTTAAGTCCTTTGAATGCTCTCTTAAAATACAACACATTTTCAATGTAAAATAAGTGCTTAAATGAGCAATGTTCACATGTGATTTCAAGAGGGGCTCCTATCTTACTGGAAAATTTGAATTCTACATTAAGAATTCATTGTTTGACTATTTCTGCACACTGCAGTTTTAGGAAACACTAATATTTTGTGTCTTCTATTCTTTAAAAGAATAAAAGACAAATTATTCAATGGAAAGTTGTTTACAGTTATGAGCAGACAGTTCTCAACAGAAGAATTAACAATGACTAAGAAATATCTTTAAATTTGTTCAGCATCCTTAGCAATGAAGGAAATGGAAATTAAAACTGCTTTGAGATTTCATTTTACCCCAATCAGAATGCCTAAGATCAAGAAAACAATTGAAAACAAATGTTTATCAGGACACCAGACAAGGGGAACACGGGTTCACTGCTGGTGGGAGTGCAAGCTGGTACAGCCACTGTGGAAACCAGTGTGAGGAATTCTCAAAAACGTGAAAGGAGATCTACCATATGAGCCAACCACAGCACTCCTTGGCATTTCCCCAGAGGACTCAGTATCCCACTGCAGAGGATCTTGCTCAGCCACATTCCCTGCTACTGTTTTCACAATAGCTGGGAAACAGAAACGACATCAGTGTGCAACCTAAAGGAATCACAGAACTGGGAAAGTAGAAAGTGACCATGGGAGAAGGGAGGAAGAAGGAGCTCTAGAGAGGGGATAGTAAGATATGGGCACTGTGAAAGGGAAAATGGGGGAAATGGGGATGCCTTTAACTGGAGAGGGGGTGGAGGGTTACACAGAGGAAAAAAGGAGAAATAGTTCGGTGGGTGGTTGAGAAAGCCATAGGGAGACATATATTGTTTAAATGGATTTAAATTTCACAGGGTGATAATGCCCCCCAAACTGTAGGCTAACAAAAACCCCAGTGCCAAGCATGAGAAACCTCCCTTTGAGTTGTTGGCCAGGGCAGTTGAAAAACAATATAGACTATTACCATTGCCCTTGGTTGCCTCCCAGAATTTGAAGGTAAGATCCTATTGCTGAAGATATACATGCTTCAGACACAAGACTTGGAGGAATAGAGCTTGAACAGAGCTGGAAACCTCCTCCCTGATGACCAGCTATCAGAGTGCCAGAAGGTGCCATGCGAACTACCAAAGGGGAAAAGTAATGAGTATCCTTGCCCAGCTGTATAATCTATAAACCACAACAACGCCCGGCATTGGGGGTGCAGCTTCATCTTGGCGGTAGCAGCTGTGTAAATGGACGTAAGGCCTGGTACTAAAAACTGAGTCAAATATCAGCGGGCGGAGAGATGACAGACCCCAGAGGAGGTCTACTACTGCCATTTTCCTGAACCAACTGTATTCTAAACACTTACCCTTACACCCACAGACACTAGTGGCTCTTATCAAAGAATCTTCTTTCTATAACAGATTGAGAACATTACAGAAACCCAGAACTGGACAAAATGCAGAGAACAAGTGCCAGTGGGGTGACCAGCCTCAGCTGATACATCTGTAAGGCAACCCCTGTGCCTTACACCCAGGAATAAATGCAGACTGGGATGCTGCCAGCTAAATAGTGTCCACCAGACCTGCAGAGAAACTGTATCCATGGAATTTCAACAGAATGGCTCCCTAAACAAGATGTGCATAATGACAACACCAGTGGACACGCCAATGTGGATGGCAGAATGATACAAGGTCCCCACCCCTGGATGAAGAGCTACAGGTAATGGATGGGTACAGAGAGAGGAAGAACTGGCTTTCTTCAGGAACAAAACCCCTGACAGGTTACCCAAACCAAGTGGTCAGACCTACATCCACATACACAGAAGCACAATTAAAGAAGGAAAGGTCAAGCCGGGCGTGGTGGCACTCACCTTTGATCCCAGCACTTGGGGGCCAGAGGCAGCCTGATCTCTGTGAGTTCTAGGCCAGCCTGGTCTCTATAGTAAGTGCCAGGCCAGCTGAGGCTATGGGGATACCATGTCTCAAAATGACAGAACAAAAAAGAAGCAATCATGCACTTGAGAGGGAGTTGGGGGGAAAGGATGGGATGGGGAGTGGGAAAGATGGAAATTAATACTCATGTATGAAAGCCTTTTTTGAATATTTTATTTATTACTTTTATTTTATTTGTATGAGTGTATTGCCTGCATGTGTGTTAAGTGCACCCATGTTATTCAGTGCCCACAGAAGTCAAAAGAGGGCATCAGATCCCCCTGGAACTGGAGTTATGAAGGTTTGTTAGCTGCCATGTGCGTGCTGAGAATAGAATCCAGGTCCTCTGCAAGAGCAGCCAGTGCCCTTAACTGCTGAGCCATCTCTCCAGTCCCTCATGTATGAAATTCTTAAAATTTTTAAAATTAAAAACAATCGTAAAAATCTCCAATAACTTAATGACGAACCTCCAGGTACAATAAAATGAGGACAAACACAAATGTGTAGGTGAAAAGCCATAACAAAGATTAGTGGAGAAATTAATGAAATAGAGACTAAGAAAGTAATACATAAAATCAATTAAATAGTTATTTCTTTGAAAAAATCAACAAGATTGACAAACTTGTATCTAAACACAGTAAAAGAAAGCAAAGTTTCAACTCAATAAAATTTAAATGAAAAGGAGTTATTAAAACAGTCATCATTGAAGTTACTAGAAAATACTTTGAAAATGTGTACTTCAAAATGATGGAAAACCTAGAAAAAAACAGAACAGATGAATTTCTAAATGCATATGAATTACCAAAATTAAATCCAAGAGACATAAACAATTTAAACATACCCTAACAAGCACTGAGACTGAACAGTAATTATAAATCTCTTCACACACACCCCAAAAAATCCAGAGTTGTATTGATTAACTGATGAATTCTACCAAACTTTCAGAACACTGAAAGTTTTCTAAGGTTCACTATTGTAAGCCAATAGTAACCTGTTAACAAAACTGTATAAGGGCATCAGAGAAAGAGAGACAGAGACAGAGTGATATGGAGACAGAGACTGACTGCAAATCTATTCCCCTGGTGAATATAGATTTAAAAACTCTTGCTCATCAGTTTTTGTCAGTTTGACACAAACTAGAGGCACCTGGGAAGAGAAAATCTCAACTGAGGAATTTCCTCCATCCAGTTGTCCTTTGGACCTGTCTGTGGGGTGTTTTCTTGACTGCTGGTTTATGTAGGTGGGCTCAGCCCATTACAAGTAGTACTGTACCTGGGTTGGTGGACCTTTACTGTAGAAAAAAGGTAACCGAGAAAGCCAGGAGGCAGCAAGCCAGCAAGCAGCCTTCCTCCATAGTCTCTGCTTCAGTTACTGCCTCCAAGGTCCTGCCTTGATTTCGTGCTTGGGCTTCCCTCAATAGTGGACTGTAAGTATAAAAAAATAAACCTATTCTCCAAATTGTTTTGATTCAGTGTTTTATTACAGCAACAGAAAGCAAACTAAAAAAAAAATTCTCAACACAAGAATTGCCAATCAAACTAGAGAACATCAATACGATCATGACCAAGTTCATTTCATCCCAGGACTGAAAGTTGGCTCAACACAGAAATCAATAAATATAACACACATATATAAAGAATCTGAAGGACAGAAATCACATCATATTGTCAGAGCAGGAAAGGCATTTAACAAAGTTCAACATGCCTTCACAATAAGTTCCAAATAGATTAGGGATATATGGAATAGGTCTGAAAGCAGCAAAGGCCATGTACAATAAACCCACAGCTGACATCGTGCTACACGCAGAAAATCTGAGAGCATTTTTAAAGACCTGGACCAAGGCAAGCAATAGGCACCCACACTCTGCACTCTTTCAATACTGTGCTTGAAGTTTTAGCTAGAGGAATAAGACAATATAAGTATACAGAAGTAAGACAGTAAGTAAGAAGATAGAAGTAAGACAGGAAAAATCAAATTATCTCTATTTAGAGATTCTGCACTTAAAAGACTACAAAAATCACCATAAAATATTTAGATCTGTTAAACATTTTAAGTAATGTTGCAAAATACAAAGGCAACATACAAAAATCAATAGCTTTTTATATATATCAACAACAAACTTTCTAAAAAAGAACCTAGCAAAAATACCCCACTCTCAATAGATGAAAAAAACCTAAAATAAACCTAACCAAGGAGGTGAAAGACTGTTACAATGAAAACATAGAATACCAAAAAAAAAAAAAAGAAATTGATAAAGAGAAAAGACATTGGGTGTAGGAGAGGACGTGCCAGGCCTAAGCACAGGCTGCACTAGAGAACACAACTTCCGCTTTGAGAGGCAGTCTGCTCTTCGGCAAAATAGCCAACCTACAATCTGCCTGCATGAGGGGATCCTGCCCGGATGAGGGGATCTATCAGGAAGTGACACACCAACTTATGGGACACTGGGGGCAGGGGAAGAGGTATATAAGGCTTGCACTTCCCAGCAATAAAGGGGTCTGCAGCACCTCGCCTAGTCCCTGCTCTCCTGGAGTCTGTGTGCTGACTCCGCACCACTCACGCCCACCTCAGCCAGAACCCTCGTTCCCTGCAGTCCCTCGTGGGCTGGACCCGGGAGGAAACCTGCAACAATTGGGAACATCCTCAATGCTCGTAAGTTGTATGAAATTTTAAAAGCTCAATAAAATATATTTTAAAAAATGGTAAGATATAACTCCTTAAAATTCTGTTAAAACTAAGTATTAAATTATGATCCTGCGATTCTGTAGAATTATCTGAATTGGAATATCCTTTTGTTAAAAATTCTAATTTTACATACCAATGACTGGTTGTTGCTCCATGAGTCATGCTTGTATCGATTTTCCCTTGATGTCACTTCCAAGTCTGGCTCTACTAACAAATAATTATATTTAGTTAAACAAACTAATAAGAAATTTTGTGTAAATCAATAATCCTTGTAGCAATAGATAGAAGTGTCTTGAAAGTTGTGTTAATAAAAAATGTTTTTAGTATCTCAATTAATTTGTATTTTTCTTAATACTGGGATGAATATTCACTTATTAAAGTGATGCTTCTAATTTTCCCAAACTTCAGTGAATCATTTGGATAAACACTAGAGCTGACAGAGTCAAGATGTAAAGCAAATCTCTGGGGTATATCTACACATTAATCTATTCTACATAAATGAGCAAGCTCTCAGGAATAAAATTTCAAAATACCACAGAACTGAAGAAATACATGAGTGTTTACACTGTCTGTCTCATGAATAACTTTGAAATGTCCCACCAAGTATTTTCTCAACAAAACTGCCCTCACTGTTCACACCTTTACCCTTGGACACCCTGTTCCTTACATCTGAAATACAATCTACTATTCTGAAAAATTTTTGTTTCATCATTTAATACTTAATTTACCATGTAAAACACTGAGTTATGACTCCTTTGTTACATAAATAGAAACTTCTTCTCATGGATGTGGGTATTTTATTTATTTTCAAATGTAGATTCATCACTATTCCTGAAGATTATTTATTTATATGTTTATCCTTTTAGATCTGGTCTGGAGGAAACAATACTTTAAGTCATTTTTGTGTAAGCAGCTTCTATTTTATTTTATTCAATAATTGTTATCATATTATTAGGCATTGTGTTTAAAAGTGTGCAAATAATAGGTATCTGAATGACTTTTCTCAACATAATACCTCCTTGACACTTAAAATCAAATGTTAATCAGACACAGAAGAGCTTGAAAAGAAATAGTGGGAAAGGAGCATTGAATTTGACAGGTGTCCATTCAAAAGCAAACAGCTTGTTAGAAAGGACATGGCTATCGGTTTAGCACTGTCACAGGAAAGGAGTCTGAAAGATGGGGTAAGAAAACAGTGTTGGGCACAAGCCATAAATGCCTGGCAATACATGCCCCCTAGTGCAACAGTGGCAGGAATGTTACACGAATAACCAACCACCTTCTGACTGGATTTAAGGCCTTCTTCACAAGATGGAACCCATAACTGGCACTGATATCGGGACCAAGAATCTGTGACTGGACAGGTCACAGGCTGTAGGGGACAGCCTACTCTACTGTCCTGCTAAACAGGCATAGTATTAAACCGTCTCCTAATCACTTATTGTTATGCTCCTAGGTTAGTGTATCTCTCAACTCTCATCAGAGATGCTTCTTACAAAAAAATAGCAATTAACATCGAAATCCACCACTGGTCAACACACAGAAAATAAGAGACTGTGGAATGCTTAGCCCTTCGTGGGACACCTGTTCCACACCCTCTCCTCTCAAGGCTCAGGGATCATTGTGGAAGAGGGACACAAAGATTAGAAGAGCCAAAAGGGGTAGACGAATACAGGGAAATTGTGTTTTCTGGACACGGCTCTTGAGAGAGCATTCATAAGACCTGCAGCAAGCCAGCAAACCTATGCCAGACAAAAACACAGCTGGAGGGGGAACGAAGCCCCCAGCCCTAGCTGAGGAACTTTTGACAATTGATAACTACTGGGAAAGAGAGCCAGTTTTCTTTAAGGGGATAATGTCAGGAAGGTTGACCTGGCTTCAGGACATGGACCTCATACCCAAGGGCTTTGGGGCAACACAAATTGGACTCCATAAGCTTTAAAAAATAATAGAGGTCCATGAAGCGTGGGGGGGGGATGCAGGATAAGAGGGGTATTTCTGATAGGTGATGGGAGAGGGGGTCTGAATATGATCAAAATCCATTGTATGAAATTCACAAAGAATTGATAAAAATATTCTGCCTGAAAAACAATGAAAGCCCTTTCTGATACCTTTAAGATAGTTTAAGTATTCATTTCCCAAAATGGTCCATGTCAACATGTTCAGTGAAGATGAATCACTATAAATATGGCCGGAGGATGGATGTGAACAGGATGTGCATAAATGGAGGGAGATGATTTAACAGAAGCCAGTATGACAAGATAAATATGTTCCAGACCATAGCAGAGAGAATGTTTGCAGAAATACTTAGGTTACAAATTTATCAGTGTCTAATACAGACCAAATTTTATTAAATTAATAAATGTCTAACTGAGTTTGGATTTGGAGACACAGATTCACATTATGTATTAGACAAAAAATGAAATGAGGTGTGTTTAAGTTGCTTGTGTTTGTCATTTTCTGGTGCACATCTTTCTAGCTTGTAAGCTCATCAAGCAATAATATCATAGCACGGTGTTGGTTTAAGGTTCAATCCTATGACTAGCAACCATGAAGAAATTGGGTGGGTTAGCAATACCCCATTTAGTGCTTGGTGCCTGGACAAGGTAACTGAAAGTCTATCAAGTACAGCCTTAAGATTAAGAGGAAAAGGGAGGCACAAGTGATGACATATCACATTGTATGATTTATTGTGAGGGACTTATTCCAGGAGTAATTAATTAAGGAAATGGTAATGACCAGCATGTTATTACGTACATAGACTGATTACCAAGTAAAAATTACATGAAAATTGTTTTTAGATGGAGCTTATTGCTGTATTGGACACAAGGTCCTTGAGATTGCTGGTTAAAAGGAAGCTGTCGTTTCAGCATGCTGAGTAAGCGAATCAACAGGCACGTGTCAATTCACCAAACTATTCAGCTACTATTTTAGGCCTTGGGAAAGACTTGGACTTTCATAATGCTATCTAGAAATCCCTAACAATTATAAGGATTACAAGTAGGGATATGTCGTGCACTGAAGCATAAAAGTAGAAACATTTGATTTAAAGTTTACATTTTCAAAACAGCTTTCTGGCCTTGAAAATGTTATTTTCAAATATCTATGTCAACATAACATGAAATAGTTAACTCAAATTCTATAATGGGATTTGTTTGAAAATATTGTAGGAAGGCAAGCCTGTGAGCATTTAAAATATTTAAAAGTATTTCTTTCCAGAGTAATTTTTATTGCGAGCTACACCTGATTTGAATGCTGGTCCATCCCTCACTCTGATACTTCATTTGGAACAGAATGCTCCATCTTAATAGTAGTCTGGAGGGACTTTGAGACGAAATATTTAGCAAATATTGCATGTTTCATGTAGTGCTGATAGTGCTCACCAGGATAAAATACAGTAGTTATTACCAATTGTTGAGGATGCCCCTTTGCAGATTCTGAAAAGCCAAATGGACATATAGTCAATCATCTGCAGACATAACCAAGTCAACCGCATATTCATATAGACTCGGTGTCCAACTGAGTCTTCATGTTTGCCTTTAGAAATAATTACGTTTGGGAGTTGGGTAACTTTTAGCTTGTTTTCTTGCCTTCAGAGAGCAGCAATGTTAAAGAAATATATTGAATAGGGCCTGGAGAGATGGCTCAGTGGTTAACAGCACTGGCTGCTCTTTCAGAGGACACAGGTTTGAAACTCAGTAGCAAAATGTTGGCTATCAACCATCTGTAACTCTAGTTCCAGGGGATCTCACACCTTCCTCTGGCCTCTGCCGGCATTGCATATAACATAGGTGCACTTACATACATGCAGGCAATATACTCATATACATAAATTAATAAATAAATCAAAAAATTAAGAAATACATTGAATAAAAATAAAAAGATAGCTTTAAACAAATGATTTTTTCAAAGGAGATTGTAAATACAGTAACAAACAGAACAGGTACTGTCACAATGTGAGCATGCTGACTGATGCAGGTTTGAATAAGAAATGTCCCTCACAGACTCAAGTACTTGAATTTAGTCCCCAGTTGGTGATGCTGTTTGGGGAGGTCATGGCACCCTTAGGAAGTGTGTCACTGGGGTGGGCTTTGAGGATTTGTAGCATCTTCCCACTTCAGTTTTCTCTCTGCTTGGTGTGTGCAGGTGATACAGTCTCTGGGTTTTTGCTCTTGCCGCCGTGCCGGCCACTTGCTGCTGTACCTCCTCGCTGATCCTTCTGGAACTGTGAGCCCAACAAATTCTCATCTAAAAGTGTTCTTTCCCGTGGTGTTTTATTACAGGAACAGAAAATAATACAGCAGAGGAAAATAATCTCTAATCAAAGGAGCAAACCAAGACTCTGAGAGGACGTAATAACTGTCAAACACGTTGCTCAAGTGGAACACCATGAGTCGTCACTAACACGTGAACAACCTTTGTCACTAAGGACTACAGTTTTCATCCTTCGGTTTGTGCTATAGTTTAGGAAGAACATGCTGGTGGTAGCGATTCAGGAAAATGTATAATTTATTTCATTTTAAAAGATATTTTATTTATTATTTGTTACATTACATATATGAATGTATTTCCTGCATGTGTGTGAGTGCATCCATGTCATGCAATGCCCACAGAAGTCAGAAGGGGGCATTGGACTCCCCTGGAACTAAAGTTATGGATGGTGGTTAGCCACTGTGTGGGTGCTGGGAATTGAACCTGGGTCCTCTGCCTGAGTAGCCAGTGCTCTTAACTACTGAGCCATCTCTCCAGTCCCCTCTTTTATTATTTTTATATGAGTATAGAAACATAAGTGCGAGTGTTTTGTGTCATAAGTGTACGTTCACCACCACATGCATGAAAACCCATGGAGGCCAGAAGAAGGTATTGGTGGATCCCCTGGAACTGGAGTTACTGACAGTTGTTAGCCACCATGTGGATGCTGGGAACTGAACCTGGGTCCTCTGGAAGAGTAGTCAGTGCCCCTAACTACTAAGTCTTCTCTCCAGCCTGTAATTCATTTCTTAGAGAAAGTTTTCTGAATTGATCATCTTGGATGTACTTTAGCAGAATAAAGTTTATTAAGTACTGTTTTCCCATATCTACATTCTTGACTGTCATGGCTACTTTTTCCATTTCATTTAGACATTGTAACGTTTCTTTATCAACAAATGTGGAAGTTTATGAGTCCCATTTAGAATATAATCATATTTCCAAAGGAAATATAAACTGAATTTCTAGATAAATGTAAAATATTAGGATCTCACTACATATGAAATCAATATATTTACAAAATACATTATTTTA
>NW_008346260.1:7874-13191 GCF_000622305.1 Nannospalax galili | reverse complement strand
TTAAAGACATTATATGACATCACATCTTTATGTGTATGTCTTTGATCGAGACAAACTCCCTTGACCATACATGCTTTTATTTTTCTATGATACATAAAGTAAAACTGAGGGCACTTAATAACTTTCAACAGAGAAGAAAACCAGGATAGGAATATTTTGTTCTACCTCTTAGACAAATTTAAGTGCTGGAATCTCAGTTTATACTCCTCCAGCATTTATGAGACCATCCCAGGTTTTATCTAAAGCATTTTCCAAATAATCCCTCCCTCCCGTTTATGTTTGCCTGGATCCCTCCGTTCACATCCTCTCCTCGGTGCTTCTTTCTGTTCATCCTCTTTCTTCTGTACTTTTCCTTAACTTCAGAATTCCTCAGGCATTACAATATCCAGTCATGTAAATCACACTCCAGACCCTTTATGTTACACCAACGACATAGCATGTTGCTAGTATGTGGTGCTATCCAACTTGTCATTTAACTGCTCTTGTTTCTTACTATACACTTAATAAGTAATATTGTTCAGCATCATGAATCAGCCACCTGCTTTAACTAAATCCTAAGAATTTTTAAATAAAATGTCATTCCTACCTTTCATTTGTCCATATGTGTCCTTCTGTCTTCTTTGGTTTACTGCCACAGATAAATGGCCAACCCTTATCTCTGGAAGGTGCTCAGAGATACTCTGTTAAAATTAGTGTCAATAATAAGTTACATAAGTATCTTCTAAATGCCTTCTAAGAAGCTATCTGAATTTCCTATTTTCAAAACAAACTAGACAATAAGAGAAAGCTGTGCAGACAGTAAAACGCTTGAATAGAGAATGTTATAGGAGCACTCTGTGTTCGTGTCATCTCTTACCATCATGTGGCTGTTGACTGTGTGAACTGACCGTTAATAGCCAGAAGAACCAAACGCATGTGCAGCTGGTCTGCGTACTTAATAAGAATCAGCTGCTAAATACCTAGGTCTACTTTCCATTTCCAGCAGAAGGGGGGCATTTTAATATACATACTGAGACGATTTTTGTGAGAACGCTTCTGATAATCCAGCATTTGAAATGACAGAAATTGTTTTAGAGGCAGAAGAAAATATTTGCCACAATGAGAGAAGTCACAGCTTGTCGTGTTGAGTATAAACAGAATACTGAAGAAACTGTTCGTAAAGGCAAATCAGTGTTGAAACCACACGTGTTTTTATATAAATGTTTGCTGGTAGAAAAATGGTTAATAATGATGTTAGAAAAAATGTTCTTATTATTTGAATAATAGCATGAAGTACTGTATGTAGCATGCAACATATGTATGCATAGTGAGCCTTAATAAAAACAGAAATGCAAGAAAACTCCCACATTAACACCATGCACTTATTTGTATATTTTCCTGCCTATACAGCATACGAATAAAAATGATTATGGGATGCTAATCCTATTGTCTGCTTCCTGGTCATTCAACAATACGGAATTGAAGGAGGAAAGGAGGCGACCCAGTATTGTTGTACAGCCTGGCTTCTGAGGTGTCCACCTGCTTGGCTTGTTCTCACCCTTTAGCTTCACTTTGCCTCGAACTCTCAAAATGACCTTATGTGACTACAAAATTCCCCTTCTGCTCCTATCACTATCCTAACATCAAACTCCTTCGAAGGTCTCTACCCTGAAATCCTCTGTGTTCTTCATATGAAGCATCTTCAGTGATGTGTTTGCCACTTCTGTCCTCTCATCATAATGTTGCCCTTCCTCTGGTATAGTCCGAGTTTAACTGTTAAGCACAGTGTATATCATTAATGTCAAATTTATTCAAGGTCAGAGCCTTTAAAATGTCATCAAGAAAGCCTCAACCACTTATAATATTCCCATAGCATCCGTCTATTAAAGGTTTCCTACAAACAGAAATCTCCAGTGTTTTGCATCTGTAAGTCCAGTCCCCACATATCCTAATTTCCACTGAAGAAAGTGGTTAGTGTTTTTGTAATATTTCTGCTTGCTTTACTGCATTCAACTGAAGCTCTAAAGTTATTGTATCCGTTTTTCTTTTTCTGATTGAATGCTGGCTCTCAGACGGCAGGTCCTGGAACAGAGCTGCTGACTGTGGGTGGATCTCGCCTCCACAGTTAACCCTTTCTAGAAATGGCCTTACAGATAAGTCCAAAGGTGTGTGTTTTAGGTAATTCCATATACAGTCAGATTGACATAAAGATTAACAATCACATTCCGTTGCATGTCCTCTATCAGCAATGGCCCTGCTATGGGAGGAAACACTCTCTTAAGAGGCAGTGAGCTTGGTTACACAGAGTAATTCCTTCCCCAGTGAAAACGCAGGTCAACTGAGATAACGAAGAAGATTTAAATTTTAGTATTGATATTACTAATACATCATACACAACCTCAAAACTTTGCCAATGGGAAGCATAATCTTTTAACATTAGTCAAATATCCTGCTGTGCTGTCCATAATTTCAGTTGCTTAATCATGGGGCTGAAGCTGACCTTACATTTTTATTGTGTAGAAAGGACATATGAACAAAAGCACAGGCAATATTTGACACATCTAATGATAAAAGTTTAGCTATAAATACTGTAGATTTTATGAATATTCTAAATTTTGTAACTAAAGTGTTTAAACACTATTATGATTTGTTGATTCTATCAAGTAATTTAAAGTATAACCCCATGTGGCCCATGATATATTATTAAAACAAAATAAAGCAACATTATATGAGAAATTTAAATATTTTCATACCGATAGCTGACTGTTTTCACTGTCATCAGACATATTTTCTTCCACTGACATTAATTCTAACTCTGGTTCTGTTGGCAAATACATTTATTTGATTAAATCAGGTAGAACTCATAAAAACAATAGTCTCAATAATAATAGGATCATTTTATATTGGTAAAAATAACATTGTATTATTACTTTCCAATTTAGAATTTTATCTACAATACTGAGCTGGATATTTCTGTAAAAAGCAGAAATTTCTCACTTAAAAGGCAGCGCAGGGTACCATGCTCACAACTAGGAATCTTCCAAAGCCTTAACACATAAATGAATCCGTTCAACCTAAATGAATAAACCCTCCAGAAACAAATTTCTAAGTGCTCCAACAATGACGAATGTACTTTAATTTCTATCTGATAATGTTAAATCTTGAATAATCTGCTAAGCATCTGATCATGAAATAACAGCTAATTTCATACATGTATATCTGTGATCCCCTGTTTCTGACATGTAAAGGGTTGTCATCCACCACGAAGCAAATTCTTCTTTCAAATGTCAGTCTACCATGTGAAGTCTTTCTGATTACAGTTCCCATTCCTTTGGGCTGCCTGGGGATCGTCGTGGTTTTTCACTGGAACTGTACATTGTTTCTCCCCTATCCTTCACTTTCATTCCTGTACTGGAGGTGTCAATCTTTTACGCATCTTGGCATACTCAGTTTTTCGTCACTTTATGCAATAACTATCTGTTGCATCCTGATGGGCACTGGCATCAGGCTGTGCAGAGTGCAAATAAAACATCAGGGTTGCTTTTCTAGAGTCGGTGGGCCATCTGGCAATTAAACAGGACAGGAAATGTGACAGAATCAAAGGCAGCAGGGAGGGAGGGAGAGAAATCTCATGGTGGTAGTGTTTATCTAGAAATATGCTGATTTAAGAGAAGGTCATACCATGAGTTTACTAGTGTCAGAGAAAGAGGAAACCAGAGAAATTAGAGGCATAGAAGTCAAATTATGAGCCTGTGTGCAACTTTGAGATAGGTGGCTATGAAGTTTTAATTTAAATCGTATCTCATTTTCAAATTTGCATTGGAGATAGATCACCCCATGATGTAGGTATGTAAGTTAGTGCTGGGCAACAGTGCAAAAAATAATAACGCAGGCCAGGCGCAAAGGGTTGGTTTACAGCAGGACTTGGGTTTTGAATTTATCAACGTCCACACACAGTACAGTAAGCTTTATTAGATGAAATATTTGCTAAATGGGATCCCTCAAATATACACACCGTTGTATCCCTGACAAACAGTAACAAATGGGATGCAAAAGACACTCTTCAAACAATTCTTATTGTTTGAATTAAGTTTATGGGTATTTTGTTTCACATCACTAATGTGACTATTTTAAGTATTCTAATTTGGGACTGGAAAGACGGCCAGCAGTTAGAAGAGTGTACTGCTCTTGCACAGAATTCAAGTTCCCATCCCAGTGCCCACATCAAGCAACTCACAACTGCCTGCAACCTCAGCTTCAGGGGAGCCAAGACCTCCAACCTCTGTGGGCACCTGCACTCACTTGTACATACCCCTACACAGACACATACACATAACAAAAATAAAATAAACCCATAAACATTCTAATTTTCATTTGTAATGAAATCATGGAGAAATAATGGTAGGATGAGGACTACCTCAGTGGTAGAGTGTGTGCTTAATATGTGAAAGACTGTAACATCACCCAAAAAATAAAACATAGGGATAAAAAGGAAAAAAAGTAAATGCAACATAGACAATTTTGTAGATAACTATCTTCGCATTTGCAACACGATGTCATTTACAATATATGTTTACAGGTAATATGCATGAGTACTGAATTAAGTTGTGTGCTTAATATGTGAAAGACTTTGGGTTTGTAACATCACCCAAAAAATAAAACATAGGGATAAAAAGGAAAAAAGTAAATGCAACATAGACAACTTTGTAGATAACTATCTTTGCATTTGCAACACGATGTCATTTACGATATATGTTTACAGGTAATATGCATGAGTACTGAATTAAGGGATACAAAAAATAGAACACATTTTAGACTAGACTACAAGTACCTAGGGTCGCAGGTATGCAGTGTGGCACCCAGAGTCTGAAATGCATCTTTTTAACTGTGGGGAAAACTGACAAGTGTATAATTAACCTCTGTAAATCCTTAAGACAGAGATTCCACACTGGGAAGTTTGGGGGGCACTGAGACATAAAAACAGAGCATCTAAGTAAAACTTACATCTTTAAAACTGTGCATTTGTCAATACTCGTTTCAGAAGCATGGATGTGTTATTTCTGTCCATTCCCACCATCGACTTTCGGGGGAAATGGAATTAGGATTGGGAAGGCTTTAAGAGTTTCAAACACTGTGATGACTTCTATTCAGAATGACTTTTTGCAAAGCTTACCTGGTATGAATGAGAAGAACTCCAAGCCTTTTACAGCTTCATTTGGAAGAGATTCTCTCACTTCAGTGACAGACTGGGTGGGCTTTAAAGAAGAATGTTTAAATGTTGCATGTGTAACATAATATATTCTCAATAATTCAAGATAAAAATATAAAGTTGTTACCG
>NW_008346260.1:7439-7822 GCF_000622305.1 Nannospalax galili | reverse complement strand
TATATATATATCACCAATCGTATGCTGATAAAGAGTTAGGATAGAATTAAATTCTCCCTCAGCTTTCAAATCATTACTTTAGGTTTTGAATGTTTGGAGGGTTTGAACAGGTTTGGACAGCAACATGACAGGACTATATTGATCAAAAATATGCTCCTGGGACTGGAGAGATGGCTCAGCAGTTAAAACCACATGTTGTTGTTCTTACAGTGGACCTGAGGAGTTCAGTTCCTGGCACCCATGTTGGGAAGCACCCAACTGCTTATAACTTCAGTTCCAGGGGATTTGATCCATCTTCTGGCCCCTATAAGTAGCATGCGTGTGTATACACACACACACACACACACACACACACACACACACACACGGGTGGGGGGAGAGAG
>NW_008346260.1:3961-7254 GCF_000622305.1 Nannospalax galili | reverse complement strand
TAAAAATAACCATGTTGGCAAAATACAAGTGAACATGTAATGTTTATCATTTCCCAGGATTGATTGGTGTGGCAAATAGTGTTACTATTTGAAAGATTCATGTGAAACAAACACCTTGCTTAAAAAAAAAAAAAAACTAGGTAGCTTTATAAAAAATAGCTAATAATGATGAGGGAAATAAGCCATATTCAGAAAGTTTTATCTCATATGCAGCATCTACACTTACACATGTATAAAGGCATGAAGTAGAGGCAGGATTAGTCATGAAAAGAAAGGAGTCCACTAGAAAGGGCAGAGCAAGGGGTTTAACAAGAAGTAAATGTGAACAAAGTAAAAATACACTATGAAAATGTCATTATTAAATACATCGTTTGGTATAGCATTTTTAAATAATTTAATATTTTATTATCTTATGTGTATGAGTGTATTGCCTGCATGTATGTAAGTGCACTTGTGTCATGCAGTGCCCCCGGAGGTCAGAAGAGGGCATCAGAGAGTTCAAGACAGTTGTTAGCCACAGTGCGGGTGCTGGGAATCGAACCTGAGTCCTCTGCAAGAGCAGCCAGTGCTCTTAACTACTGAGCCAGCTCTCCAGTCCTTTCAAATAATTTAAATATTTGAAAAATATGCTTCTGTATTCAATTAAGATTTATTCTTCTCAAAAACTGAGACCTACTGAGCATGAAGCTTCTTACAGAGAGGTGAAATGGCTGTAGTTTACCCCAATTTTGGCATGCCTTCCCCTGCCACTGATCCCCAGGCACCAGTGTTCCTGTCTTGGTTTGAATGCACACACATTAAAGTCTGAACTGAATCTCTGGAGTTTCCTTATTAATTTCAGTTTTACCAGGAATTTTGTTCTTGCTCTGTCCACTAAAAATTCTGTCTTCCATTTTCTTTCATTTGTTTGTTTGTGACAGGGCTTCATGTAGCCCAAGTTGGCCTTAACGCCATCATGAAGCAGAAAATGATCCTGAACTTCTGATCCTCCTGCCTCCAGGATTTCCAGGACCTCCAGCCCTTCAGGTAGTGAGGTTTCAAACACAGGGCTCCCTGAATGCTAAGCAAAGCCCTCTACCGACTGACCACATCCCCAGTCCTCCTGCATTTGAAAACTCATCCCCACATGTGGCGTCTTCATACTTGCCACTTTTCTTTTCTGTGGGGATTATTCCCACCACGAGTTTCCTAGTTAGCAGTATCATTTTAGAGCTAGCACTTCTATCCCTTCTTATCTTTCTTTCTTCCGTAAAAGTTTGTGTCACTATTGAATGCCCAATAGTTTTTTTCTTTGTATTTCTCTAAAAAGTAGCATGATCTTGCCATGCAGAGGGTGCTTAATGTATCGCCATCGACTGGGAACTTCCTGCACATGCAGAGTCCCTGATTCTAAACAGCTGTGTGTATTTTACCCATGCGTCCATGTTTCTGTAACACCGGAAAACCACTGCTTTCTGTGACGTCTGCTTCCACACCCATCTTAACGTACATTTTTGGACTCTAGGTTTTCCTCCTTACCATTTCCTCCTATCCTGAACTTTCCAGTTCCATACTCCTTTCCCTTCCTTTCATGAGCCGTATTTGATACTACCCCATAAATCAGCAGCACTTTATATGACATTATATTCCAAACATGTATGACTGCCACACAAGTTGATATTTACCTATGGCGTATTAAACTAACCTCTGTATAATCAGATATGCCAACAACAAGGAAAAAGACAGAAGTGAGATATTTTCCTACTTCTCAAACCAGTTGCTGCTAGATCACTTCGTACATCCCCTCACATGTCCATTACTCTGTCCTTCCTTTTCGTGAGGACTCACTACTTTCCCACTTCCCACAATACACACTTGATTCTTTTTCCTTCATTGACTTCCTGTTCTCAACGTCTTTTTTTAATTCTTCTTCCCCTGTATCCATTTCCTCTCTCCCATACAGTCCTTGGGTATAAGCATATCTTGCAACGGTAATCCTAATTTTGTGTGCGGCCTCAGTGACATTCAATATAACCAGTTTCAGAAAGTTGACATGACACAACTTACTGGCAGCTCACTTTTCTTCTTCATCACTATCCATTAAAAAGAAAATAGCTTTGCTTATTGGGATTTACAAATGCTCATGTTATAAACGACGTTCTGTAAATGATGTCTTTAGAAAATACAGTGCTTACCTCCCATTCTTTTTACTCTATTTTCTACTCTTTGATCTATAACCTCAGAGGGATGACTTGCACAGTTTGTGGGCGTGCTCACAGAGATGCTCTGTTAAAATTAATGTAAGATGAGTTGCATAAGTTTCTTTATTTGTTTTGAGATAAACTGTCAATTTTTAAAGCAATTATAGAAAAAAACAAAGAAGAGTATGTTAACAATAACAATATCTCAATAGCAAATCTTGTACATGTTCCCTAGAGAGTTAGGTAATCTGAAGCTAATTCCTTTTTAGAAATATGCCATAAAGATCACCTATCTTTGTGGATTTATGCAGTGACCTTAGGATGGCTATTAATTCTGAAAACCAAACATGAACATTAATAGGAAACCAATTCACAGACATGATACTTACTCAGGCATAGATACAAAAAAGGAGCTACGTATTACCCAACTTTTGGATTCTGCTTTAAAAGGGTGATTTTTAAAAACACACATATGTAAATAAAGTCTTATAAACGCAATTGTTATTCTAAACCATTTTCATTTATTTGTTTGTTTGTGACAGGGCTTCATCTCAAGCTGGACTTGACTCATCACGAAACAGAAAATGATCTTGAACTTCTGATCCTCTGTCTCCAGGATTTCCAGGACCTCCAGCCCTCCAGGGAGTGAGGTTTCAAACAAAGGGCTTCCTGAATGCTAAGTGAGCCCTCTACCGACTGACCACATCCCCAGTCCTCCTGCATTTGAAAACTCATCTCCACATGTGGGGTCTTCATACTTGCCACTTTTCCTTTTGGTGTGGATTATCCCACCATACATTTAAAATCCTTCTGATTATCCAAATAGTTTCAATGTTAAGATCCTTGTCTTGGGACTTGCAAGATGGCTCAGTAGGCAAAGGCTTGGGGCTGGCAAGACGGCTCCGTGAGAAAAGCCAAGTCTGTTCTTTAAGTTCATTGCCCCCAGAACCTAAGTAAAGGTGAAAGGAGAGAATTGACCCCACATGCACACTGTGGTACATGCATGTCTACTCTCTCACACACTATTACATATGCACATGCCTGTACCCACAGATAAATAATTTTAAAAGATATTTGGCTTGAGAAGATACTTCTGAAAATAATAATTTGATG
>NW_008346260.1:1944-3792 GCF_000622305.1 Nannospalax galili | reverse complement strand
GCTACTTAAAATGTAATCAAGATCAAAATATCTACAGCTTCATCAGATAGACTTAAGCATCAAGTCACCACACTCCTTCCTATAGGATATATTCATGGATTACTGAAGTTTATCACATTCCATGTTATGTGCCCCTTGTAATTTTTCTAGTATATTCTTGACATACTGGTGTTTTATTGATCTTGGGTTAAAGAAATGTCTTCAATACATATTAATATTAGGTCTGGGAAAGAGAAAGTAATTCTTTTTCCTTATGTAGTAAACATAGTTAACATTTTCATAAGTTGGTCTTTTTTTTCATTTTCTGAATGTTTATTATGACATGGTAATGTACATATTGCATCATCTTGAGGTTATAACAATGTTCCTGACACCCACACATTCTACTTAACCTTATGTGGTTCTGCCAAGAGGCACCAAACAACAGAACCAGAGGATTCTGGTAGCTCTTCAGCCTTCAACGGCTGTGCTCAAAGTCACTGAACAACAACTACTTGCATCTAACCAAGTCCCTTCCTCACTTTCCTCAGTGGCATCTTCACTACGGAATCATTTATATTTGTCAACACAAGATTCTAAGCCATAAAAATACTCAAAGCATTTAATTTGTAATTGATTTCTCATTAGTTGAACATCCCAAAACACATCCCAAAACCAAATTGAATTTCTAGCCCCCAAATTTAAATATCTTGTGCTTTTCCTTTCTTTGAACCATCTTTACACATCTATACCTGACAAGCCAAATACAATCATTTTGCAAATGCTTTCCTTGCTCCTGTGATATTTTGCAAATATGCAGTTTTAAAGTAAGAAAAAAAAAATGTTACTTCTACAACAATTCTAGGTATCATAAAGCAGATGGTTTTCTAAAAATAATTCTGAAACATTTCAAACTTTAACCATCTGGGGCCCTGTACTGAGCCTGGTGCACACATCCCACAGGTAACAGTCCCTCATTCCTCCCCCTCCAGGTCCAAGCCACCTTCACCTGATTTGCCATCTGAGGGTCTGTGCTGAGCACTGGATGCATCCCACAGGGAGCGTTCCATCCCCCACCTGCACCCACCCCCGGTGAACCAGGCTGCTGTCATCTGAGGACTTACACAGTGCTCCTGGAGCATACTAAAGTAAGCTTCTCTTTCTCCTTCCCTCTGGAATTCTAGCACTATCAGCTAATACCTGTGTTGCACATGTTCCCCACTGGTAACACTCATCTCCAACTCTCGCTAGCACTCTCACCCTGACTTCCTACTAACTGAAGCAAGAACCTGAACTTTACAGAGGATCTGTTCATGATGTTGGAAAATGCTCCGTGCCTTAGCTAAGCTAGAACCATCTCTCACACCCCAACTGCACGTCAGCGTTGAGTGGTACTAAGACTGAACTTTAATCATCACCCAACCAACCCAAAGCCTGCCAAGTTAGGATAACAGCAAATAAGATTCATGTGACCACTCAACAAAGGTGGGACAGTTATCCAAACCAAAAGACACAACAAATGACCTAACTCCAGATGCAAAGGACCCATCACGAAAACACAGATAAAAAACCAAGACAATATGTCTCCTCCAAATATTAAACTCCCATAATAATGGTCCCTGAGGAGTGCAACTTAGATTGCACACTCAAGATGATGAATTTTAAAAAACTACAGGGGCTGGGGAGATGGCTCAGTGGTTAAGAGCACTGGCTGTTCTTGCAGAGGACCTGGGTTCGATTCCCAGAACCCACATGGTAGCTAACAACCATCTGTAACTCCAGTTCCAGGGAAATCTGATGCTCTCTCCTGACCTCCAAGGGCGTTGCATGACACAGGTGCACTTACATGCATGCAGGCAATACACTCAC
>NW_008346260.1:0-963 GCF_000622305.1 Nannospalax galili | reverse complement strand
AAAACTTTCCAGGATAAAATCAAGCTAAAGGAATGTGTGGCCTCCAAGCCAGTCCTACAGAGGTTATTAAAGGAACACTTTACCCTGTAGAGCCGGATAAGAATATCAGAGTGGTGACACAGAAAAATGAAATATTAGGTCAATAGTTCAGTGGGACTAAGAAAGAAAACAGAAAACAAACCACATAAAAATCAACAAAATGACAGGAATCAATACAAAATAGTCTTCCTTTTTGTCTTAGAACGAGACAAGAGGAGACAAAAGGAATACAAATAGGAAGAAATCAAAATATTAATTCAGATGATGCGATTCTGAACATAAAGGACCCTAATGACCCCATCAGAAAGTGCCTGCAGTTGATAATCCCTCTTAGCAAAGTGGCAGGACACAAGAATAACAAGAGTCAGCACCCTTTCTATGTACCAATACAAATATTATTGAGAAAAAATCAGCGGAACAATGCCATTCATGACAGCCTCAAAGGAAAGAATGAAATATCTTGGAATAAACCTTACCAAGGAAGTCAAACACTTGTCCAGTGAAAACCTTAAAACAATAAAGAAACTGCCAAAGATACCAGAAGAAGGAAAGACCTCCCGTGTTCATGGATTAGTAGGACTACTATCAAAATGGCCATCCTATCGAAAGCAATCTACAGGTTCAATACACTGTCAATCAAATTTCCAGCTCAATTCTTAAGATGCACATGGATGCACAGAAGACCACAAATGGCAAAATAATCTGGAACAATAAAAACACTGCTAGAGATATCATCATTTCTGATTTCAAGTTCTACTAACAGAGTCATGGAGGTAAAAAACATATATACTAACAACATGGTAATGGCTTGAAACAGAGACGTTGAATGATGAAATAGGATTGAGAACTCAGATATAGATCCACACTCCTTTTACCACCTGATTTATGGCAAGGAGGCCAAAAATGCATATGAGAGAAAAGACA
>NW_008346259.1:204288-206724 GCF_000622305.1 Nannospalax galili | reverse complement strand
TATAGAGCATTCAAAAATGTTTATACTTTTTTTGAGCTCTTTAGATCTCATATTCCATAAACACAATTTGCATCCCGACTATTAAGACACTATGCCATACTATTTTTGCAGTTTGGAAGAAAAGCATTATAGAATAAGACTGCATCAGAAAGCATCTTTTAAATAATTTTTATCACCTTCATCAGAAAAATGTCTGTAATGCTCTTTGGTCTCCTTGGCTCAAGAAAAGCACTGTCTTAATGGACACATGTTCAAACTGTTATTTTTATTTCAGGCTGTGTTGACATTCAGTGATGTTATTGTGGCCTTCTCAGGAGGAGGGGCAATGCCCAAACCCTGCTCAGAGGGCTCTGTACATAAGACCTGATGGTGTGGGATTACCTCAGTCTGGTGTGCGTGATGAGAATACATTTCTTATCAGTGAGTATTCCTTATTCATGCTCAGTGTTCCTTAGTGAACTCTGCATGTGTGTCAGCTTTGTGTGAATGAATGTTCATCTCATAGTAAAATGAAAATCTCCCAGGAGAAAAGAACACTTTCACATTAATTTGTCGATTCTTAATGTTTGTTGTTTTGGGAGTTGTTATGCCTCTTCTATTTTTGTTTCCTGATAAAGTTAGAAAGTGAGTAGCGTGTAATATTGTCACTGCAAGCATAAAGTTCCATTTCTACCTGTCAATTTTGACCGAGCTATAATTAGAAATAGAACTAAAGTTATACAGATAAATAATGCTCCTTACATATTATCAAGGTTCTGAAGAATATTAAAATTGGGAAATTATATGTAGCCTGCTCTATTATGTTTTCTCGTTGTCTGTTGAGCACAGCCACTTTAAAACATACCCAGGTACGTTCTTTTAAGAGGCAGGTAGTACACAAAATCAGTCATGGTCATCTACCTGGAGCCAAACAACCCAGGAATGTTAAGAGAGGAGGACTCTAACAAATATCCCAGGTAGGGTGAAGTAATAGTCATCCCCAGGTGAGTGGCTCTAGTAAAAGTAGAACTTTGTTGTGAAAATTCTTCTGCCACATTCTGTTTCTCTAGCAATAATTTTGAGACTTCCACTGAGTATAATCTCAGGGTATATCCTGTTGTAGATGTTAGAGTACTTTTGTTACTACTCTTCATCTCTATACAAATTAATGCTAACAGAGAAATACAGTTTTATTTGACTTTGCGTGTATGTCTTTACGCCCTTCATTTTTTCAGAATTTTGTAGAGTTTGGTGGTTCCTTCTGATCCTATGTCATTTCAGAATTCATTTCTCCCGTTCTGGGAAAAATTCCAGGAAAAATTTTTTTTTTTAGCCGGGATCTCCTCGTAACCCCAGCTGCCCTGGAACTTAGTAGGTAGACCAGGCTGACCTAGATGTCACAGAGAGAGATCTGCCTCTGCCTGTCAAGTGCACCCCACTTCTCACCCAAGAGGATTTATGGTAAGAATACCTTAGATAGCAGAAGGGATCAGCCATTGGCCTCAGGGCTACAAGCTAAGGAAGGGCTCAGGCCTCACATCTTCCTGTAGAATTGCCTCAGAGCTGCACTGCTTATGCAAGGCAGAGCCCCACCTCTTGTCTCCTGTAGGGCGGTGCCTGGAGCCTAGCAGGGAGGCCTCTGGACCACCAGGCTTGACACTGTGCGTCACTGGCCACCCCTCCAGGCCCATCTTTGGGCTGGATTTCCTCAGTTCTGCCTCCCCTGAGCCAGGGGTCACATAAGTATTGAGCAGCAGGTAGGCCCATTTTTCTCCTCATTTCTGTGTGTGGGAGTTCATGGCATATTATCCTTCCTCGATGCTGGTGCTTAATGCTGAATCCAACAATCCTCCTGACCTATACTCATTATAAACACTATGCACCCAACACAGAGTTTATTCCTACTTTGAATCCCGTGAAAAGAAAACAGAAAACTCCAAAGTTAAAGAAGGTGAAATTCAAGGAAACAGTATTTTATGGGTTGTAGTACATTCTTCATGAGTATTTAAAAGGTAGTGACCCAAATCAAAAGGTATTTATTGTATTTCTGTGATTTAGAACTCACACTTAAAAGTTTTGTCTTGAATTGTCTTTTACGTAACCCTGTTATAACCATTCTTTTCTTTACTGTTATCAGTAATCTTGGCTTTATTTTTCTTACCATTGTGTTTATAATTAGAGGCAGAACATATCTGGTCAGAAGGCCAGAGTGCTCTTTGGAGCACCCATCAAGTGATTCTAATGGACTTTGATTTGAACATTTAAAAATACACCATTTTGGCCTCTATCCGCTCCTGTGCCAATCAAATTGATTGAAAGTGAATCCTGAGTTCAAAGTTCTCAAGTGTAGCTAGATGGCTTGGAAGATCTGGAGTCATTGTGGGGTGTAATCTGGACTATGTGGGGCATGACAAGGGTATTGGTGATGGTTGGGTTTGGAGGCAGGGGCCTTAAGAG
>NW_008346259.1:155390-197926 GCF_000622305.1 Nannospalax galili | reverse complement strand
AGCAAGAGGCTTTTATTTTACACAGGTACCTGTGGGCACAACTCCTGACAAAGGGAGAAGCGCGCCCAGGTCTGGGGTTTGGGGTCTTTATAGGGCAGAAGCAGTTTACAGAAGCAGAAGCGTGGTTATTGGTTAGTTTAAACTATTACAAAATGCTATAGGGAGAGCGGGGGGGCTTACTTATCATTAAGCCAGATGTTTCAACCATAAAACTTACTTATCAGTGAGTTGGAGATGTCTCAGCTATGAAACTCACTAATTAGAGAGTTGGCCATGAAGCTTACTTATCGGCAAGTTGGAATTCTTGACCGGTACGCGACCTGCCTGAGAGAGTTCATGGCGCCTGACTTTTATTTTTTTCACAAGGAAACAGTATTTTATGGGTTGTAGTACATTCTTCATGAGTATTTAAAAGGTAGTGACCAAAATCGAAAGGTATTTATTGTATTTCTGTGATTTAGAACTCACACTTAGAGTTTTGTCTTGAATTGTCTTTTACGTAACCCTGTTATAACCATCCTTTTCTTTACTGTTATCAGTAATCTTGGCTTTATTTTTCTTACCATTGTGTTTATAATTAGAGGCAGAACAGGTTAAAGAATTTACTTAGGTGGTGGTAAAAAGAATAGGTTTTGAGGTAATGAACTAAGTAGGTAGTACACTGGGCAGAACATATCAGGTCAGAAGGCCAGAGTGCTCTTTGGAGCACCCATCAAGTGATTCTAATGGACTTTGATTTGAAAATTTAAAAATATACCATTTTGGCTTCTATCCACTCCTGTGCCAATCAAATTGATTGAAAGTGAATCCTGAGTTCAAAGTTCTCAAGTGTAGCTAGATGGCTTGGAAGATCTGGAGTCATTGTGGGGTGTAATCTGGACTATGTGGGGCATGACAAGGGTATTGGTGATGGTTGGGTTTGGAGGCAGGGGCCTTAAGAGTGGTGTGAGTCCTAGGTCTCTGGTCGATGGCTTTCCTTTGCCATCAGAGTTGTTTGTGTTGGAACCCTGGGCTTCAGGGTGCATGCTCTCTGTCCTCTGCTATCAGAAGTATTGATGCTTGAATCTGGGGACTTGGGGTACATGCTCTTTGTCCTGCGCTACACTCCTGTACCATTTTTTTCTTTCTGTCTGGTGTGCTCCTCTTTGTCCCTTGTTTCTAGCTTTCTGAACAATTTAAGCAGTTCTGATTGTATTTTGTTTTTGAAGGCCTGATAAAACTTTGCTGTTGATCCATCCCTTCCTGAACGTTTTTTAGTCAGGAGGCTTTGTTTTAATGTTTAAATGTCCTTTTTCGTTATGGGTTTACTTATGATGGTATATCTTTGGTGGCTTGTTTGCCTCTAGAATGTCTTCCATTTCTAATTTTTTTTTCTAATTTAAGGCAGTGTAAGATTTTTAATGTAATCTGTTATAATGATCTGGATTACTTTGCTTTCCATTGTAATATTTCCGTTTTCATCTCTGATTTTGTTGATTTGGGTTTATCCTTTTTTTCTCTCTTGGTTGGCTTGCCAAGGGTCTATCTTGTTTATCCTTTTGTAAGTCAAATTCACTGCTGGAAGCTGCACAAAATGGAGAGAGAGTGGCCTCATGGCTTTCCCAGCTTTTATACCTTTAGTCCCTCCTCCTTAAGCAGCTTCCAACCGATTGGCTGGAAGAGGTAATGGGCTTGACTCCTTTGCAGCATGTGAGAAGGAGGCGGGACAATGGCTTGTCATCACAGGGTCAGAGGAACATGCGTGTCACACCGTTCAACGAACCAGCTACTCATCAATTAATTCTTTGTATTAAATTGTCTTTGTTTTTATGTAATACTCATTAAAGGAAAAAACCACCAAGAATTTATTACAATCCTAAAGATATATGCAGTCTACTCAGTGGCACACATGTGTAAATTAGGCACTTAGATTTAAAATCACAGATTGACTCCAACACAGTCATATTAGTTGATTTCAGGTCCCCACTATAACCAATAAACAGGTCATCCAGACAAAACTGAACAGAGAAATCCTAGAATTAAATTGATTCTTAAATCACATGGCCCTAACAGGGATTTAGAGAACATTGAACCCAAACATCAACATTTTCTTCTTAACAGTCCATGAAACTTTCTCCCAAACAACCACATATTAGACAAAAAAAGTGTGTCTCAACAAATTTAAGAAAATTGAAATGACATCCTGTACCCTTATCCTATCTGACTACAAAGGGCATAAGCAATAATAGAAATGGAAAAAGAACACAAACTCATGGAAACTAAGGTGCACACTACTTGATCATTTGGTGAAGTGACATATCAAGAAGGAAGGTTAAAAATTCCTAGAATAGGGGCTGGAGAGATGGCTTTAGTGGTCAAGAACCCTTGCTGTGCTTCCAGAGCAGCCCGGTTGGATCCCCAGCGTCTACATGTACATAATTTCAGTTGCAAAGAATCAGACACCTTCTTCTGATCTCCATGGGCATTGCACGACATGGGTGCACTCACACGTCAGCGAGCAATACACACATACACACAGAAAATAAACAAATAAAAATTTTAAAAATTAAATACCATGCACTTAACTAAAATGTTAAGAGTATTTTCTTCTGGCTGAATAGAATTCCTTGGAGTATATGAACTAATAAATTTTGTTCTCTGTCTACTCATGCACATCTAGGCTGCTTCTGTTTCTTCCTGCTCTTACTAATGTGTGCATGCACCTCTCTCACAAAATTTTTGGTCCTCCTGTTGTATGCTAGGGAGTAGTACAATAGGTTATATATTACTTCTTTGTTTAGGCTTTTCAAAACTGCTTATGCAGATTTCCCTAATGACTGCTGTTTCCTTTAGGAAACATGATTCCTTCCGGACTCCGCATCTTCACCATACTCGTCCTTTCCACCCCCTTTTGTATATTGTGATTAGGAATTTTAAATTGCATATTCCTGATGCTAAATATATTTAAGTCTTTTGTAAGTATTTACTGGTGATTTCTGTTTCTTCTTTGAGAACTATGTTTTTGTTTAGTTTGTGGATTTGAAATTTTCATCTCAATTGTTTATATATTTTAGGTATTAAGATAGAATCTCAAATAGAGCAAAGAGATTCTTTCATTGTGTAGGCTACTTTTTATGCAGATTTTCAATTTAACATAATCCCGGTGGCAATTTTTCAGGCTGTTCTGTGAATGATTGGAGTCAGATTAAGAAAGTCCTTATTTATGCCTACGTCATGAAGCATTAGCTCTAAGATTTCCATTTCAGCATCTTAAGGTTTGTATTAAGATATTGTCATTCATTTGAATTGAGTTTTGCACAGGGTTTGAGATTTGAATCTGAGTTCATTCTTCTGCATGTGGGTATTCTGTTTTGATAGCGTTGTTTATTGAAGAGGATGCCTTTATTTTCAGTGCATGTTTGTGACCCCTGGTGAAAGTCTTCAGTTTCTCTGCATAATTCCAATACTGATCGTGAAGTGATTGTGAATTGGCTATGTTAATAAATTACTTGGGAAGCTTGTTCTCAGTGTATGAAGGGTTTTTTAATTTTAATTTTTTTTATGTCATAGACTTGTTTGTGTATGGTATATGGGTTGGCTTGCCTATGTGTGGATGTGTGAAGAGGAGAGTTTAATTTCAGATGTTTTCCCATTGTGCCATACCTTGTTTTTTCAGACATGCCTCTGAGATTCTAGCTCTCTCTCTTGCTAAATTGGATTGACAGTGGGCTCTAGTGCTTTATCTGCATGTAACTAGACAAGTACAGAAACTCACCATCACAATAAAAATTTTCAATAAACAATGTGGATTCCAGCTTAGGTCCGCAGACATACACATCAGTTCCTCTACCCTCTTTGCTGTATGTCTTTGCTATATGTCCTCTAAAATCTGCAATGTCTATATTGATTTTATATTCAGCAACTTTGTAAAAAAAAATTATCAGGTCTAGAATTTTTTGATGGTTTCTGCAGAATGTTTTAGGAAATAGCAGAATAATTCATAAATTAAAAACGGTCTTTATTAGAAAGTAATGAATGGATTAATAAAAATCACAATGAATTACTCCTCAACTTAAGCTTTTTAAATAAGTATTGTTATTTGTGCCTCCTGCACAGATTCCGTTAAGCTAAGCAAAAGCATCATCATTGCTATTTCACTTAACATCCGCTCTGAAGTAAGGTGAGGCTGGAGTCAACCACAAGTTATTGTGATTAAGAGCTGAGTTAATCTTCTATTGCAAAAGCTGAAATTGTCTTACTCTGCCTTGCTTATGTAAGGAGGTCGCTGCAACCACATGCTCATGAATGCAGTAGAAATCCTTGATTTTGTTGCCAAGACAACCACCTGAAGGCAGGAAAGGAGAAAGTTATAGTGGTATCTTTTTGTTGAGCTCTTTCTCCCTGCCTCTTTGCTGTTGTAGCAGATAGTGAGTATTCCCACTTTTTTTTTTTGAGGTTCGTCTTTCCCTTGTTATTTTGTCAGGTGAAGTGAATATTCTGGAACTTAAAGGGAAAGTCTCAAAAAAGAGATAAGATTTGTATAGCTAAGACTGCCTGGAAAGGAAACAGAAGAAGGAAAGATGGCTTATTTTCAGGTAAATACATCCAATGGCATGGCTTGTAAATACTTCCTTTTGAATTTCTAACAATTTGTTTTCTTACCTAACGAATGTCTTGACAAAGACTTTATCCTTTTCTTATAACAGTCCACAATAACTCTATATGTACCACCTATGTAGCATAGCTATCTTTCCATTCTGTCCTCAAATGATTATCTTTTTCAAGACAAATTTAATAAATGCATGGCCCACAATATCAAAAATGTTTGTGAAATGCTCGTGCCAGCTGGCCAAGATGGACAGTACCTGAAAGGGGGAGTGAGGATTGAAAGAAAAAACAGGAGACAGAGAAAAAGATGCTTGGGAGGACCAACAGTAGAGACTGCAGCCCCGGTTTATTTTAGCTCCGCCTTTTTATACAGAAGAACATCAGAGATAGCCACTGTTTGCTTAACTCAATTAATTTCAACAGCTGTTTTTCCCACCTGTATCTGAGGGTCAAGGAGCGGTCAAATACTTGTTGTGAGCTCCACCGTATATACACATTCCTCCTGACTTGGAAGATTAGGTACTGGTGTGCAAAACACAAATTCAGTAAACAAGCCTGCCACAGCTCAATGTACATAATGGATTAATAGCTCCCAACAGTGAAATCTCTAGTGTAAATAGAAACATGCTAGTCCTCCATTCCTTCAGAGAATGTTCTTGAGTCCTCTTGTGCCTGTGGAGAAATTGAAAACTTTTTAAAAACATGCCTTTAAGAGAGTTCCCGAAGAAGAAATAAAGATGGCCAAGAACATCTTAAAATGTGTTCATCACTGTTTGTAATTAGGGAAAAGCAAAGTAAAACCACCCTAAGGTTTCACCTTACCCCAATCAGACGCGATGAAGAGAACAAATGGTTAGGATGGGGAGAAAGGGGAATGCTCATTCACTGCTTGTGGGATCGCAGACTCGTGCACCCCTATGGAAAACAGTTTGTAGAACTCTTAAAAAACTAAAGCTGAATCTAATGTATGACCCAGTTATACCATTCTTTGGCATATATGCAAAGGCCTCATCCTATCGTAGAGACACTTGTACAATCATGTTTGTTGTTGCTTTTTTCACAATAGCTAAGAGATAGAAGCAACCTAAGTGCCCCTCAACTGATGAGTGGTTAATGAAAATGTGGTACATTTACACAATGGAGTTCTATTCAGCAGTAAAGAAAGATGAAATAATGAAATTTTCAGGTAAATCAGAGAGACACAGCAAAACAAATGATGTATGTTCTCCATTTGTGGATCCTAGTACTAAATCCTTTTACATTCCATGTTCTTTTAATAAGATGATGCTGTACAGCAGTCTCTTCTGAGTAAAATAACATCCTCCTGACTTCACCAGTGCCTGCTTGCTAAACATCGTCACAGTTGGGCTTGTTGATGGTTGTGCTCCTTCATTAAAGGAGGGCATGCAAGGTCATTGGATCCTCACTGGAATATCCAGCCACTCTTTCCAGCCAACTCTATGTAATTTGGCCCTAATCATACATGGTCTCCTGGATTTGGGGATGACTAAAGTTCCAAATCTGGAGGAGGCTAGGAAGAGAAGGCTTGATCCACGCTGGATAAAGGCTTTCCAGTGTACATACCCTTGGGTCACTCATACACCTTAGCAAACCCTCAGTCATCTCTGTAAGCAAGCTCAGAAAATCATTGGTTCCCCAGGAAAACTTTTATCAAACATTGGTTTGACACTATAACCTTAGAACAGGATAAACATTGCTTAGTATCCTCAAGGAAAGAATTCTCACAACACATGGAAAATTTATTTGTTAATGTTATGACTCATAATTATTGAAAAAGAAAACAAGAATGTAAAATATGTTAAATGGATATGGGAGTGGAGATATTTTCCAAAATAGAAAACATTAGAAAGCCTGAGCAAGTGATGAAGGACTGTGTAGGTTTGTTATGATATATAAATGATGAGACAAAAATTATACACACACACACACACACACACACACACACAATCTTAAATTTTCCAAGTTATACTTTAGTTAGCTAGTTCAAGGAACAAAATATATGTCTAGTCAAGGTTTATCTGAAAACATTTGGTTTTTGCCCAAGCTTTATCTACATAGCACATGGTATTTAAAAGTACCAGACTGGTGGAACTAACCTTCTTGGATGTTTAACAGTCATACTTTGAGTCCTATACTAATCTGGTCAGAGGGACTTACAGGACAGTCTTTGCTCTTTACCCTCCAAGGTTGACCAAGTTCCAGGGGACTATGGAGCATGTCTGAAATGTCCTGTAACTGTGATGAGTCACCTATCAACTCCACAAAGATGAGGGGCAACACAGAGGAAATATTTTTTCCATGCTTCCAAGTGAAGCCAGCTATGGTTGAGTAGAACCTTTGACTTATCTTCATATTGATGTAACAGGTAAAAGAAAGGAGCTAAGATCTCCTCCTTTAAGAATTTAAGGGAATACACTTCCCAGACATTAGGCTTAACTCCATATAAAATGTTATTTAGACAATTATTTCTCATTGATGATTTTGTTTCTAAGCAGAAAGTCCTGCTCAGATGTAAGACCAACTGTTGGTGTGGAATTCTGTAGTGCCCACTTGTAGCTAAGGGAGACAAACAAGTATTGTTCTAAAATGATGGAAAATGTGTTTTCTCCCCCATTAGAAGTCTTTCAGAAGAAACTGACATTGATTCTAACCACTCCAACAGCTATCAAAGTGCCTGAAGACAAATCCAGAGTCCATCACTCTCAAGTCGAGCCTTGACAGAGAAAAGGAAAATGAGGAGGAACCCATTAGAGGGATGTTTTTGGAAGCTCTTCGTCAAGAAATTCCAATGGACTCTGATAGGAACATTCAAAAATTTCCCTGTTCTGATTTATTTTCTGGTTCTCTGTCTAGAACTTGTAATGTTAACTACTCTTGCCTTTACTTCTCCTTCACATCTCCTAGGCACCAGTCCAGGACTTACTTTTCCCCCCTAGAGATAAGAGTTATGCAATTTGGGAGTCTTTTAGATAGAACCACTGAAGGGGTACCCTGGTTGCCTCATCCTGTGTCCTTGCTCATCATGGAAGAAGCCAAAGTGGTCTGCATCCCAATTCCCCATTGGCAATTTGGGTAACCTCTTCAGAGGATGGTGTGGATAAGAATAGGAAGTAGGAGTTGGCTAGGCATTTAGGGTAAAAAGACTCTAAAGAAAAGTAGCCAGTTTATTCCCTAAAAGTTAAAATGTCCTTGGGCCTCTTAGCAACATACTCTCTTCCAAAGGCCATACGTATCAAAAGTATTTGGAAGCTCTTAGGTAATCCCTAAAAGATTTTAGGATTACCTCTTCAGAGGGCCAAATGTTAGAGTAGCAAAAAGCTCCATATAAAAAAAGATGTATATATAAAATGTGTTAAGTATATTCATTTAGACAATTATAGGAATATCTTGAAAATAGTACTGGCAGCTAAAATGTATTTGCTATTTTGTAAATTTTGACAAAATTTTAAAATAAACATGCATTCAGTGCAATGTGACTTTGCATATAAAATTATGTGCAACTGGTATTTTATGTTAAAGTATGTATGGAAAATTGTATTACTGTGTAGAGGGTTTTGTTTTATGTGAAACGCTCCTTAAAAAAACCTACAGTTGGACATGAATTTGGAGTAGCTGATGCTCTTTTTGCAGAGTTATCAAGTACATTATAAAGAATTACTACATTATGAAACATCCCTTTCAATAATTCAGGTTCCCCATGTATTTCAGAAATTGTTTACTAATCATCTCTTGTTTCCTTGAGACAAGTAATATCCTCAAGGGCACATGCTCAAATGCTCAATTTTTATTTTAGGATCCACTGATATTTGAAGATGTGGCCATAGACATCTCCCAGGAGGAATGGGAATACCTAGACTCTGATCAGAGGGCTTTGTACAGAGAAATGATGTTGGAGAACTACAGCAATCTCGTGTTAGTATGTGAGAAGATTTTTCATGCAGAATTAATTACTTATTGAGCATCCTTTGACAGATAGCAAATTATGTGTGCTAGTGCTACACAAATATATCTTACACTAAAAAAAAACTTCTGTGTTGGGAATTTCTGGGGATTGAAAAAAGCATGTTTATATTTTATTTCTTTACATTTCTATTTGTGTATGGATTAACTCATCTTCATTATTTTTGGTTAAAATTTCCATCATCCATTAGTATGTAATATCTTCATTACATACTATGTAATGGCATCTTCAAATGCCATTTCCATAGCTGCAGTTCGATTCATTGATAAAATTCAGCCTATGCGAACTCACAGATTCCTTTATATTCTAAAGCACCTGTCCATGAATAAAACAATAGCCAATTGATTATTCAGGAAGCTGATTTTATCTCTACTATCAACTGAACATAGTGTTATGTTAGAAATCCCAGTACTTTTTAAAGAATCCAACAAGGGTAATTTGCTTCCTTCTCGTAGGTAGGTCTTCTTATGTCTAAGCCTGTTCTGGTCTCTTGCCTTGAGCAAAACAAATTTCCCTGAAATGTGACTGGAGAGAAGGTTTACAAACAACCAGGTAGGTTTGAATAATGAAAAGTTGCCCAGTAAGACGTCCGAAATAAAGATGGATAAAGATATGAAAATAGTTTTGATGTGGTCTTGGTCACTAAAAATCCATGAAGAATCAACACTTAAAAAGAGTTGATGGGAAGAAATAAATAAATTCAAGGCTGAATTTATGAAATAGAAAGGCATAAAACTACAAACAACCAATGAAACAAAAAGTTGGTTCTTTGAAAAGATTGATAGGATTGACAAACCTTTAGCAAAATTAACCAATAGAAAGTGAGAGTGGAACCAGATAAGCAAAGTCAGATATGAAAGAGAAAATGTTACACCATGGTTCAGAAAATAAGAAATACATTAAAAATCTATATTTCACTAAACCAAAAAATATAAAAAAGAATAACTTTCTATATATGTTGATACTGAAAATATTAAATCAAAATAATGTAAATCTAAAGAGATTCATAAAACATCAATGAAATCAAGTAAATAAAAATCTACAAAATAAAACGAGTCTAAGACCAGGAGGATACAGCAGAGATTTTAGCAAAATTTCAAAGGAAAATAAACAACATAGCTGTTCATAAAAAATGAAATTATAAAATTCACAGGTAAATGAATGAAACTGGAAGTCATCATTCTGAGTGAGGTAACCCAGACACATAAGACAAATGTCAAATGTTCTGTCTCATAGCGGGATACTAGCTTTGAAATTTTAGATATTGATGTATCAACTTGAAATTTCAGAAATGTCAAGAAACTAGTAAATGGCAATGGGAAGGTGGGTGGATGTGGAGGTTTTCTGGGAGTAGTGGTAGGATGCAGTGACTGAAACGGGGAGATGGGACCATTAGACTAGGAAGGCTAAGTTACGTGGAATTGGGAAGGGGGCCAGACAAGACCGAGAAGGGAGTACAGAAAGGAACTCTATAAAAGTTCCTTAAAGTGTATGGAATATCTGTATCAAACTTCTGACCACCTAGTTCAGGCATCTGTGTGGAAGAGGGGAGATAATACCTTTACTAGACTCCACTGACTAACAAAGATCCCAGTGCTAGGAATGGATTACCTCTTTAAGAGCTATTGGCCAGTGAGGTCCTGTATCCCAGTAAACATTAAAGGTTTTAATGTTTACCAGTGCTAATGCTAATTCTCTGGTTATCCTCAACAACTTGATTGTAAGACATAGCTAAACAAAATACAGAAATGAATCAAGGAACCAATGAGCAATCAAGATGGTCCTGACCTAATAACTTAATTGCTGACAGCTAGCTTTCATATTACTGGAGGATGCTATGCTTGTTACCACAGAAGAAATATAAACCCTTTTTACCAATAAAGCATCCTCTTTAAACTGTGTAAGTTGTGTCTCAGAAGTTTTAGTCAGTTGTATTTTCCATTTCACCGTTTTTGTGGAATTTTACCTAATTATGTCAGCAGAACAAAAGCATTTAAATGGAATGTTCTGTCAACGAGTAGATCTTTTCTTTTTCTGTTTATTTTTGGTTTTTTTCCCACTATTTGAAAATGAAAAAGATTTGTTAGAATTTTTATTTTAGACAATGGATGTTTTGTAAACCCTAGCATGATTATTTCTATTTTGGTTTCTATGTGAATCTGACAATAATATTTTTGAAAATAGTTTTTATTTTCTTTATGGTACACTACATAAATATTGTATTCCCAAACAATTCATGCCTAGATTTTTTCCTGCCCAATTTTTATGGTAAAATCATATTTACGTTTTACAGTGGTGGACTGATAAATTCCACTTGAAATTTATCAGGCTGTATCTTGCCTTCCTTTCCACTTAGGTTTTATATTATGAAATTAGGAAACCTAAATTTTTTTGTAGAAACACTTATAATTGTTTTATGAATGATAAATTTTCAGGTTTACTAATATGTAGTGATGACATTTTATCGCTTATTCCTACTTTTTTTTTCAGTCTATTTTGTGGCCTATTAAATTTCACCATTTAGTATTCTCAATTTCTGCCCATTATTTAGTGATTTGATGCCATATTTCAGAATATGATGGAGGGGATTTGTATTGACTGTAATTTTTTGGTGTTCTGATTGATTGGATTGTTGGTCTTTATTTCCTTTTAATATTAATATGTTGATTCCTCCTGGCATTTGGTCCACTCCTCAGGTCCTCTCATCATTTAATTCTTTACTTTGTTCTTATTAATGAATGTGGCTTCCTATTCCTTATATCCTATTCTTTTGCATAAATTGTGCATATCTTCAAATGCTTTTTATACCTCCATCAATTTTAATGGTTACATTTTCTAGTTATCACTTTAAGTTTGTCAGCTTTAGGTTCAGTGTGTTAAGTGTATTATTTAGTGCTTTCTTGGTCTTTGTGTTTGTTGACCAGGGATCTGATATTATTGCAGTTTTACTCCCTTGGTAATGTTTTGATAATATTCCCTTACGTTGTTCAGGATCAATTTTTGCATTCTATTTTTCACATTTTTCCTATCACATAGGATTGAATGCACTGTCCATATTTATTTTACCTTTCTAACTTTCCCTTATGATTTTTAAATCCACTTATTTAACTAAGGTTTAGAAATTTTGAAGTATAATTTTATTTGTATAAATTTCTTTAATTTTATCTAGCTACTACTTGTTCTCCATAGAGTTTTATATTTCATCATTTGAATAATTCTCAGGTCTGTTAGAAATTTTAATGAACCAACCTTCTCCCTTCCTTTCTCTCCCTCCCTCTGTCCCTCTATCCCTCCCTCCCTCCCTCCCTCCTTCCTTCATTCCTTCCTTCCTTCGTCTTCTGAATGTGTTATTTTCTCAGCATTATTTCCGATACATGAAATGTACTCTTCACCTTTGGCTTGCCTGGAGAATTCAACTATTAGAAGACATAAGACAATTCTTACTAAAGAGAAACTCTACAAATATGAGGAATGTAACAAGTCCTTTCCTGAAAACACAAATCTCAGAAGTCATAGGGTAACTCATAATGGAGATAAACACTACAAAAAAGTGTCAAAATTCTGAGTTCTTTACCCTGAATTTGGCATGTAGGATCTATAAGAGAACTCATACTGGAGAAAAGCCTTACAAGTGTGATGAATGTGGAAAATATTTAGTCAGTTATCACATCTTAAAGCACATCTGAGAACTCATACTGGAGAGAAACCCTACAAATGAGAAGAATGTGACAAATCTTTTACTGTGAACTCAGCACTTCAGCTGTATTACGGAATCCATACTGGAGGAAAAACCTCACAAATGTGAAAACTGTGAAAGGTCTTTCAGTCATAATTCAAGTCTTAAAGCACATCAGAGAACTCATATAAAAGAGAGGCCCTACACATGTAATGAATGTGACAAATCTTTTTCTCACAAGTCATCACTGAAGGATCATAAGAGAATTCATACAGGAGAGAAACCCAATACTTGGGAAGAATGTGACAAGTCCTTTTCTCATATGTCAATCTCTTAGAACACATCAAAGATTTCACACTGGAGAGAAACCATATAAATGTGACATTTGTGACAAGTTGTTTAATTCTGTGACATATTTTAAAGGACATAGAGAACTCATACTAGAGAGAAACTTTACAAATGTAAAGAATGTGACAAGTCCTTTACACATAGCCTATCATTTAGGGTACATAGAGAATTCATACTGGAGAAAAACCTTACAAATGAGAAAACTGAAAAGTCTTTTAGTCAGTATTCAGGTCTTAAAGCACATGAAAGAACTCATTTTGGAGAGAAGGCCTACACTTGTAATCAATGTGACAATTCCTTTATTTTGAAGTCATCACTTAGGGATCATAAGAGAGTTCATACAGGAGAGAAAGCAGACAAATGTGAAGGATGTGATATGTCCTTTCTTCATATTTCATCGAAGAATTCTCACTGGATAGACACCCTACAAATGTGACGAATGTGACAAGTCCTTTACTCAGTACATACCTCTTAGGGTGCATAAGAGAATTCATCCTGGATAAAAGCCTTACAAATGTGAAAACAGTGGAAAGACTTTTAGTCAATTTTCAAGTCTTAAAGCACATCAGAGAACTCATAGTGGAGAGAAACCCTACTAATAAGAAGAATGTAGCCAGTCTTACTGTGATATCCAGCAATTAGGATGCACAAAAGAATTGATAATGGACAAAAGCCTTGGAAATGTGAAAAGCGAAAAGTCTTTTAGTAGGTTTTTGAATCTTAAATTACATCAGAGACCTCATACAATAGAGAAGCCCTGCAAATGTAAATGAATGTGACAAGTCTTTTTCTCATGTGTCATTTCTTAGAGCACATCAAAGAATTCAGCCTGGTGAGAAACCCCACAAATGTGACAATTGTGACAAGTCCTTTACTATAAACTCAGTACTTAGGAAACATGAGAGATTTCATTTTGCAGAAAAACCTTAAAGTGTGAAAACTCAGTTACACTGTTTTCATGATAGAGGATGTCAGAGAATGCATATAGGAGAGAAACCTTATAAATGTGAAGAATATGACCAGTTCTTTATTCTGAACTGAGAATGTAGGGAGGCATAAGAGAGGCATAAGAGAATTCATACTGGAGACTAGCCTTAGAAATGTGAAAAATGTGACAATTCTTGTAGCCAGCTTTCAGATCTTAGAAATATCAGAGATTGCAAACTGGAGAGAAATCCTATACATGTAAAAAAAGTATGATGGTTTTGTTTTGTTTTGATGAGTTGTGTTCTAGAGAACACCAGAGTGTTCACAGTGAATTGAAACACTTTAAACATAGTGTAGAATTTTTCAAGTATATGTCAAATATTTGAACAATGACTATACTGGAGAAACAAAAATACAATTTATAGAATGTGGCAAATCCTTTCGCCTGTACTCGATAATTAAAAGGCATTACAGAATTAATTCTAAAGAGAAACATTTAAACATACGGACTGTGTTTAATATACATGTCAATAGTAGACTACAGCATGGGAAAACAATGTTATTTTATTATATGTAACAATTCTTCACAATTATTTGTATTCCCAGATTTGAAATTTTTAGTTGAGAAATCTCTATAGGAATTTGTTCCTCAGTTAAGTTTATTTTATCTTCTTTAGGAATGTATGATAGTTTAGAGTAATTGTTGAGATATAGTTGAATTAACATATCACCTACTAGCAATATTTCATTAATGCCTGTTAATAATAAATGGCAAGAGGAAAGTTGTTTCTCACTAAAATGTAATTGTAGATATGGTTTCTTTGTTATAATAAAAGTACATTTTCCTGTGATGTGAGTATGGTGGACATCTTTCTGTTTTACTAAAAGATTAGTATTGTGTATTTTTCAACATTGTGTATTTGCAATTAGTTTTTACTCATGCCTCAATGAACAGCACAATAGAAATAATGGGTAGATGTTTTCAGTTTCACTTGATGTAGGAAACAGAAGTAGCCATATCAGAAAAAAGTGGAAACTAATTTTAGAAAATGTGTGAATTTAACATTCTAGTTAGATTTTAGCTTATGTCTTTGAAAATGGCAGTTAATAACATAGTATTCCTATATCAGAATAATATTGTCTATTTTATGCTCTGCTACCACATTTTGTGTTATGGATAGCAAAGACTAATTACAAGGGGAATCTTTCACAAATCGTGCTAGATTGGAATAGTTTCCTGTGGGAATGAAATGATGTTTTTCTCAGAACTTATATTTTGTATCAGAGATACTATGCTGTACATAACCATAATTTATGGCAGTATAGGTAAGCTTAAAATTCGTGGGTATTGAATTAATATTTGTAAAACTTAATAGTATTCTTTCCATCAAATCCATTTCTGGCATATTTAAGCATACAGAACCAATTTTTTGTTCATATTGATATGACCAAGTCTATAAGGCTACAAATAAAATGTGACAGAAATATAATAGAAAAATGCATGTATATCTGTATATTTTTAAAGCATAAATAAAGACTTCATAAAGGCATGTAATTTCATAGTAAGTGGTGTGTTACTGTGCTTTCACTTTTACAGTGAAGAAATAATTGATGTACAACTAAAAACAAGATTTATATACTGTATTTCAATGTTCTACATTCGTTAGTATTAGTGTTTTCGATCCTGATTTCAGTGTTTTCTGAAGGATGTTGTTGGCAGGCTTGCTTTTCTCTCAATAACAAGGAAGAGGAGGAAGGATATATAGAGTCAAAAAAGAGCATGCAACCTTTCACATTGCAGATTCAAGAAATACATGCTTTAATTTGAAAAAATGGCTGACTTTCTTCAAATGGGGCTATAACTTTGAATAAATATGAACCCATGTTTAGAGCCCCCATGATCAAGTTTCATTAGCTACATAGCTTACTAATGAACACATAGTTGAGACATTTCATCTATGAGCCTTTTCGGGCATTCCATATCTCTACAAACTTTTTAGAAAAACCACACAAGCACAAGTATGGGGGATAAATACCAGTGGCTACATTGATCATCAGCCTAGGTGACCAGTATCTTATATCTCACTAAGAGGTCTTGGTACTAATGACATTTTTAAATACCTCCCAAATTGTTGCATTTCTTAACCCTCATGAGACAACTTCTTTTATTAGAAGGCAGTTAACACAGAGACCCTAAATGACTCAGTTTGCAGAGAAGTGACTGTGGAGTGTGTCACACTAAATGGGACATAAGTATCACATTCTTCACCACAAGACTCAAAACACATTTGAAAAAGAAATGTCCTCCATAGTCGAGTGTTTGAACACTGTGTCTTCAATTAGTGCTGCTACTTTGGGAGATTTAGGACTTTCTGCCATAGTGGAGGAAGTGTGTCACTTGTTGGGTTTAGTTTTCATACCCTTGCCCCCTTCACGTTTACTCATTCTGCTTCGTCTTTGCCAGTGAAGAAGTGAGCTCTCAGCTTTCACCTCATGCTGCCATGCCCACCACTTGCCGCGTACTTCCCTGCCTTTAAGAACACTTACCTCTTTGGAATTGTAAGACCAAATAAACTGTTCTTTCTATAAGTTACCTCTGTCATGATTTTTTTAATCACAGCAACAGAAAAATAACCAATACAGAAGTTGGTGGTAGAAGAGGAGCTTTGCTATGGAGAAACCAACCATGCTCTGTAAGAGCAGCCAGTGCTCTGAACTGCTGAGCCATCTCTCTCTAGCCTCTTAATGGTGACTGGCTTTGTTGGAATGAAGGATACACGACTGAGGGATTTTGGGGTATTTCCTTCACAGCTTTGGAGTGCTGCTTAGGCCAGGCAATATGTATGAGCATGGGAGACACTACAAGAAGTCCCTTAATGGCAGAGATGCCATGACTGGCCATGGGATGAAGCTGTGAGTGTGGAGACCTCTAGATGTTGATGATGCCAGAGGTGTCAGATCTTTGTAAGGGAGATCCACATAGAGGGAGTGGAACAAGCCCAAAAGACACATTTATGTTGCAGGGATAAATAAGTCTCAGTGCCTTGGAACTATATTTCTAGACATGGGACATGGAGTGACATTTACTGTTTACCCAGCTCCATATATATATATATATATTTTGGTATTTCAGTGTTCCCATATCTTACAGGAGCTCACTCACGATTAATTGTATCTCAGAAGACACAATTCACACTGTGCAGTTTTGAGACCTTAAAATCTATTGGAACTTAAAGTTGGACTAAATACATTTTACATTATGAGATGCCATAAACCTATGGGCTCTACAGAGTGGAATGTGGTGGTTTGAAAGAGAATTGCCTCCAAATATTTGGATACCATGTATTCTGTTAGTAATCCTTTTAAATTTGGGGACGTTTAGGTTGTATGGCCTTGCTGGAGGAAATGTATCATTGGGACTGGACTTTGGAAGTTTGTAGCCTTGTCCCATTACAAGTTAATTCCCTGTCCTTCTTGTGTGCCCTTGAAAATGTGAGCTATCACCTTTCAACCCCCACTCCCCTGACTTCCTGCCTTGATGAACACTTTTTCCTCTAGAACTTCTTACTCTTTTTATTTATTTTTTGGTATTTCAGTGTTCCCATATCTTACAGGAGCCCACTCACGATTGATAAATTGTATCTCAGAAGACACAATTCACACTGTGCATTGTTGAGATCTTTAAAGTCTATTGGAACTTAAAGTTGGACTAAGTACATTTTGTATTCTGAGATGCCATAAACCTATGGGCTTTAGGTAGTGGAATATGGTGGTTTTATACTATGTATTCCATTAGTAATCCTTAGAAGTTTGGGGAAGTTTAGGTTGTATGGCCTTGCTGGAGGAAATGTATCACTGGGACTGGACTGTGGAAGTTTGTAGCCTTGTCCCATTACCAGTTAATTCCCTCTCCTTCAGGTGTGCCCTTGAAAATGTGAGCTATCACCTTTCAACCCCCCACTCCCCTGACTCCCTGCCTTGATGAACACTTTTCCTCTAGAACTTCTTACTCCTATAAGTTCCCTGGATCATGGTGTTTTATTCACAGCAATAGAAAAGTAAGTAATACAGAGGCTTTAAGTATTGCTACATTTGTGTGAAAAATTCCAATTTTGTATAAGGTTAGTAACAAGTTGTTGCTGTATGTCTCTGGATTCATAGGGATAGAGAGTTCCTCTGCTGAAATTGTAAGACAGGTTGCATACATCTTATTCAATTTGTAATAGATAACATGTTTGTTTCTCTCCTTTGTACTCTGAGAAATTTATAAGTCAATATACCTCTGTGTGCATGATCTTCGAATGATTTTTCAGTAAATGATGTGCTGACTTTGTAAAGACTCATATTACCAAAGCTCATTCCTCCTCCATGCATATTCCTGATACCAGGGATCTTCCTTTGAAACCTGTGCTCAGAGCCTTTTAAGAAAACACGTTATTGGGGCTGGAGAAATGGCTCAGCCATTAAGAGCACTGGCTGGCTGTTTTTGTAGGGGAGTCTTGTTCAAATCCCAGCCACCCACATAGCGGCTAACAACCGTCTACAACTCTAGGCTAACAACCTAGGTAAAGTCGTAAGTAAAGTTCCAGGGGATCTCATGTCCTCCTTTGATCTTCCCAGGCACTGCATTACACAGGTGCACTTACATGCAGGCATACATTTATATACAGAAAATAAAAAATTATACATCACGTCCTCTTATCATTTAATTCTTTACTCTGTTCTTATGAATATTTGAATGTGGCTTCTGCATCTATATATTCTATTCTTTTGCATGGAGTGTGCATATCTTCAAATCTCTTATACCTCCATCAAAGTTAAGGATTGAATTTTTTGGTTATTAATTTTTTTTACAGCTTTATGTAGTGTGTTTATCAGTGTACTAAGTGTATTATTTAATGCTTTCTTGGCCTTTGCATTTGTTGACCAGAGATCTGATGTTATTGCAGTTTTACTTCCTTTGGTATGATTTGAAATATTCCTTTACAGCCTTGATTAACAATTTTTGCAGTCTGTTTTTCACATATTTTCTGTTACAGGATTGAATGCATTGTCCATATTTATTTTAGCTTTCCACATTTCCCTTCTGATTTTTATATCCACTTATTTAACTAAAGTGAAGAAATTTTGAGCTATAGTCTTATTTGTATAAATTTCTTTAATTTTTATCTAGCTACTACTTGTTTTCCATAGAGTTTTATATTTTTGCAGTCTGTTTTTCACATATTTTCTGTTACAGGATTGAATGCATTGTCCATATTTATTTTAGCTTTCCACATTTCCCTTCTGATTTTTATATCCACTTATTTAACTAAAGTGAAGAAATTTTGAGCTATAGTCTTATTTGTATAAATTTCTTTAATTTTTATCTAGCTACTACTTGTTTTCCATAGAGTTTTATATTTCATCATTTGAATCATTCTCAGGTCTGTTAGAAATTTTAATCAACCAACCTTCCTCCCTTTCCTTCCTTCCCTCCCTCCCTCCCTCCCTACCTTTCTTCCTTCCTTCCTCTCCCTCCCTTCCTCCCTTCCTTCCTTCCTTCCTTCCTTCCTTCCTCTTCTGAATGTGTTATTTTCTCAGTGTTATTTCCAATACTTGAAATGTACTCTTCATCTTTGACTTGTCTGGAGAATTCAACTATTAGAAAATGTAAGACAATTCTTACCAAAGAGAAACTCTACAAATATTAGGAATGTGACAAGGCCTTTCCTGAAAGCCCAAATCCCAGAAGACATAGGGCAACTCGTAATGGAGATAAACCCTACAAGTGTCAAAGTTCTGAGTTCTTTACCCTGAATTTGGGATGTAAGAGCCATAAGAGAATTCATACTGAAGAAAAGCCTTAAAAATGTGATGACTGTGAAAAGTTTTAAGTCAATTTTCACATCTTTAAATACATCTGAGAACTCATAGTGGAGAAAATCCTTAAAAATGTGAAAACTGTGAAAAGTCTTTTAGCTGATTTACGAGTCTTACCCAACGTCAGAGAATTCATACATGAGAGAAGCCATACAAATGTGAAGAATGTGACAAGTCTGTGGGAGACAGAGTTGAGCCCAGGGTGAAAGTCTTATTGACAGCCATACAGCAGGCCTGAGGCAACGGCCCAACTGCTGGAGCCACAAGGAATGCCTTGTGACATTTTGCTCCCATTGGCAGATCATGAGACTGATGCCTAGAGCTCACCACTCCCTAATCACCACCCTTGGGTACCTCACCTTTAAACTACTTGCTGTGCTGTGATTGGACCACTACCCCTATATAAGCTTGTGCCTTCCTGCAATAAACCAGATCTGCGTCACTGAACCTGGTCTCCTGTGTCTGAATGCAGCTCCGCTGACACAGTCTCCTCACCAGCCCTGGGGTCCAGACCGGACGGCTGATCAGGGGAACTAAGAGAGCAGGAGAGTGGCCATAGCCAGAGGAGAGCAGCCACATGACAACCACACAAGTCTTTTACTGTGAAGTCAGGACTTAGAATGCATATTTCCTACTGGAGAAAAACCTTACAAATGTGAAAACTGTCAAAAGTCTTTTAGTTACTTTGCATATCTTAAAGCACACCAGAGAACTCATACTGGAGAGAAACCCTACAAATGTAAAGAATGTGGCAGGTATTTTGCCCTTAGCTAATCACTTGGAAGCATAAGAAACTTCATACTGGAGAAAAACCTTACAAATATGAAAACTGTGAAAAGTCTTTTAGCTACTTTCCATATTTTAAAGCACACCAGAGAACACATACTGGCGAAAAACAATACAATTTTAAAGACTGTGACAAGTCCTTTGCTCTGAGCTTATCACTTTGGTTGCACGAGACACTTCATACTGGAGAAAAACCTTACAAATGTAAAAACTAAAAAGTCTTTTAATTACATTTTAGAGCATAAAGAGAATTTATACTGCATAGAAACCCTACAAATATCAAGAATGTGACAAGTTCTTTGCTCAGCATAAATCACTTAGGTTGCATAAGATAACTTGTACTGGAGAAAAGCCTTACAAGTGTAAAAACTGTGAAAAATCTTTTATTCAATTTTCAAGTCTTAAAGCACATTGGAGAGCTCCTACAGAAGAGAGGTCATACACATGTAATGAATGTGGCAATTCCTTTACTCAGATGTCATCACTTAAGGATCATAAGAGATTTCATACAGGAGAGAAACCCTACAAATGAGAAGAATGTGAGAAATACTTTTCTTATATGTCATCCCTTTGAAGCCACCAAAAAATTCACACTGGAGAGAAATCCTGCAAATGTGATGAATGTGAAAAATCCTTTAGTTCTGGGTCATATTTCAAAGCCCATCAGAGAACTCACACTGGAGAGAACCCCTACAATTGTAAAGAACGTGACAAGTATTTTACTATGAAGGCATCATTCAGAATGCATGAGAGAGTTCATACAGGAGAAAAGCCTTAAAAATGTGAAAATTGTAAAAAGTGTTTTAGTCGATTTTCAAGTCTTATCCAACATCAGAGAATTCACACTGCAGATAAACCCTACAAATGAGATGATTGCGACGAGTCCTTTACTCTGAACTCGGTACTTAGGAATCATGAGATAATTTATACTGGAGAAAAATCCTACAAATGTGAAAAATCTGTTACTTGATTTTCATGATAGAAGACATCAGAGAATTCATATAAGAGATACTCTATAAATGTGAAAAATGTGACGTCTTTTAGTATGAACTGAGCACCAAGGAGGCATAAGATAATTCATACTGGAGATTAATGATAGAAATGTAAAAATATGAAATGTCTTATAGTCAATTATCAAATCTTCGAAAAATTAGAGAATTCATAGTTGAGAGAAAATGTACATATATAAAAAAATTGATAAGCTTTTTTTGACATGTCATGTCCTAGATAACTTTAGAGAATTCACAATGAAGAGGAACACTTCAAATATAAATGATGTAGAATTTTTCAATTATATGTCATATATTTGAAGTCATTTTTTATTTATAGTGGAGCGACACAATAAAATTTTATAGAATGTGGCAAATCCTTTGTCCTGTATGCAATATTTAGAAGGCATTACAGAATTAATTCTAAAGAGAAACACTTATACATAGAGACTGTTTAATATATATGTAAACACTAGACTACAGCATGAGACTTATACTTACCAACAAAACCTAGAAATAAAAATAGCATTGTGCAATCTTTTATAAAACTCTACTTCTAATTCAATGTCAAATCAGAAATTGGAGAAAGTAGAAATATCAAGACTGATTCACCCTTCACTTTTCAATCAAGTCTTGTACTTTGGAGAATTCATATTGTAGAAAAACTTTGCAGATAAAACCAATTCCAACCATCATGTATATGTGACTCCAATCTTGAATCGTATCAAAAATTTCATAGGTAACTGCAACCTGAAAAAAATCTCATCATTTATTCACTGTCAAAGAATTCACATATATATCATTAAGTCATATGACTATCAAGAATGTGAGTTGACTTCAGTAAGATTAATGTCATGTGCATGTGTGGACGTGTCCATGTTTATATTCAAGTTAGAAATTTTTTTTAAGCCATAAAGGGAAATTTATTCAATGTGGCCCCCTCTGGAAGAGCAAGAAATTTCCAAGGACAATCCCCATTCCCACCTCCTTCTGTACCCTTCCCTCTTCCTAATAAAAAGTTAGGGTTTAGCTAAAAAAGATATGCCTACATAAGTAGTTTGGGATACAGAAGAGAGAATACCTTGAATTCCAGCACTCACAGGCAGAGGCAGGGAGGTATCCTTGAGATCAGAGGCCTGCCTGATATACATAGGTAGTTCCAGTCTAGCTTGAGGCTACAGGGAGACTCTGCCTCTAAAATAAAAACAAGCAGGGCGTAGTGCTGCATGCCTTTAATCCCAGTACTTGGGAGGCAGAGGAAGGTGGATTTGTGAATTCAAGGCTAGCCTGGTCTACATAGTGAGTTCCAGGCCAGCTGGGGCTAAAAGGAGACTCTGTGTCAAAATGACCATAAACAAAACAAATAAAAATCCTCTTCCATTTGTATTCTTTTTTGGTGTCAACTCAGGTTTATTCATGCCAGCAGACCCAGATAAACTAACACTGATGCTTCATGCCATGAGTTAGTTACTGTTTCTCACAGTTTTTGTAGGGTTCCACCTGCATCATATCTTAAATGCTATACCATCTTTAGGTTTCAATGAGGGTCTACGGGACTACTGGCACAGATGTCTCTGTGTCCCAAGATCACTGATGTGAAATTTCTTCTGCAGGAATCTCTGCAGAAGCTGATATTCAGAGCAGGGGTCAAGTCATTCTTTTGTGGGGGGGGGGTTGTTGGGCAATTTTCTTTGATTTATTTATTTTATGGGGCTTTTGGCTACTCTAACATTCTCCCCTTTGAAGAGGTAACCCTAAAATATTTTGAGGATTAGATACAAGCTTCCAAATACTTTCGACATGTTTGGTCTTTGGAATAGAGTATGTTGCTAAGAGGCCCAAGGACATTTTGACTTTCAGCGAAGAAACTGGCTACTTTTCTTTGGGGTCTTTTTACCCTAACTGCCTAGCCAATTCCTACCTCCTATTCTTATCACACACCATCCTATGAAGGGGTTACCCAAATTGCCAATATGGGATTGGGACGCAGACCACTCTGGCTTCTTCCATGCTGAACAGGGATGCAGGGTGAGGCAACTAGTGTACCCCTTGAGTGGGTCTATCTAAAACACTCCTAAATTGCATAACTCTTATCTCAAGGAGGAAAAGAAAATCTTGGAATCCATAATTAGGAGATGTGAAGGAGAAGTAAAGGCAAGAGTAATTAGCATTACAAGTTCTAGACAGGGAACTATAAAAATGTCAGAATGGGGAAAATTTTCAAATGTTCATATGAGAGTCCATTGGAATTTCTTGACAAGGGCTTCCAAAAGCATCCCTCTATTGGGTTTCTCCTCAATTTTGTTTTGTCTTCCAAGGCTCAACTCTAGAATGATGGATCAGGATTTGCTTTCAGATATTTTGATAGCTGTTTGAGTGGTTAGATTCAGTGTCGGTTCCCTTTCAAAGACTTCTAGATGGGGGAAAAAAATTTATCCATCATTTTAGAACAATAGCTGGTTATCTCCCTTAGGTGCAGGTGGGCACTACAGTATTGGAGATCAAGATTTGAAATCTTACATCTGAGCAGCACTTTCTGGTTAGGAACAAAATCATCATTGAGAAATAATTGTCTAAATAACTATTTATCTAGACTTAAGCCTAATATCTTAAATATACTGATGACTTTACTCTTTGGTTATACTTTCCTTTTGGGTGTTTAAAACTATACAGTTTCTCCAAATAAATTTATTTTTATTCCTTTTGGGTTTCTAAGACTATAGAGTTGGTCCAAATCAATTTTATTTTTATATTTAAGGTCATTTGAGGATGTGTCCCTCAGGGGTCACATGGGTTTGGAAGGAGCTCCTGGCTCCTTTCTCTTACCAGTTCCATCTATGTGAAGATAAATCAAAGGTCTTCTTCAACCATGCTTCCACTTGGAAGCATGAATGAGATGTTTCCTCTGAGTTGACCCTTCTCTTTGTAGACTGCATACTGTTTCAAGTCCATCTGGTGGGGTTTCTATGTCCTCCCTGAACAAGAGGACCTTGGAGGGCAAGGAGCAAAAACTGTCCTTTTAGTCCCTCTGACTACATTAGTATAGGCCTGAAACTATGGCTGTTCAAGATCCAGTACTTTTTATTATCATGTGCTATGTAGATAAAGCTTGGGTAAAAAAACCAAATATTTTATTTCTCGTAACTATTCTTTGAAAATATTTGCATTCCCACTTTTGAAGTTTTTAGAGAGAAATATCTATAGGAATTAGATCCTCAACTAAATTAATATTTTCTTATTTAGGAATGTATGAGAGAGTTTATAGTAATTTTTGAGCCATAGTTGAATTAATATATCATCTACTGGCAGTACTTCATTAATGCCTGTTCATCCATAAATAATTAATGGCCATAGCAAAGTTATTTGCTAAAATGTAATTGTAGATTTTTTTTTTATAATAAAAGTAAATTTTCTTGTGGGTGTGTTGGGTATCATTCTGTTACTAAAAGAAAAAAAATCAGTAGTGTGTATTTGGAATGAATTTTTACTTATGCCTCAATGATAATAAACTGTCTAGTTCATTAATTTAATGATGAAAAGCACAACAAAAGTAATGGATAGATGTTTTCGGTTTCACTTGATGTATCACACAGTAATAGCCATGTCAGAGAAAAGTGAAAACTAATCTTAGAAGATGTGTGAATTTAACTTCCTGCTTACATTTTACCTCATGTGTTTGAAAGTAGCAGACAATAACATAATATTCCTATGTCAGCATAATACTGTTTATTTTATGCTCTGCTGCCACATTTCATTTTAAGGATAGCAAAGGCTAATTACAAGATGAACCATACACAAATCGTATTAGAGTGGAATAGTTTCAAGAGGTGTCCTTTTTTTCTATGGGTGTTGAACATCAAGTAGCATATATGATGTTTTTGTCAGAAGTCATATTTTGTACTGGAGACATTATGACATACATAACCATATTGTATGGCAATATAATTAAGCTTATAATTTATAGGTATTATCATGTATAAAACTTAATAGTATTCTTTGTTATCAACTCCATTTCTGGGATACTTATGCATACAGAACCAATTTTTCATTTATATTGAGAGATATGACCAAGTACATAAAGCTACAAATATAATTTAGCAGAAACAGTAATGGTAAAATGCATATATGTTTGTAGATTTTCAAGGTATAATAAAGACTCTGCTAAGGCACAGAACTTCATGGTAGGAGGTGTGTTGCTGTGCTTTCACTTTTACAGTGAGGAAATAATAGATAAAACTACTAAAAGAAAGCAAGATTTATATATTATATTTCAACTTTCCACATAGTTGGTTTCATTAGTATTGATGTTTTTGACTCAGATTCTAGTGTCTTTGGAAGGATGTGGTAGGCATGCTTGCTTTCCTCCTGATACAAGGAAGAGGAGAAAAAGGGCATATATAGTAATTGAGAGAGATAGAAAAAGAGAACAATCTTGCACATCTCAGTTTCATAAAATACATGCTTTAATTTTAAAACTTTATGACTGACTTTCTTTAAATGGGGCTGTGGCTTTCAATAGCTATGCCCACATTTAGAGACCTGTGATAAAGTTTTATTGGCCACATGTCTTACTAGTGAAACCCATAGTGCAGATATTTCATGTATGATCCTTTGGGGGCATTCCATTTCCCTGTCAATTTTTATTTTTGACAAACCACACCTAGCACCATTGTAGAGTCCAAGAACCAGTGGCTACATTGGTAATTCAGCCTAAAATTGTCCTTATTTTATTTTATTTTTCGGTCTTTTTGAGACAGAGTCTTTCTGTAGCCCCATCTGTCCTGGCTATGTAGACCAGGCTGACCTTGAACTCACAGAGATCCACCTGACTTTGCCTCCCAAAAGCTGGGACTAAAGGCATATGCCACTACACCTGTTTGGAGTGACCTATTTCTAACATTTCACTAAGTGGGCTTGGTATTAAATGTCTTCTTGTGATTTATCACTATACCCTCAAATTGGTGCATTTCTTAACCCTCATGAGAGAAGCTTCTTTTAGTAGAAGGCAATTAACACAGAGTCACAAAACGTGTCAATTTGCAGAGAATACATGACTGTAGAGTGCTTAAAGCTAAATGGGGTGTTGGTGCATGCCTTTATTCCCAGTACTCTGGAGGCAGAGGCAAGGGAATCTTTGTGAGTTCCAGGCTAGTCTGATCAACATAGTGAGTTCCAGGCCAGCTGGGCCTACCGGGAGACCCTTTCTCAGACCCCCCCCCAAATAAATACAAGAGAGCAGTTGTACAAATGAACCCATAGTAATTGTGTCAGCGAACACAAGACCTATTTATACTTGGAAAAAAAAAAAACAATGAACAATATCATAATGGAGGGGGGAAATTGGATCAAATTCCTACTCCTAATTAGGTATCTAGCTGGCATTGGATATGTGCTGGAGATGAAGAGTCAGTTGTCTTTAGTCATGTGTCCTCTGGTAGGTCAAGAGTATTTGGGCAACACAAACTGGACTCAGGGAAAAAACAAAAGGGTAGTGGAGGGGGCAGTAAATATGTCCCAGAGGAGATAATAGAGTTGGAATGTAACCAAAATTCATTGAATGAAGTCCTCAATCGATAAATAACAAAAAAGGTTATTTTTAAAATGGAAATTATGTTGGTGATAATGCCATTATTTGAAGTTTTGAAGCAAACACAAATATTAAAAAAGAAAATTAGTGTCTATAAATTTTAACAAAAGGCTGTTGTGTTTTGCACGAGAAATGTCCTCCATAGGCTCAAATATTTGAACACTCTGTCCCCCAATTAATGGTGCTACTTTGGGAGAATTAGGAGCTTCCGCCTTAGTGGAGGAAGTGTCATCTGTTGGGTTTTAGTTTTCATAGCCTTGCCAGAAATGTTATTTGCCAGAATGTTTACTCATTCTGCTTCATCTTTGCCATTGAAGAAGTGAGCTCTTAGCTTTCACCTCATGCTGCCATGCCCACCACTTGCCGCATGCTTCCCTGCCTTTAAGAACACTTACCTTTATGGAATTGTAAGACCAAATAAACTGTTCTTTCTATAAGCTACCTCTGTCATGATTTTTTATTCACAGCAACAGAAAAGTAACCAATACAGAAGTTGATGGTAGAAGAGGAGCTTTGCTATGGAGAAACTAACCATGCCGTGAAGAGCAGCCAGTGCTCTGAACTGCTGAGCCATCTCTCTAGCCTCTTAATGGTGACTGGCTTTGTTGGAATGAAGGATACACGACTGAGGGATTTTGGGGTATTTCCTTCACAGCTTTGGAGTGCTGCTTAGGCCAGGCAATATGTATGAGCATGGGAGACACTACAAGAAGTCCCTTAATGGCAGAGATGCCATGACTGGCCATGGGATGAAGCTGTGAGTGTGGAGACCTCTAGATGTTGGTGATGCCAGAGGTGTCAGACATTTGTAAAGGAGATCCACATAGAGGGAGTGGAACAAGCCCAAAAGACAGGTGTATGTTGCAGGGATAAATAAGTCTCAGTGCTTTGGAACTATATTTCTAGGCATTGGACATGGAGTGACATTATTTAGTGTTTACCCAGCTACTTTTTTTTTTTTGTATTCCAATATTTCCATGTTTTACAGGGGTTCACAATTAGTAAATTGCTTTTAATCATAGAAGCAAGTTTGGATGTTTGACTTTTGAGCAGTGTTGAGGCCTTTAAAATCTATTGGAACTTAATGTTGGACTAAATGCATTTTACAGTATGAGATGGTCATAAATCTATGGGATCCAGGGTATGGGATGTTGTGGTTTGAATGAAAACTGCCTCCTCTAGGTTCAAATATTTGAATACTATGTGTCCATTAGTAGTGCTTAGGATTTGGGGGAAGTTTAGGATGTGTGGCCTTGCTGGAGGAGGTGGGTCACTGGGACTGGACTTTGGAAATTTGTAGCCTTGCCCCACTACCAGCTAATTCCCTCTGCTTCCTGTGCACCCTTGAAAATGCGAGCTCTCAGCTTTTAGCCCCTGCTGCCCTGGCTCCTTGCCATGATGAACACTTTCCTCTAGAACCTCTTCCTTCTATAAATTCCTTTTACCGTGGTGCTTTATTCACAACATCAGAAAAGTAAGTAATATAAAGGACTTAAGTATTGCTACAAAATGTGTTAAAATTTCCAATTTTATATGTTTAGTAACAAGTTGTTGCTTTATATCTCTGGATTCATAGGGTTAGAGACTTCCTCCTCTGAAATTGTCAGACACGTTCGGTGTTGTCCTAATCAATTTGAAGTAGATAACATGTTTTACCCTTTGTACTTTTAGAAATTTACAACTCAGTATGCCTATGTGTGCATGATCTTCAAATGGTTTTCAGGAAACGATGTGCTGTCTTTGCAAAGACTGACATCATAAAAGCTCATTCCTCCTCCATGTGTATTATTCCTGATACCAGTGATCTAGCTTTTGCTTGATCATTTCTATAACAACTATTCCCAAGTCACAGCCTTTCAACAGAGTCAGTTTACTTGGTGACTGTCCCAATTCTGTCCTGAAGAAACTAGGGTCCAGGACAGTTTCCTTGTTACCTGACCTAAAACCCAAAATGACAGTCCTCCACAAGGAACAAGAGAGATCTTCCCCAAGGAAGAGGAATAGGTCTGGGGGTCTTGGGAAAACTTGAGTGAGCCAACACAGAGGAGAGGCACTCCCAGAGCAAAGAATCTCTTTCCAAAATAGGTTGGAAAGATGGCCTCTTCTTCATAACAGGATAAAAAAGGGATGGTGGGATGGAAGAAAGAGAACATTTAGGCTTAGAGGAATAGATAATAATAATAGAAAGTCCATTCTAAAAAAAATGCTACCATAACTTCATGTGGAAGAGCTTGTATTCAGACCAAGCAAGGTTCATTACCCCTTCTGTCAGATAGGGGATCTTAATTGGCTATGGATCAATGGCCCACACTCTTAAATGCTGAAGCTACTTCTAAAAATATCTTCCAATTATGGCATTCCTCTTGGTGGATGACAATCTCTCCCCAGTGCATGTAGTACATCTTTTTATATCCTCCATACTCATGTTCCCCCATTGACTGGTCCTACCATGTACGCTGTTGTTAAACTGATTGGCCTGGGAAGGATCAGTAATAATATGAAAATAGCGCTCATGGGAAAACACTGGGAAATCTTGCTAAACCAGAGTCAATGAGAATATATTTCTTTCTCAGACTGCCAATTAGAAAGTGAAATTTGGCCTGCCCACAGAAACAATGGAACTTCACTCAGACTTGGACCATAATCTCTGCCCCCACTAAGAATTGGGTCTGATATATGGCTAGGGGCATTTATTGTTTGGATGGTACAGCTAGTTATAATGACCCTCAAACTTTTTATGTGCAGTTTTCGACCCTCAGCTTCCTTCCCCCTGGACTCTGGTGAATCAATCAGCCAATTTCCCAGCTACCCCCAGTTTCCTTAAACAAAACCTGGAGCATTTCTCATCACTCATGTTGGCCTTAATGTTCCTCATGAGGTTAGTATTGCAGACACCCCATGGTCAGCTACTGATTTGAAACTGATAGAAAAGGAACTTCTCTATCTCCTAAACTAGTGACATTTTTCTTCATGGTCACCTAATAGTAGATAAGGGTGGCAAAGATATCATCACCCCATTGGTACTGATGATCAGGCAGGCATGCAGTGGAGCCTTTGGCTGTTTTTCTAATTCTCCTCTCATAAAGTCACAATTGCCCCAACTATCTTTTTAGCTATACTTTCAAAAGCTATCGAAGTAATTCTAACAGTTTCACTTTATATGTTTGCTTCACCTCTATAATGTATTACACGTCATGACAGTTGTTCTAACGGTGCAATAGAATCATAAATTTTTTAAATCTGCATTTTCTTAATGATTGAAGATGCTGAAAAATTTTGAAGTGTTGCCTAGATCTTTGTATTCTCCCTTGTAGAAGCTGGGGCTGAAGAGATCGCTCAGTGTTTAAGAGCACTGGTTGCGCGTGCACTTGCAGAGGACTGAAATTTGGTTTCCAGAACCTGCATTGCACCTAACAACTAACTGTTCATGACTCCACTTTTATGGAATCCGATTCCCTCTTCTGATCTCAATGGTCATTGCATGACACAGATGCACTTACATACATGCAGGCAATACACTTTTACACATAAAGTAAAAATAATGAACAATTTCATTTTTGGTCTTTTTGAGACACAGTATCCCTGTAGCCCCTGCTGGCCTGGAACTCACTAGGTAGACTAGGGTGGCCTTGAACCACAGAGATCTGCCTGTTTCTGCCACTTTTAAAAAATAATTTGAGAATTTCGTACATGCATATAAGGTGTTTTGATCAAATCCATGCTCACCCCTCCCCTCCACCTCCTCCAATGATCTCCCCATCACTTTTTTCTGATAACTTCATGTTCTTTATTTTTTATGGGGTGTGCTGGATAGCTTAAGTGTCAACTTGACACACCTGGGTTGAGGGAGCCACAATTGGGGAATTTCCTCTATTGGATTGGCCTGTGGCCATGTCTGAGGGGCATCTTCTTGATGAGTGATGTGGGAGGGCCCAGTCCACTGCGGGTGGTGCCACCCTTGGGTAGGTGGGCCATGTTGCGTAAGAAAGCAGGCTGAGCAGGGGCCAGTGGAGCAAGCCAGTAAGCAGCGTTCCTCCATGGTCTGTGCTTCACCTCCTGCCTCCAGGTTCCTGCCCTGAGTTCCTACCTTGGGCTCCTAGATGAACTGTGACCCAGGATATGTAATCTAAATAAGCCCCTTCCTCCCCAAGTTGGTAGTGGTCAGAGTATTTTGTCACAGCAATGAAGAACAAACTAAGACAGAAATTGGTACCAGAGAGTGGGATATTGCTGTGACAGATGTGACCTTGGTATTTTTGGGAGGACTGTGTAAGTGTTTGGAACTTTGGGCTGGAAAGCTATTGCATGCTCAAAGTTTGTTGCTGTGGAGCTTGGAACAGTTATGCTGAAAAAGTTGTAGATGATGGAGGCCTGGCTTGTGACGCTTCAAAGGGAAGCAGAGACTATCAGGGCTGTTTGTGTGATAGTTTGAATTGCGAATCTGTGGGTTCCGGTCAGCTGGGGCAGAAGTATCAGCTGTGATTAAGAAGAGACTAGAACCTGAAGCAAAACCTTTGCTTTACTGGGACAATTGATGCTGGTTAGCTGGGGTTGAAAAATCAGCTGTAAGTAACAAGAGACCAGCATTACTAAGGTGAAATCTTCTGGGAGGTATTTCCTCAGGGTCAGAACACAGAGGGGACCCGAGTTTCTATCTCAAGCTGGAAGCAGGACTTGGTAATGTGTAAGAGTCTCCTGCATGGTTCTGGTGTTGAAAGCGTGAAGGGGTCACAGAGAGCAGCTGAGGCTTGGCACGCAGAGGCCAGGAAAGGCCATTGGTGAAAGTGCAGCTTCAGTTGCAGTTAAGACCCCAGGACTGAAGGGGTCATGGAGAGAATCTGAGGCTTTGCACCCAGAGAGGCCAGAAGCCATTGGTGAAGGCATAGCCTCAGTTTCAGTGGAGACCCCAGCTTTTTGGAGATGTCAGGACCGTAGGACAACCACCAAGGACCACAGTAGGTGTGTAATGGAGCTGGTCTGGGTCTGCGAGATGAGCTGTTTGTGCCATGAATGGCAAAGAGAAGTGGAGCTGCCAGAACCCTTTGGAGGCCAGAAGGTTTTGAGTGAATCCCAGATGTCCAGCCTTGAGCTACTTTGCTGGATTTTGGTTTTGCTTAGTTGTGCCCTATTCTTCCCTTTGAAATAAGACAGTACTTGTTTTGGATTTTACAGAAGCCCACAGTAAAGTGACTACGAACTTTTAAGTGTAATAAATACTTTTTTAAAAATAATTTTTTCTTTTATTTTAAAAAGTTTTATATTACTTTTATTATGTGTAAATAAGTGTGTTGTTATAGGTAACTTTTTATTGAGCATATTTAATTTCATAAACTTCCCAATCAAATCCAAATGCCCCTCTTCCATGCCTCCCCCCGTGGAAGGCATGCCTCTATTTCCCTCTAGATGGGAATTTCCTCTATTGGACTGGCCTGTGGCCATGTCTGAGCAGCATCTTCTTGATGAATGATGTGGGAGGGCCCAGCCCACTGCAGGTGGTGCCTGTGTTGCATAAGAAAGCAGGCTGAGCAGGGGCCAGGGGAGCAAGCCAATAAGCAGTGTTCCTTCATGGCCTGTGCTCCAGCTCCTGCCTCCAGGTTCCTGCCCCGAGTTCCTACCTTGGACTCCGGGATGAACTGTGACCTGAGATATGTAAGCTAAATAAACTCTTTCCTCCCCAAGTTGGAAGTGGTCAGAGTATTTTCACAGCAATGAAGAAACAAACTAAGACATGGGGCTTTTGGCTACTCTTAACATTCCCCCTTCTGAAGAGGTAACCCTAAAATCTTTTAAGGATTAGATAAACGTTCCCAAATATTTTCGACATTTTTGGCCTTTAAAATGATTGCAAAGAGGCCCAAGGACATTGTGAGTTTCATCCAAGAAACTGACTACTCTTCTTTGGGGTCTTTTTACCCTAACTGCCTAGCCAATTTCTACCTCCTATTCTTATCACACCATCCTCTGAAGGGGTTACCCAAATTGCCAATAGGGAATCAGGACGCAGACTGCACTGGCTTATTCCATGCTGAAAAGTGATGTAGGGTGAGACAATTGGAGTACCCCTTCAGTGGGACTATCTAAAAGACTCCCAAATTGCAAAACCCTTATCTCAAGGAGGAAAAGAAAGTCTTTGAATCACCAATAGATCTAAAGAAGTAAAGCCAAGAGTAATTAGCATTACAAGTTCTAGATAGGGAAGTGGAAAAAAGAACAGGGCAAATTTTCAAATGTTCATATGAGAGTCCATTGGAATTTCTTGACAAAGGTTTCCAGAAGCATCCCTCTATTGGGTTCCTCCTCATTTTTCTTTTGTTTTCCAAGGCTGGACTCTAGAGTGATGGATTCAGGATTTGCTTTCAGCTATTTTGATAGCCATTGGAGTGGTTAGAATCAGTGTCAGTTCCCTCTCAAAGGCTTCTAGATATGGGGAGAAAACAAATTTATCCATCATTTTAGAACAATAGCTGGTTCTTAGTTACAGGTGGACACTTAACTACACGTGGGCACTACAGTATTGGAGACCAAGATTTGAAATCTTACATCTGAGCAGCACTTTCTGGTTAGAAACAAAATCATCAATGAGAAAGAATTGTCTAAATAACTTTTTACATAGACTTAAGCCTAATGTCTGGGAAGTTCAATCCCTTGAACTCTTAAAGAAATATACTGATAACTTTATCCTTTGGTTATACTTTCCTTCTGGGTGTTTAAGACCATACAGTGGGCCCAAATAAATAAATTTATTTTTATACTTAAGGTCATTTGAGGATCTGTTTCTCAGGGATCACGTGGGCTAGGGAGGAGCTCCTGGCTCCTTTCTTTTACCAGTTCCATATTTGTGATGGCAAACAAAGGCCCTGCTTGACCATGTCTGGCTTCACTTGGAAGCATGAATGAGATGTTTCCTCTGAGTTGACCCTCCTCTTTGTAGACTGGACACTGGTTCAAGTCCATCTTGTGGCATGTCCGTGGCCTCTCTGAACAAGAGGATGGGTGACTCACCACAGATACAGGACATTTTGAAAGATGTTCCATAGTCCCCTGGAACTTAGTCAACCTTGGAGAGCAAGGAGCAAAAACATTCCTTTAAGTCCCTCTGACCATATTAGTATAGGCCTCAAATTTTGGCTGTTAAACATCCAATAAAGCCAGTGGTACTTTTAATTATCATGTGCTATGTAGATAAGACTTAGGTAAAAAAACCAAAATATTCTCAGATAAACTTTGACTAGATATTTATTTTGTTCCTTAAACTAGTTAACTAAACTATGACCATGGACATTTTAAGATTATGTGTATATTATTTTTGTCTCATCCTTTATGTATCATAACAAACCTAAACAGACTTTCATCACTTGCTTAGGCTTTCTCATTTTTTTCTGTGTATTCTGGAAAATATCTCCATTCCCATATCCTTTTAACATCTTTTAATTTTTTCTTTTTAAAAAAAAATAATTATGAGACATAATAGCATTAACAAATAAATTTTCCATCTGTTGTGAGACTTCTTTTCCTGGGGATGCTAAGCAATGGTTATTCCCTTTCAAGGTTCTAGTGTTGAGCCAATGTTTGATTAAAGTTTTAGTGGGGAACCAGTGAATTTATTGAGCTTACTGAGATAACTGAGAGGTTGCTGAGGTATATGTATGACCTGAGGGTATGCACACTGGAAAGCCTTTACCCAGTATGGGTCATGCCTTCTCTTCCTAGCCTTCCCAAGATTGTATATTTTAGCCCTCCCCAAATCCAGGAGGCCATGTTTGATTAGGGTCAAATTACATACAGTTGGCTGGGAAGTGTCTGCTTTTTTTTTTTTTTTAAAGAAGCTTCTATTTAGTTCTGTAGCCCATTGTTAAATTGGCTTATTTCTTTCTGTTTTTGATACAGGGTCTCTCTGTAGCCCCAGCTAGCCTGGACCTCACTATAGACTGGGCTGACCTTGAACCACAGAGATCCACTTGCGACTGCCTCCCAAGTGCTGGGGATTAAAGGCATGCACCACCTCACCTGGCTTTTCTTTTTTTCTTTTTTTCAAAAAACCTTTAATTTCCTCATCATAAACCTCTCCAGTGTATGGTTGGTAAACATTTTTCTCTCATTCTCTCTCCTGTGCACCATCTCACCACTGGATTGATAGCTTCCTTGGTTGAACTCAAACATTTTAATTTCATGACATCCCTTTTGTCAGTTGTTAAGTCTTATCTCCAGTGTTACAGAAAATTGTCTCCTATACATGTGCATTTATTCATTCTCCCTACTTTTTCTTATAGAAGTTTTATAGCATCAGGTCATTGGTTCAGGTCCTTGATCCATTTGGAGGTGAATTTTATTCACAGTCAGAGACAGGGATGTTTCATTCTTCTACATGCTGATGTCTAGGTTTCTCAGGACCAGATGTGGAAGATGCTGTCCTTTGTTCATTGCATATTTCTGCCATCATTGTCAAAAATGAAACAGTGGGGCTGGAGAGATAGCTCAGGTTAAGAGCACTGGGTACTGTGGCAGAGGACCTGGGTTTGAATCCCAGCACCCACATCATAGCTAACAACATCTGTAACTCCAGTTCCAGGGCATCCAATGTCCTCCTCTGACTTCCATGGACATCGTACAACATGGGTACATGTACATGCAGGCAGGCAATACACTCGTATACATAAACAAAAACAAAATGAAGTTGCTGTAGGGATAATGTGTCTGTTTTGTGTCAGTACTATGCAATTTTTATTTCTATGGCTCTAGGAAAACTCGAAACAGGTGTGGCAACTACTGCTATATTGTTTTTGTTTGCTTTGGCTCCCCTTCTCAATTTGTATGTAAATCTTAATATTGCTTTTTCTATATTGTTGAAGAATGTCTCCGGAATTTTCACTGGTATTACAATGAAACTATAGATTGCTTTTGGTTGGATGGCTGTTATCACAAGATTAATTCTTCCAACTCTTGGTCATGTAAAGTCTTTTCATTTTCTGTATCTTCCTCATTTTCTTCAATATCTTTATTTAATTATATTTTATGTTTTATATGTGTATGAGTGTTTTGCCTTCATGAATGTAAGGGCACCTGCTCTGTGCAGTATTAGTGGAGACCAGAAGAGGGCGTCAGATACCCTGAATCTGGGGCTTCCAATGGCTGTTACCTGCCATGTGGGTGCTTAGATCAAGCCTAGGTCCTCTATAAGAGCAGCAAGTGCTTTTAACCGCTAAGCCTTCTCTCCGTCCCCTTCTTCTGAGTCTTAATACTTTCACTTTAGCATTCTTTAATTTCCTTGGCTAGGCTTATTCCTATGTATTTTATTTTGTGTGCACATTGTGCATAGCATTATATCCTTGTGCACTTTTTTTTCTGTATGCTTAATATTGGTGTTTAGAATAAGACTACTAATTTCAATAGTCCAATATTTTTTGAAGGTTGCTTTGTGTCTCAACTTCTGGAGAAAGAGGCATGGGAAGTTCACTCATCATAGGAGGTGTAGTATGGTAGATATTTTTGTAGTTTTTTTTTTTAATAGAAACCTCCAGACTGATTTTAAAATTTGCATTAGTTTATACTGTCTTCAGCAGCAGTAATAGGTACAGTAGTTCCCATTTCAGTGGTTACCTAAGGAACTGTTGGTAGTTGATTACTGTTTGTTGAGCAAAAGTTGATCTCTGAGGGATAGACACAGGGAGTGTCACAAGATAGGCTAAACATACTCCAGTGGATGTACTCACACTAAGAGACAGCTGGGTACACAACACTGTGTGCAAAAACTTGTCTTGATAGGCTTTAATATATGACCACATGAGTGAAATCTTGTGGAAAGGCTATGGAGAGAGTGCAGATAGGGGAGGAATAAATATGATTAAATGTAATATATGAAATCCACAAAAATTCAATAAAAATATACATTGTAAAAATAAGAGTTCCCATTTCTCCACATTCACAACATAAGTTGCGGTTATTGGCATTCTTTCTTGATGGTAGCCATTTTGAGTTGGGTGAGATGGAATCCTAAAGATGTTTTAAACTACATTTTACTTGTAAGCAATGAGCAGTTTCAAAGTGTTGACTAGACATTTCTATTTTTTCTTTCAGGAACCTCCTTTTTAAAAAAATTTTTTTAAATTATTTTTATTTTATGTGTATGTGTGTATTGCCTGCATGTAGGTAAGTGCACCCATGTCGTGCAATGCCCGTGGAGGTCAGAAGAGGCTGTAGGATCCCCTGGGACTGGCGTTACTGGTTGTCCTTGCAGAGAACCTCCTTTTTAGATCTGTAGACAGTTAACATGTGTTCTTGGTGGTGTTGATTGAATTCTTTGAATATTCTCATCAATAATTTCTAAAACATATTGCTGCTGACGTTTTCTCTCCCACTCTGTGGGCTGCTTCATCACTTTAATAGTATCATTTCCTGTCCCATTAACTGATTCTGGGACTTATTTGCCTTTTTACTGCAGTTCTAATCAGAAAATGACTTAGCTACGGCTTCTACACCCTATCTCATGTAGTGGCAGAAGTGAGACTCAGTTTGTACTCAGATTGATTTTTCTTTCCTATTGCACATGAAACTCTCCTCTCCATCCTTACAGCTACCCCTTTAATACACCTTCATTTATCTATATTAGGATTTACTAAGTGATATTTTTTCCCTGCACCTTGATCTTAACTTGAAATCTTTCCTTGACTGGTCTCTTCAATTTTTCCCCACATTTCAATCTGAGGCTTACTTCTCTGACCACTCCAGTCACCTTCAGTACTCATACTAAACCTGAGGATTTTGTGTGTGAAGGTTTCATGTAGCCTAGGCTATCCTCAAACTTCTTATGTAGCTGAGGATGACTGTGAACCTCTGATCCTTATGCGCACTTTTCAGGTGCTGGATTACAGGCCCTCGGATTCTGTGGTGCTGACGCCCAAGTCAGGGCTTCTTGCAGGGTACCAAGCTCCCAGTGAAGCTACTTCAGCTGCCCTAAAGTGAGTTCATTGGCTTTCATGTTCAAGTCCTGAACTCTCCTCCACCCAGGCTGAGTGAGGCTATCCTCCCTACAGTTCCCTCAGGCACTTTGCTCTTTTCCTTCTACCCTAGTTCTTACCCCATTTGCTCACGCTTCCCCTGGAGGATACTAAACTCCGGTGATGACAAACTGCGGCTTATGTCATCCTTGGATGCCATCACTTGGTAGGTGTTTGGCGTCAGCGCATCCTGGATGTGGGTGGTGAGGGAAGAATGAAGTTAGAGCAGAAGCCTAGTGTGGTAATTCAGGGATTCTGTGGCGCCCTCCCCCTCTCCAACCTCAGATCCCACAGGGAGGGCTCCTCGTGTCCCCGCCCCCTTCCCTGGGCCTCAGCAATCTGGCTGAGTCATCCCTGCTCCACAGCCCCATCAGCCCCCAGGACTCCACCTTTAACCCTGTGCTACCGGCAGAGGGCGACGCAGCCTGTGCAGCACTGCCCTGCAGTGGCCTGCGTACCTGGCAGGGGGCGGCCTGGGCATCCCGTGGGCCTCAGCAGCCTCACCGACCCCCAGGCCCCGCCGTCCCGTCTTGCCTAGGGGTCTCCTCAAGCCAAGATTTCCCACAGGCCTCGCCGTCCCCAGGCCTCACAGGGTGGCTGGCCACGCCGTCGTCTTAGGCCCCGCCGTCCTCCAGGCCCGGTCATGGCGCCGTCGACCCGACCAGGCTCAGGGGGCCCCTCCCCTCTCACGGCCCAGCTCCTTCGCGGCCCCGCCACCTCCCGGGCTAGGGCGTCTCTCTCAGGCCAAGGCCGCTCCGCCTTCTCCTTCGAGGAGGACTTCGTCCCGCTCGGCTCTACTTCCGGTCTCCTATACCTTGACGAGCCTCTGAGAGGCGACGTGGGTCCCTTCAGCCCTCAGCGCAAGTTCCACGTCCACTCGCGGCTCGCATCCCGGCTTTTGCCACGGCGGAGCTGTCGCCGTCTGGACGTACTGTGTTCCTTGTGGAGTCCGGAAGACGGGCCGCCTCGGTCCAGTGCTGACCACTTCCTCCTCAGCCGCCACCTCCGGGCCCGCGAGAGTGAGTGGGGAGGGGATGCTGACAGGGCTCTGCCCAGGTGCTGCTGCTGGAGCTGAGCGGCACAGGTCGGCGCCGCCTTCCTGGCCGGTCCAGTCCTGTCCGGTCCCGCCCGGCTGCCCCCGGCGGTGGTCTCGGCCCTTCCTGCGTCTTTCCAGCTGTTGGGAAGAGGCTGCGCGGGGAGGGCCACGAGCACGCAGAGCTCCGGGAACTGCTGAGCCGTTGGGGACGAGATTCATTCCTTGTGGACGCGGTTTCCCAGCTACGGGTGTTAAAGGTGCTTTTCCTCTGACCGTTGTAAGTTTCTGGCATCGCTGGCAGAGTGAGGTGTCTGTATTTGAAAGTGTATCTAGGTCCTTTATTCTGTTCCGCCGGCCTGTGGATCTCGTTTTGTGCCAGAAGTATCCCGTTTTTATTACTGAGGTCCGAAGTACACAAGGCATTCTGCTGACTCCTACCATATTGTTTTTGCGCAGATTTGCTTTGTTTTTGTTTTTTTTCCTTCATTGATATTAATTTTTAAGATGTTTTCTGTGTATTTATGAAGAATGCACTGGCATTTCATTGGGATTGCATCGAATCTCTAGATTGGTTTTCTTAGGATGGCCAGTTTCACAAGATTAAGTTTTCCAGTCTTTGAGTGTGGAAGATCTCATCGTTTGGTGTATTCTTAAATTTCTTTCCTGGGTGTCTTAATGTTTTCAATGTAGAGTTCATTTGTATCCTTTAGTAGTTGGGTTTATTCTTAGGTACTTTTACATTTATAGCTCCTGTGAATAGGATTGATTATTTGATTTCTTTTTTCCATATGCTTGCATTGGTGTACAGAAAGGCTACTGATTGCTGTATGTTAATCTATCCTGATGTGTTGCTGAAAGTGGTTTTCAGCTCTAAGAGCTTTCAGGTGGAATCTTTAGGGTCTCTTAGGTGCAGAATGATACCATCTGTAAACAGGTACTTTAACTCCTTTTACTTTTGTGTGTTTTATTTCCTTATATCTGTGGAAAGACTTCCAGCACTCTGTTGACTAGGAGTGAGTAGACACACTTGTCTTGTTGGATGTGGACGAAATGCTTATTATAAAGTTTGCATGATTTAAAGGACTTTCCATCCATCTCTACCCTTTTGATGATGTTGATCATGAAGGTATGTTGACTCTTCTTGAAGATATTTTCTGTTGACATAATCATAGCCAGTGGACATGAGTATTAGAACAGCGTCATGCAGAGGTACTTGGATGCTTCTTAAATATGAGAACAAGAATTCCTGTCTAATGGTGCAATTGCAGTCCTGGATATGTACTGGAAAGAAAGGAATTGGATATGGGATAGAGATATATACACTCCCTAATGATTGCAGCACTATTTACAAAGTACTGAGTTGACTAAAATGTCCATTAACATATGAGATTTAATAAAATACATTTCTGAGAAATAAAGTTCATCATAGAAAAGCATTGAATTGTCTCATGTGTGGCACCATGGTGTCCAATATGTTAGGTAAAGGAAGTTGAAACACACTACAAGCACTGCATCTCAGCCATAAGAAAAAATATGAACAAATGATAGATGTTGAAGATATAATAATGGTTACAGTGAATGAGGATATATGGGAAAACAACAGAAACAATACAATTTCTTACGAGATAACTAATTTTGAAAGTTCTGTGCCACAAGAAGTTGAATATAGCTTTCCAATGCATTTATATCTTAAAATTGTTAGAAAAGATGAATTTGGTTCTTTTTTACTGTACTCTATGGTAAAAGTTTAATATGTGGGTGTATTAATTACTCTGATTTGCTCTAATATTAATATATGTATACATCTATATATATAAAACATAAAAAATTGCCAGATACCACATAAATAATTAAAACATGCTGTCTTCCTCAGAAAATTAATAATCCATCTCTAAAATTCAAAACCAACTAACCCTGAAATTCAGGTATTTAAAGAAATACTTGTATTTGTGCCTCCACCACAAGGTACGTGTTATTTGTGCCTCCACCACAAGGTACATGTAAGCATTAGAGCTATTGCACTTAACAGTCCCAGGAAAAGGTGAGGCTGATGTCAACACAAGTCATTCTGGCTGATAGCCGAGTTCAACTTCTCTATTCCATAGGATGAAAAATCTGCTGGTCTGCCTTGCCTGGGTAAGGAGGTCAGTGCAGCCCTATTCCTATGAACATGAAGAAATTGTCAACCTGGTTGGCAGGGCAGATGACCAGATGTCAGGAAAGCAGAAACTTACACTGTGGTTTCATCCTGCGTATCTGCTGTGACAGCAGACTGAGTTTGACCTAATTTTGTTTTCTGAAGTGATTCTTTCTCCTGTTATATTGGCAGGTTCTGTAAACTTATAAGAAGTTTCTCCAAAGAATGTTGGGTTTTGTATAGGTAAGACTGCCTCCAGAGGAAACTCACAAAAGAAAGAGCTATGTCTTGTGCTCAGGTAAATGTTCCCAATGACAAGGGCCATATGTCCTTTCCTTCTCAAAATCTTTGATATTCTGAACTTGTAGCCTTTTACTTTTCTTGCATAATGAGCTTATTTCCAAATATATATGCATTTTCTTCTTATGATAGTATATATTCCCTGTATTTTGTCAATTTTGTTGAGTTTTGGTATATTTCATACAGATTATCTCAATCACCTTTATACCCCCTTTATCATTGGCATCCTCCCATAGTGCCCTCACTCAACTGGATTTCATGCATTCTGTCATTTGTGTTAAGGCCCATCATGTCAAGTTAGTGTCCGAGGCATCCCTCACTGCGTATTCATCCACTGAGGTCTAGTGAACCTATCTAGAGTCTCTTCCTTTAAGATCATCTCTTCACCCAGCAGTAATCAGCTACCAGTAGTTCCTTGGTTAAGACTGGGGACTACTGCTCATTTCCATAGTTGTCTGCTGGTCTTGTTCATGCTAACAATATTGCTGTAGGTTCATAAGCAAACTCATTGCTCTATTCTGTCCTCAAATGTTTAATTGTTCAAGATTAATAAGTGCATCATTTACAGTCTCAAAATATTTCTTACATGGTAGCTGAAAATTACATTAACCAATCCCCAGTTCTACTGAAGATGGACTTGCGTTGTTGTATGGCTGTGGAGAAGAGAGCATATCCTGTGAGGGTGTTATCTTGGAGGTTTTATCAGCTTCTGTGGACAAGTCTTGGGACAATTCACATTGGAACAAAATTGAATGCATTGTTTAGAGAAACTGACTTATTTAGGGAGAAAGGAAGATAAGAATTTTTCAGATCCTAAGACTGATTATTCAAACACATAAGAAATCGCTGAACAAGGGGGATTAATATTGATTGAACAATACAGAAAATTGTTATTTTTTTATTCAAGTGTTGTAGTACTTTTCTTTGGGTTTTTATTCTACCACCATCACAACCTGTAGGTGTTTGCTAACACCTGTATCCATTTATTTCCAGGGTAATCATTCCCTTGGCTGAGGTGCACTGCACTAATTTCCTCAATTTAGACACCATTGTTGTGGTTTATCAGTAATAATTTTCTTCTGGTGCTTTACAGAATGAAGCTGATGAATCATTACATTTAATGGAGGATATTTCCATGATTCATGTTATTTTGCTCTCCTTGGGGGGTAAAAGTTCTCATATTCTCTTGCTAAATACTAACTTTTACAGATGGAGATTCTGAAGTAGACCTTTAATAGGTTGGGATTTCTTCTTCACAATCACAGCAGAGTAGTGCTTCTGATACTGCTTCTTTGTACCCCAGAATACGGAAACAAGGATCATAT